>NC_058372.1:117432142-117736071 GCF_018350175.1 Felis catus | reverse complement strand
TGCTTACACTGGACAACATAATCAGGAATTATTCCAAAAAAGGATGCACAGTTCCCGTTTGGGAGAAGAGGGAAAGATAAGCAAGTCATGGTTTGAATAGAAAATTCTCTAGACAGTGATGTGGTGCAGGCTGCCCCTCAGCTGCCCTCCTGGCCAGGTACCCCTGGATAGGTACCCCTAGCCAGGTACCTATAAGGGATGGTGCCCAAGGCCCCCACTCTCCTCACCCCACTGCACTTGGGACCCAGTCTCAACTGAATGAAAACTGACAATAGGGAGCCTTCTTTGGCCCCATCAGCCGGGCAATCCTCCCTTGGTGTCCTGCAGATGGTTCCTTGGAAGGCCACCGGTGTCAGAGTGCTAACAGTCCTTAGTATTCTTTCCAACAATAAGCCTCAAATGGGACCCCTACTGCATTAAGTGATTGATGCAGAGAGTTTTGCTGGCTCCTTCCACATCTTCACTCACCCTTCCTGGGCTCCTCACCAGTAGCCTGGAAGCTCCGAGGCACACTTCAGTGAGAGCCAACAAAAGGGGACAATGGAGAAGAACCACTGAAAATGAGACTCATTACATCGCTGTGGGTGCCCCTGAGCTGTTCAGAGGGTTCTGCTTCTGGTGGGAATGCTCTGCTCTAACTTTGGGGTAAGATTTAGGGAGAAGGGCAGGTCATTCTTAAGGCCATTGGCCAGACATCTAATGAGGCCAGAGCCAGAAAAATAGAGATTTGCAATGTCTCTCCTGCAACTTCTACCAATTTTGTGGGATGATTTTTGTGGTTTTCTAGACCTGGGATCGTTCTCTTAGTTCTAAAATCTCAGAGTAAAAATCTGTGTCAGTAGCTAGGACAATCCCTGGTATATGGTAGATTCTCAAATATGTGCTGAATGAATGAATGAGAACTCTTCCTACCCAGAAGTATGGGGCAAGTTTAGAGCGCGCGTCAAAGTTGGTGAAAGACCTCTACCCAGGGGACGTTGGCCTTCATTGTGTAGGGCTAACCTTCTTGCTTTCCTTTGGTTTAAATGCCGTGCTGCAAAAATCAGAGGCTTTGATCTCTAGATAACTTACATGGACAGGGAGGTGTCAAAGAAGGAAGGGTGTCATTGTGCAATGATCGTAGCCCACACGTTGAGCATGTCCTTGGGGCCGGGCACGCGTGTAGGACATTGCCGACATTTTGTCCTGCCTCAGCCCCCTGTAATGCCAGGCCACACTTTCAAGGGCAGGCTGCCTTTTCCAGGGCCTTCTGAAGGAATGTGATTGATATGTCTATACCTCATAATTCTCTACGTTATCTAAATATCTAGGCAAAATACTGTAGACCCATTTAATTTTAATTTTTGCAGATTATAGATATTTTCCCCCAAATGTCACCCAGGGATAAATAAAGATATAAAACCAAGATTCATCCTTTGTTGAAGAATCTGTCCCAAACACCAGGTGTCCTGCTGAATGATCTGACTTAAAATAACCGATAAGTAGAGGCCAGAAAGAGACTTGAGAATCCATGAGCCTATTTGGGTGTGTTGTTAGCATCATTTAATGCTTGATATGCTTTTGAGATACTAAACATTCTATCTACCTGAAAAGGCAGGCAGAGATGAAACTTGAGAATGACATAAACGATTCAAGTCTCCGGCTGTGACGTCAGCATCCTGTTACTTCTCCGTAGGGTGCTCAGTGTCACCGGGAGCCTGTGGCATGCATGTGCATGACAGGCGGCCATTGCAACACCTTTAAAGACTTCCAAAATGGACGTGTTTGTAGTGGCTGCACATTAGACCAGTTTGGAAGACTAAAACTCCTGTAGTTAGGATCCTGGTGGGGCTCTAATTTTCTCTTCCTTTTTCAGAGGCTCTTTTCCAGGGTCCACTGTTAATGAATGGCTAAGTGGCAGAACATCCAGTAGACTGGTCTTGAGGCAGTGGAGGATAAACTAACTTAATAAAGAAGAGGATTCATGAGGATCTCCACACAAATGCTGGAGGGCAAGACAGCATACAGCTGGGTCATTCAACAAGAGAGCTGGTCATAAAAATGAGACCAAAAAATGAAAGGCGAGGGTATGTTTGAGTATGTTAGGATTGGAAACTTGCGATTTTCTAATGAGCTCCCTGCCCTCTAGGATTTCTTGGTGTTTTAAACCTCACCTTAGAAATATCCCCAATTGTACTTCTACTTGATTTTAGGCCTAGGTGATGGCATTCTTCATTCAAGATTCTAAACATCTGTTTTCAGAATGGAATCCATGAAGGCATTGCTGGGATGTGGCCAATTTCAGTGGAGAAGGAACAATTTTCAAATTTGTTTTAAATAGTGCTTTAATATGACACCATCTCACATTTTCTTTTATTTAAAAATTTTTTATTTTTTATTTTATTTTATTTTTTGCGTGAGAGAGAGAGAGGGAGGAGCAGAGAGAGGGGAAAACACAGAATCCGAAGCAGGCTCCAGCCTCCGAACTGTCAGCATAGAGCCCGACGTGGGATTTGAACCCATGAAACATAAGATGATGACCTGAGCTGAAGTCGGACGCTCAACCGACTGAGCCACCCAAACGCCCCTGACACCATCCAACATTTTAAATATTACTGGTTTTTGTTGCTATTGCTAAAATAACTATTAACCTTTATGATATTAATCTAGCATTTCCTGGGCACATTATTAACAGTCTATGAAGTCAAAGTTCAGTTTCATTAATTTAATTATAGCAGAATAACCAGTCTCAAACTAGGACCCAATTGTCTATGTCCAAATCACTTTGAGCTTCCTGAGTTTTGTTTTGTTTCGTTTCGTTTTGTTTTGTTTCTCCTTGAGACTATAGTCTCATGGGGGTGCCTGGGTGGCTCAGTCGCTTAAGGGTCCGACTCTTGATTTCGGCTTGGGTCATGATCTCACTGTCTGAGTTCAAGCCCTGCGTCAGACTCTGTGCTGATGGTGCAGAGCCTGCTTGGGATTCTCTGTCTCTCTGTCTCTGCCTCAAGCGCTCTCTCTCTTCTCTCTCTCAAAAAGTAAATAAATGAACATTAAAAAAAGAAACTATAGTTTCATGAAAAGCATACACCAAGCCATCAGCTATCTATTAGGGCTTGACATTTGCCAAACACTGTGACAAGACAATAATAATAATAATTGTTATTATTATTATTTTTATTTTAGGGAGGGCGACCTGAGGAGAGGGACAGAGGGAGAGGGAGAGAGACTCCCAAGTAGGCTCTGTGCCCAGCTCAGGGAGCCCAGCGCGGACATCTCACAACACTGGGATCATGAGCTGACCCCAAATCAAGCATCAGATGCTCAACTGGATGAACCACCCAGGTGCCCCGGCACATTTGCTTAATAGAAGCTCAGTGGGTGAGCAAGAAGCCTGTGTGTGTGCACACTCATGGCATATGCACCTATGTGTCATGTAGAGAGGGCAGTCCATGATATGCATTTTAACGTTTGTGGAATATATTTTCCCTGAGAGAGAGAGAGAGAGAGAGTCACATGTAGGAATTGCTGATTCATAGTTGGGCTCTCCGTGAGAAGCTATGGTTAGGGGTCCCCACGGCGGGTCCACGCTGCAGAAAGGGTCAGACTGCCCGTCCACCAGTGAACGGGTGGTGACAGAGCACTTGGTGAGAAGTGCCTGTAAGTCACAGCTGGGTGTCTCCCGAGGCCCCCCGGAAACACGGACCGCGCGCTGGCCTGTGCAGCTGAGTCCTGGGAAAGGCCTTGGAGCCCCTGCCCTGTGTGGCTTCCCACTTACCCTCCATCAGTTTGGTCCTGAAGTAGGCGATGAGGAGGAGGAGCAGCAAAGTCACAGGCAGGAAGACCCCAGCGAACAGGAGCCAGCCGGGGAGCTCCCTCAGGAACACTGACAGCACGGGGCTCATTGCCAAGCACCCGGCCCCCCGGGGGGCCAGCGGGCCGCACTCGGGATGAGGGCAGCTTTGCTCAGAGTCTGTATTTGTTTCCTTCTGGGGCTCCGGCCTTTGCTCAGCAAGTCTCAATGGAAGTTTTGTGGACTTTGCTCTATTTCAACAGCCCCGGGGACGCCGAGAGGCTTGCTAGCGGGTTACTCTGTAACTCAGCTAGGATGTGTGGAGGAATTGAAACGTGATTCTTCCGAAGCGTTCCGGAGAGGAGCGTTTATCTGGCGGGGTGGGGAATGACGCCAGGAGGCCTAGATATCTTTGTATTCAGTTTATCTGGAGTGCATAATACCTGACTCCAACCAAATCTCATTGTTACGTATCTTCTACTTACATGTGCCCAGACATGGGAAGAAGTTGTCCTGCATTTTCTAAATTTCAGAGTTGAAAGTTGCTTCGCAGCCACGTCCATGTGCCTATGAACCTGTGTCTGGAAAAAGTGAATTTTCCTTCACGCACAGTTGACACAACTAATATCAAGGAAGGAGGAACGCTATTCTTTCCATGGGTAAAAACTCTTCCTCGTAGGTCCTGCTCTGAATACTTTTCTGGGAGGTGCATTTGGTGGATTTATTTATTCAATAAGTATTTAATTCTACTGAAACCCAACCTCTTGGCTAGACGCTGGACGTACAAAGAATAGTAAATCATGGCGCCTGGCTTCTGGGAGTGGAAACAGACGCAGAAAGAGGTAATGACCCCGAGCGATAGTGATGGGATAGATGCTATTATGGCCCCTTTTCCTTCGTCCCTCAATGCATCAGCTTTTGCCTCCTGCATTAGTAGTTTGTATTACTAATTATCTTCCACTTAGCATATTTCTGTGGCCCACCATTAGCAGTAGAAGGTGGCCCCTGAATGATAGTGTTGTGGTTTGAGTGGTAACTGCAAAGATTCTGGGAAAAGAAAGGGCAAAAAATTATGTTGACACTGACTTGTTCACTAAGTTGAGTTGCCACTGGAAAGACACTGGTCTACTAAACTAAAGGCAATAGAAAGAATCATTTCCATAATGAAAGAATCCCCTGGAGAATTTGGGAAATTGGGAGGGGAAATTGACGAGCCACCTTCTTGGGTTCACGTCTCTTCTCATGCTCTGGCCCTGTCCCCGTCCCCACTTGGCAGCTGCCTTGGTGAGTGGCTGGCAGAGTCTATCAAACACATGCTGCTGTGAGTGCCTCTTGAATTCCTTCACCAGGGGTTCTTCGTGGCCACGCAGAGCCTTAATCCTCCTATAAACTCGGCACCCTAATTTATAAAATAATAAGAATAGGGAGCATCTCTGGGATGCTTGGCTGGCATTCCTAAGCAGTGAACAATAAACAGCTTCCTCTCAGAAGAGAGACATCTTAATTGAAGGAAGAGTCCTTTAGAATAGCCAAGATTAAGTCAGCATCTGTCGTACTTTATTTGCTTCTCTTCTTCCCCCTCCACAAACCCTTGAGTGGTGCTGCTGTTTTTTCTCTTGAGTGCTTTCCAATGAGATGGCTCTCTGGTGCTCTTTCAGCTTGAACAGGATGCTAATTTGTAAAGTGTCAGTCTACAAAGAAGCTCCATGAGCAGGTGACATTACCAGGGAGATGTTAGGCAGCTGTTGTCATGTTCTTTCTTTCCGTTTTGTTCCATTCAACATTCAAGCCCTCACTGAATGCCTAGAGAAGGTAAGTAAGAGTAACGGGCAAAAATATAAATGATATTAATATAAGCTCCCAGGTTGACATATAAAGCGCAATGGAAGCATTGAAGAGAGACTGATTAATTCCAGTTAGGGAATTGGGCCGAGTTCATGAAAAGGATAGTATTTGAGCTGAGCCTGGGGATGGAGAGCTGTGGAATGACCTCCTTAAACAAATATGTGACGGTGGGGGCACAGCAGGGTTTATGGAGGACAGGGAAGCAATGAGAGTAGCCAAATGATATGGGGTTCAGAACAGAGATATGAAGGTGGAGAAGTGGGGGGGGCATCAAGGCATAGACTCTTGAACGTGCTTCCAAGGACTATGCTGTTTGGACAAAGGGGACCAATGAAAGGTCTTTGATCATGGACACACATGAGTTGACCTGGGTTCACTTAGGTAGCCCTTGAAAAAAAATGGACCAATGAGAAAGATCCAAGTAGGCTGTTTCAACATGGTGTCAGGATATAATGAGTCTGAGATGGCGGTGGCAAAGGGAAGGGAAAGAGGAAGACAAGGGGCTGGAGGGACCCCATGAACAGTCCTTGGTGAATAAGTAGATAGAGTAAATGTCACCCATGATGCTACCAATCACTTTGCACTTACTATGTATCAAGCACCTCATAACCACTCTACGTGTATCTTATTTAATCCTCGGAGTGACCATATGAGGAAGACTCGTTTGACAAATGAAGAAATGAGGCACAGAGAGGTTAAATAACTTTCCCAAGACACATATTTAGTGAGTGACAGATTCAGGACTCTGATCCTGAACCGCTGCTCTCATCCACTGTGCTATGCCAGGCTTGGGTGGCTGGGGAGATAGCAGGGCTATAAAGTGAGACCTGAACACAGGTCGGGCAGCACATTTGGATGGGGGAACATTTATAGTTTGGCACTCATTAAATTGGTGGTAATGCAGAGATATTCAAGGGGAAACTTGTGGAAATCTGGAGATCAAGAGAGAGGACAAATCCTCTGTAGTGTAGATGGTGGCTGTGGGTGAGTGGATGGAGAGAGCGCTCAGGAAGGAGTGTACATGAGGATAAAAGAGACACCAGTTGCAGCCCCTAAAGAATGCCCTCACTTAGGGGCGCCCAGGTGGCTCTGTGGGTGAAGCATCTGACTTCAGCTCAGGTCATGATCTCACAGTTCATGGGTTCTAGTCCTGCGTCGGGCTCTGTGCTGATCGTTTGAGCCTGGAGCCTGCTTCAGATTCTGTGCCTCCCTCTCTCTCTGCTCCTACCCCGCTCACATGCTGTCTCTCTCTGTTTCTTATGTTAAAAAAAAAAAAGAACTCTCTGACTTAAGACATGGGAGGCAGGGTGAGAACCAGGGAAGAAAACCAAAAGGCTCTGTGGGGTGGGAGAGGAGCCCGCAGGATGCAGTGTTAGGAAATGGTAGCAAACGAAACTTCCAAGAGGGAGAGGGTGAGCAGTGGTGTCAGTTACTGTCTCTGAGCTAATTCTGATCCACATGGAAATGTCCAAGAGAGTGCAATCTGTGAAGTGGACGTAAAGCTTTACCTTTTTCTTAAAAAGGCTCTTTTGAGATATAATTCACACAATAAACTGCACAGCTCGATAAGTTTTGACCTGTGTGTGTCTATGTCTGCGAGCTCATTGTCATGATCAAATGATGAACCCATTCACCCCAAAAGTTTTCTTGTGTTCCTTTCCTATCTCTGCTCCCACCCCTCCTGCTCCCCCAATTCTTAGTCAACCACTGATCTATTATCTGTTACTCTACGTTAGTCTGCATTTTTAGAATTTTATCCACATGGCATTGCACAGTATGTCTCTTTTTTTCTAGCTTCTTTCACTTGATGTAATTATTTTGGAATTGATCCATATTGTGTGTATTAATATTGCTTTGTGTTGCTGAACACCACTGCATTGTGTGGAGATCCACCTTTTACCCATTTACCTTTGGTGGCCATTTGGATTGTTTTCCACCATAGGCTACTACAAATAAAGCTGCTATCAACATTCCTGCACAATTCTTTTTTTTTTTTTAATGTTTATTTATTGTTGAAAGAGGCAGAGAGAGAGAGAGAGAGAGAGAGAGAGAGAGACAGAGCACGAGGAGGGGAATGGCAGAGAGCAGGAGACATAGAATCCGAAGCAGGCTCCAGGCTCTAAGCTGTCAGCACAGAGCTGGATGCAGGGCTCTAACCCACGAACTGTGAGATCATGACCTGAGCTAAGTCAGATGCTTAACTGACGAAGCCACCCAAGCACCCCTCCCCCAATAATTCTTTATGTGGACATGTGCTCTCATTTCTCTTGCGTAGACACCTAGGAACCGAATGGCTAGATCATATGGTAAGTGTATGTTTAACTTCTTAAGACATTTTCAAGCTGTTTTCCAAAGTAAGTTATACCATTTGTATCTCCACCAGCAGTGTAATAAGAATTTTAGTTTTGGGGCACCTGGGTGGCTCAGTCAGTTGAGCATCAGTCTTCAGCTGAGGTCATGATCTTGCGGTAGGCGGGCTCAAGGCTTGAGTTGGCTCTGTGCTGACAGCTCAGAGCCTGGAGCCTGTTTCGGATTCTGTATCTCCCTCTTTTTATGCCCTTCTCCCACTTATGCTCTGTCTCTCTGTTTCTTTGTCTCTCTCTCTCTCTCTCAAAAATAAATAAACATTAAAAAAATTGAAAAAAAAAGAATTTTAGTTTCTTCACATACTGACACTTGGTATGGTTAGTTTGTTTTTGTTTGTTTGTTTGTTTTAAATTTTGGCCATTCTAATGATATGTAGTGGTATCTCACTGTAGTTTTAATATACATTTCCCTAAAGATGTTGAACATCTTTTCATGTGCCTATTTGCCATTTTATGTATCTTATTTGAAGTGTCTATTCAACACTTTTGCATGTTAAAAAAATTGGATTTGTTTTCTTATTGAGTGTTGAGAATTCTTCATATATTCTGGATACAAGTCAATTATCACACATATGATTTGGAAGGATTTTTTCCCCCCGTTCTAGCTTTGTCTTTTCGTTCAGTTACCAATGTCTTGGAAAACATACAGGTTTTATTTTTTTTTAACATTTGTTTTTTAGAGACAGAGACAGAGCATGAGCAGGGGAGGGGCAGAGAGAGAGGTAGACACAGAATCTGAAGCAGGCTCCAGGCTCCGAGGCATCAGCACAGAGCCTGACGCGGGGCTCAAACTCACGAACCGGGAGATCATGACCTGAGCCGAAGTCGGGCACTTAACCAACGGAGCCACCCAGACATCCCAATTACTGTAGCTTTAAAATAAGTCTTGAAATCAGGAACTCTTAGCCCTCCAACTTTGTTCTTCTTCAAAGTTGGTTTGAGTAATACAGGTCATTTTCATTTCCATACGAATTTTAGGATCACCTTGCCAATTTCGATAAAAAGCCCTGCTGGGATTTTGACGGCGATTGCATTGCATGTGTAAATGAGGAGAAAATCAATATGAAGAGGGAATTGATATTTTAACAATATTGAGTCTTCTGACCCATGAACATGACATGTGTTTCGACTCTATTTGGGTCTTCTTTAACTTTTCACAACAATGTTTTGTAGTTTTCAGTGTGTGAGTCTTAAACATTTTCAGTCAGATTTATGTGTAAGTATTTCATATTTTTTATGCTATTGCAGAGTATTGCTTTTTAGGTTTTGATTTGTGATTATTGCTAATATTAAAGGTTTTCTTCAATTATGAAAAATGTCACACCACTGGGAACTTCTGGAAGACTAAATATTAGAATTAATTAAAACATCCTTTAGAACTGGGAACTTTTAGTTATAAAGGCTGGGGATGTTGGAAACACTGGTAATCAACTTGATTTACCAGAATTCAGGGTGGGATTCCACGGGCAGCGTGCAATTTCCGACCCAAACGCAGCAAATTCTTTACCTGGCTCCTTACCGTGTTGTAGGAAAAATCATTAATACCATTGGAAAATACACATCTGTGAAAACTGAGGGACATAATACATTGGGGATTACACTCTCCTGTTGATTTCCATAATAGTGAATGTTCCCATTGCTGATTTACATGGTTATTTAAGAAACAAGTGATTGCAGATGTTGAGATTTGGGAATAAAATTACCAGGGAACTGCTCATTTACCACCTATTATATTCCTAGTGACAGCTGGGCAAAAGTCTCCCTTAGATAAATGTGACTTATTGAAGGTAATACCAAACCCACCAAGTTTCTGATTTGGATTCTGCATTAGTCTGCCTGAGCCATAAAGAATGACTCACTCTAATGACATCGGCAAAAGATTACCTTAGGTAATTGTGACCTATGATAGATAATACCAAACCCACCAGGCCTCTGATTTGGATTCTATGTTAGTCTGACTGAGCCATAAAGAATGACTCATTCCAATGACATGCCATAGGACAATGAAAGTTCTGAAGTCCATCAGTGGAAGGTGCCAAAGTGCCATTGACTGATAGCTGGGACACCAAATTATGTACAGCTACGAAACCAATGTCAAAACCTAAGTACAAACACAACTAGTGACTATCAAATAAAGTTCTTTGATTTCATCATGTGCATGACATTTTGCTAAAATGAAGCCTCGCCCACAATGTAAATGTAGAACTGACAGCTCTTTTGAGTAGGAAAAAGCCTATATGCTTCTGCCCCATATTAACTGCCCCTCCTAGCTTGGCCCATAACTAAGTCCTATTACATGGCACAAATACTACAATTAACACGAAAACCAGTGCTCTGAAACCATGTAACAGTAATGCATTATAGGGTGCTCATTCCATAAAACAAGATGATCACAGAAGAGACATAAAGAATTTAAATTCTTTGTAACCTTTGAGAAAAGGTCCACCAGCTCTTATTTATTCATACTTGCAGGTAACAAATATTTATTGAGGCGTTAACACGTGCCCTGCAG
Source organism: Felis catus (assembly GCF_018350175.1). Classification (NCBI taxonomy): domain Eukaryota; kingdom Metazoa; phylum Chordata; class Mammalia; order Carnivora; family Felidae; genus Felis; species Felis catus. Next base: position 117,725,579 of record NC_058372.1, on the reverse strand, counting down.
GCACTGATTTGGAGACTATGTACATATCTGTGGATAAGATAAAGTCCCTGTCTATATAGAACTTACATTCCAGTGGAGTAAGTTGTCAATAAGCAATAGTAGGTAACATTTATCAAATGCATATATTATTCTGGGTAATAGTCTAAGCGTTTCATGTGTTACATCTCATTATGATCTTACATCAATGCCTATGAAATAAGTACCATTTTTCATTTCACCATTCTACAGACAGAAAAGCTCATGGAGTTTTTATAACTCATCAAGGATTACACCACTAGAAAATGGCAGAGCTAGGATTTGAACCCAGAGCCCAAACACTTATCCACAGTACTCTATTCTTTTGCTTCTCAACCTCCTAGAGATAGATACACATATGCAATGTTAAGTAGTGATAAGTGCTCTGCAAAGACTAAAGCAGGATGAGAAAATAATAGGGAAGTGCTCATTTTAGGTGGGGTGGACAGGGAAGTTGTATTGGCCTGCTAAGGCTGCCATAACAAAATACCCCAGACTGGGTGGCTTAAATAACAGATATGAATTTCTCAGAGTATTCAATGTATTTCTGGAGGCTGGAAGTCCAAGATAAAGATGTGGGTAGAGTTGGTTTCTGCTGAGACCCTTCTCCTTGGCTTGTAGAGATGACTGCCTTCTTGTTGTGTCCTCACTTGGCCTCTTCTCTGTGCACAGATGCTCCTGGTGTCTCCTCCTCTTCTTAAAAGTGTACAAGTTGTACTGGATTAGAGTCCCACCCTTATGACCAATGATACCTTAATTACCTCCCTAAAGGCCCTAGTCACATTGGGGATTAGGGCTTCAACATGAATTTTGGGAGGGGACACAATTCAGAAGTTTCTCTGAAAAGCTTGACTTTTGTGCTGAATGAAGTGAAAGAAGGAATCGTGCACAGTTGGAGGCATAGAGTTCTAAGCAGAGGGGATAGGAGGTACTAAATTTCTGAAATGGAAATGTTTCTGGGGTGATTGAAGGTATGTAAGGAGGCCTATTGCAGCTAGAGCACACTGAAAAGGAGGCCAAGCGATAGAAAACACACTTTTGAGAAATATTGATCTAGAAACTTGACAACAATGACAATAGGCCAAGAAGACGTGCCCATAGTCGAATCTCTAAAATTCTACCACGATTTATTAAACATTGCTTGGAAAATGGTTAAATATAGAGAATACTGGGGTAAGTAGATTTCTTTATTGCAAGATTTTGTAGAGGTTTTAATTTGGTATTCTAAGAGGAATACTGCATGAGTCTCTTCCAAATTTACTGGACCATCAAGTCCTTTTGCCAGGAGACTCTCAGGGGATTAAGGTCTCCAGACCATGCTTTTGGGTATGGGCTACTGGGTAAGGAGATTTATCCTACTGCTCTGAACATGAAGTTTATCCCTAAGTATCAACATACATGTTTGAGACTCTTAGGTAGAGAACAGTGGATAAGGAACAAATTATTCTGAGAAATTTTGATGGTGGGTGTTTTTTGGTTTTATTTTTGTTTTTGTTTGCTTTTGTTTTTGTAAATTGTACTAGCATGAACTGGCCCGAACAATTCAAGAAGCATCAACCTTGTCTCATTCATGAAATTTTCCAATTGGCAGCTCATTCCACTTTGCAAGCTTATTTTGCTCACTGGAAAACGATCATTAGAACATGCCCACCTGAACACAGATTCTTTGTAATCCAATCCTAGCTAGGGTGGCCATAAAAATTAGATGTTTCTGGGCATAAACAATAAGCTGTGACAGGGGCAGGTGGCTCTCTGGGATTAGTATAAAAGTGAGTATGTGCCCTCCCAGGTGCCAAGGTCACAAGGGTATTTTGACACACCAAAAAGTTTTTGTTGCTGGAAAAATTTAGAATATCAGAGGTGGAAGTCCTGCTGAGTGAGTCCCCCCACCCCCACCGCCTTCACCCATTATGCTTTGATCAATCAATATGTTTTTGAAATAAGAGATCAGAACAGAGACTGATTTATGCTGATTTAAGTTAGTAAAGTTTAAATGCCAGTACCCCTCATTTGCATAGGCGCTTCCAGACCCAGGGAAGGATACTGAAAATATACATACATGGGCATAGTGTTTGAATTTTTTTTAGTGTATTTATTTTTGGGAGAGAATGAGAGAGCAAGCATGCAGGAATGAGCAGGGGAGGGGCAGAGAGAGAGGGAGAGAGAGAATCTCAGCCAGGCTCTGGGCCTTTAATGCAGGGTCCCACCCGGGGTTTGAACCCACAAACCGTGAGGTCATGACCTGAGCCAAAATCAAGAGTTGGAGGTTCAACTGACTGAGCCACCCAGGTGCCCCAGGCATAGTGTTTGGAAAGTTTACAAAAGAAATATATTAACTGCAATTGATTAAGACTGTGTCTTTCCACCTCAACTCCCTGTCATGTTGCTTGTGTTGGGTAGTGTTGGAGCAGCCATGGACATATTTGGGAGAGGTCTAGGGGAAGATGAGTCAGGGACACATCTAATTGCAATAGTGGAATGTTTCTGTGGCTTGCAGTCATTTCTGTAGGTAGTTAAGTCGTATTTAGTTGTGTGTGAAAAAAGGCTTCGGGAATACTACCACCCACTGTGCAGTAATCTTAGTATGTGACCTAAAGGTTCAGGGGCAAAAGGTCATACCTCAACATGTCCTATGTACTCAATTTCAGAAGAATATGGGAACTGGAGGAGAAATAAGGTTTGAAATATACGAGCCAGAGTGACTCTGGAAAACCCTTCCAAATGTCACACATGTAAAATTCGAAGGGGAAGATTTGATTCTCATTCGTGCTCAGTCAAAACGAAAGTTCTCTCCTACAGTGTATACGCAACTATAAACACACATTCTGGAGTTAATTGGGTAAAACAGAATTTGTGAGAACTGCGTCTGAGGTTGACAATGGTTAGCAATGGCACCACAAACAGTAATTGTATCTTTGTGCGATTTCACAGATTCCCAAGTACTTGGTTACGTTTTAGTGTGTATGGTGGATCCTATCTTGACTAAGTGTGGCAGTTCTGGACAAAAGAGCACACAGAACTGCCACCTGGCAGAGCATGCACCTGAAGAAACCTGTGTTCTGATAACAAAGTGTATGTATTTATGAAAGTTCAAGGTATGTAAGAGAAATTTGATTATATGGTTATATAGCACGATATAATATAATGACAATTAAAAAACATTTAATTCCTCTTGGAATGCATTAATTTCAGATTAGGTTTTTTTATTTTTTAAATTATTGATTATACCAAAATTCAAATATGATAAGAAGGAAACTTCCTAGTGGAGGCCAAAATCAAAAATCAAAAACTGAAAGATTGACAGAAGCCGAAGAATGTAAAAAAAAAAAAAAAAAAAAAAAAGAAGTTAGCTTTTATTTTATTTAAAAAAATTTTTTTAATGTTAATTTATTTTTGAGACAGAGAGACAGAGCATGAGCAGGGGAGGGTCAGAGAGAGAGAGGAAGACACAGAATCTGAAGCAGGTTCCAGGCTCTGAGCTGTCAGCACAGAGCCTGACACGGGGCTTGAACTCATGGACCATGAGATCATGACCTGAGCCAAAGTCCGACACTTAACCGACTGAGCCACCCAGGTGCTCCAAAAGTTAGCTTTTAAAATTTGTAACTTGTTATTTCTTTTCTCAGTTTATGTGGGTATTCACTGTCATACAGAATTTTGTGTTGGCAACTTTGTATTTTTTTCTCTGAAATAGGAACCCCCCCCCCCCCCCCCCCCCCCCCCGCCAAATATAAAGCTTCAGACCTACAAAATCTGAATGTGCTGCTGGATAAGAATAGAAATGTTCCAGAAGAGAAAAGCCTGAGACAAGTACCAGACAGCCTTGCAGACCACTTTGTGATTTCTAAATTCTCTGATTTCCACTTCTTGCCATAATTTAAAAATGATAATGACCCCTTCTCATTGGTCTTTCTGGCCATATGGAGGCTCTGGAAGGCACTTCTGACTTAATGGGCTCTCACCAGAGGCGCATTACCAAAGATGGCTGTATTCAGTATGAAAGGGCAGGGGGTAGGGTGGCGGGTGGGGGGTGGGGATTGAGTGATGCCACAGACCCTCGATATGTCAGAGAGGAGCTTTTAGCAGACATGAGATTTACCCAGATGTCATCAATTGATTGTATGATTGTGGTTTTCTTCTTTAAGTGGGAGTCAACCTTTTCCTGCTTATATAGTATTATTCCAAAATCTATGTCACAGAGAAGATAATCTAACATAATGCCATTACAGATTTACAGCTGACCCTTGAAATAGGAGTCAGAATTCTCTTTATTTAAAAAAACCACATAATCTTATTTCCATTTCCCTTTAGAAAAAAGTCCTTATGACTTCTGCAGTATGCAAACAGTACATCATCCACAGTGTCATTTAAACCCGAGTGTTTTCAGATGACTGACAAATCTGTTGCTTTGCACAGCCCTGCTTTCTGTCAAAGCGCTACACTTTAAAAATGTGTTGCTGCAATATAGGCTAAGTTCTTTCATTAGCAGAGTGAGTATAATGCGCCAGTCTGTATTAATCACGACACATAAGCTACCAGGACATTACTAGAATTTTCTGCCAAGGTAGTAACAGGAAAATAACAGCTGTTTGTATAAGGAAACTAGGAGCTCATTTGCACGGCTACCGGAGGCAACAGGGAGATTAATGCACCTTGTCAGTTCTACAGGTTTAATTTGACTTGCGCTAAGATAGCATCAATACACATTGCCCCCTGCCATTCATTTCTCCTGAATGCTGATTAATTTACTCTCATTTCACCCTGAATGCTGCCAGGCAGTAATGAGTTGTAGCCATCTGGCCGTCCTATTTTATCTTCCCCCACTGCCCCTAAAAAGAAGCAGAGATGGGGACATGGGCATCCATCCAGCTGCTTAGCGTTCCAAGTCCTCCTTTTGGGGAATGCAGGGTAGATAGCTGTCCAGACAGCGGATTCCTGAACTGGCACACTGTTTTTGTGTTGGTGTTGAAAGGCAAAAGCCTCCTAATTTCAGAACTGGCTAAGGAGGTGGGAGAAGGGGCACAGATAACAGAGTCTATATATCAGAGTTAACAGTTAAGCTTTGTAAAAAAGAGATTTGTAAAGTACAGCTACTGTTACAGCGTGGTATTTTATAGATACATAATAATACAAAGTACACAGAGATAAGGCTCTTTATAGACATATAAAGCAATATTGTTAATATTGTCTTAACTCCTAGAAGAACAGGAAACCATTTGGTCTCAGTAATTGCCTCCAAATATATATTTTTTCTTTTCATAATATTTTCAGAATAATCAGACATATTACCTCATGGATAAAAGAATAATGAATAGGACAGACATAAAATTTGATTCAATTTCAAGGATACTGTTTTTAAAGAATCAACTTCATTGAGGTATAGTTTACATATAATAAATTCTACCCATATAAGTTTATATTTCAATGTGTTTTGACATATTGATATACTCCTATAATCCCCACCACAATCAAGACACAGAATATTCCTACTAGCCCCCAAATTGTCCTTGTGCCCCTCCCAGTCAATTCTTCCCACCCTCAGCCCCAGGAAACCTCTGATGTTCTTCCTGTCAGTGTAGATTAAATTGATTTTTTTCCTGAGTTTCATAGAAACAGAAGCTTATGGTGTGTACCCTTTTGCATCCAACTTCTTTGCTTAGCATAATTCACCCATGCCTTTGCATTTTTTGGTAATGAATTACTTTTTATTGTTGAGTACTATTTCACACCGTATCCTTCCATATCATTATAGATATAGATTTGTTTATCCATTCATCTGTGGATAATGGACATTTGATTTCCAGCTGTTGGCTATTATGAATTCACTTATGTGTAAGTCTTTGTGTGGACATATATTTTAATTTCTCTTGAGTAGAAACTTAGGAATACAATTGCTGGGTCTTATAGTAAATGTATGTTTAACTTTTTTAAAAAACATTTTTAACATTTATTTATTTTTGAGAGCAGAGAGAGAGAGAGCACATGGGCGCGCGCATGGGCGGGGGAGGGGCAGAGAGTGAGAAGGAGACACAGAACTTGAAGCAGGCGCCAGGCTCTGAGCTATCAGCACAGAGCCTGATGCCGGGATTGAACCCACCGACCGTGAGATCATGACCTGAGCTGAAGAAAGATGCCAACTGACTGAGCCACCCAGGCGCCCCTATGTATGTTTAACTTTGTAAGAAACTATCAACCAGCCTTCCAAAATGATTGTACCATTTCACAATCTTACCAGCAATGGCTAAGGAGGATTCCAGTCGTTCCATATCCTCACCAACACTTGGTATTGTCATCTTTTAAAATTTTTATCCATGTCAGTAGGCATGTAGTGGTATTTCACTGAGCATCTAATTTGAATTTCCCTGTGTTTTAAAATAAAGGTTTTATTATTATCTAGGTATGGCAAGGTCAACAGATCAAGAGATGACTGCCACAAGGGTCAGCAAGGACCCAAAATATTAAAACATCAAAAATGTAGAATAAAAAGGCATGATGAATACACCTGATGACTAATGCTGTTGGACATCTTTTCATGTGTGTACTGCTCATTCATATAGCTTCTTTTGTAAAGTGTTCAAGTTTTTTTTTTTTTTTTTTTTTTGCTTTTTTAAAAAAAAAATTGTATTGGGGTAGCTGGGTGGCTCAGTAGGATAAGCATTCGACTTTTGATTTTGGCTCAGGTCATAACCCCATGATTGTGAGATTGAGCCCTGAGTTGGGCTCCACACTGAGTTGGGCTCCACTAAGTTGGGCATGGAGGCTGCTTAAGATTCCCTCTCTCCCTCTCCCTCTGCCCCTCCCCTGCTTGCACCCTTGCGAGCTCTCTCTCTCTCTCTCAAAAACAAACAAAACCAAAATTAAAAAATTGCACTGCCTTCTTACTGAGTTCTAACTGATTAATAAAATTTTGATTTAAGTTCTTTGTGAGATATTCATATTGTAAGTATTTTCTCCCAATCCGTAAGAGAAAATTTAATCTTCTTTTCACTTTCTCAAAAATGTCTTTCAGGGCATCTGGGCAGCTCAGTGCATTAAGTGCCTGACTCCAGTGCACGTCATGATCTCAAGGTCTGTGAGTTCCAGCCCCACATCCCGCTCTGTGCGGACAGCACGGATCCTGGAGCCTGCTTCAGATTCTGTGTCTCCCTCTCTTTCTGCCTCTCACCCTGCTAACGCTCTCTCTCTCTCTCTCTCTCTCTCAAAAATAAATAAAACATTTTTAAAAATGTCTTTCAAGGAGCTTAAGTTTTAAAATTTGATGATGTGATCAATTTTTTTTCTTTTATGGTTCATGCCTTTTGTGTTTAATCGAAGAAATCTTTGCCTACTCCAAGATCATGAAGATATTCTCCTAGAAGTTAATAGTTTTAAATACTACATTCAGGTCTGTGATCCATTTTGAGTTAAATTATTGTATTGCTTGAAGTAAGGGTCAAGGTTCATTGTCTTCCCCCAGCAACATGTTTTTTTGGATTTTTGTTTATTTTAGAGAGAGAGAGAGAGAAACAGAGTGCAAGCAGGGGAGGGGCAGAGAGAGAGACACACACACACACACACAGGATCCAAGCAGGCTCCAGGCTCTGAGCTGTCAGCACAGAACTGGAATGGGGGGCTCACGAATCCAACCGTCGCACCGTGAGATCATGATCTGCTTAGCCACCCAGGCGCTCCTCCCCCAGCAACATTTCTTCAAAAGACTTTCTTTTCCCTATTGAATTAAATTGTTAATTTTTATCGAAAATCAATTGGCTATCTATGTGTGGGTCTATTTCTGAATTCTCTATTATGTTGCCTTGATTTGTAGGTCTATCCTTCTGCCAATATGACATTCTCTTGATTACTGTAGCTTTAAAAAAAATTTTTTTTAATGTTTGTAGCTGAGAGAGATCGAGCGCGCATGCGCAAGCGGAGGAGGGTCAGAGAGCAGGCCTGGGGCAGGACGAAGGATCCTACAAGCTCAGCGCTGAGGGCAATGCCCGCTGCAGGGCTGGAAATCACCAAACTTGAGAGCATGACCCCGGCCGAAGTCTCCACGGATGCTCAACCGACTGAACCACCCAGGCATCCCTTGATTACTGTAGCTTTATAGTAGGTTTTGAAATCAGAAAGTGCGTATCATCCAACTTTGAATTGTTTGGTTATTTAAAATCCTTTTCTTTTCCGTATAACTTTAAAATCAGATTTACAAAAAAAAGAAGCCTGTTAGGATTTTGATTGGGATTGTGTTGAATCTATGAATCAATTTGGAGAAAGTGCAAATCTTAATAGCATTGAATCTTCCAATTCATAAATACGGCCTATGTTTCCATTTATTTAGGCCTTTGTAATGTCTCTCAGGAATCTTCCGTAGTTTTCAGAGTACAGGTTTGCACATATTTTGTTTCATTTACTTCTAAGCATTTTATGTCTGGGATGCTATCATCAATGGAATTTAATTTTTTTTTTCATTTCAAATTGTTGCTAGTGTATAGAAATACAATTAATTTTTGTGTATTGATTCTATATTTTGAGACATTTCTAAGCTTGTTTATAAATTTTAAGGGCTTTTATTTTTGGGTAAATCCTTTAGGGGTTTTTATGTGTCATGTATACATAAAGTTTTATTTCTTCCTTTCCAATCTGCATGCTTGTTACTTCTTTCTCCTGCCTAATTGTACTGTTTAGAGCGTTTAGTTAGTACAGTGTTGAATAAGAGTGGCAATTGTTCTCTATTTGGAAGCTATTCTGCCTAGTTTCTGAGGGTTTCAGTCTTTCATGCACAGATTTGTATTTGGCAAGACTCAAGGGATCCCTACGCAGGTTTTTGGAATTATTTTTCTACTCAGCTTCCTCCTGTTGGAGACTCTGCCCTACAAATTCTAGCTGCCTTGTCCTCCCCAGTTTCCAGTCTCTGAATCCTAAACTCAGCAAGATTCTCAGGCTGTTTGTATTCCCCCTTTCCGCCCTACAGTCTAGAGATTGTCAAAAACCCTGATTTATGGTAGGAATCACCTTATTTTTCGCCCTACTGTTAAGGATCACAGTCCTCTACTGCCTGGTGCCTGTATGTATGTTTTATTGAGTTTTCTAGTTGTTTTATAAGAGAATAGTAATTCTGGATTCTGTGACTTCTTCATGGTTAGAAATAGATACTATTTAATATTCAGTTATCTGCTGGTTGTTGTTGATGATGTTGATGATGTTGATGTTGATGATGTTGATGATGTTGATGTTGATGAAATTTGCTGTGTGAGTCACCCAGTTTTGCTTTGGTACGAGAGGGGAAGTTTTGACCAGTGGTTTCAACTAATCTCCTATTAGGTTTATTTGAGAGCTCCTAAAACACACCCATGTGTAGGCTATTTCCTTGGAAATTCTGATTGGAGTGGCATCTATATTCTTTTAAAAGCTCTTAGGTGATTATAATGTGTTGCAGAGGTTGAAAATTACCAATTTACTCTCAACACTCCACAGAACTTGCCAATGTGTGTTCCATGGCAGCCTGGTGTGGCCAAAATGGCTCACAGATGTACTGGGTTACAGATCTCTTTATCCCTGGGGACAGCCAGTCTTAGCCAGAGCCCTGGCTCCAGTAGGAGTCAGCATCCTCAGTTTACTCCAGCATGCCACACAAATGCCATCCTTTCTTGAGTGTGCTTTGACTGGCAGGCCATTGAGCTTTAGAATTTAAGTCTCATTTAGGCTCTCTCATCTTCATATCCCAGCTCAAATGTCACCGAACCCTTATCTGACCCCTCCTTTTTCCTTCCCACCACGTATACCTCGATGACAGCAACATTAGAGTTGTAAGTCTGTTTCTACTTAAGATTTTAATCCCTGGAGGGTAGGAGCTGGTTTCTTTAACGTTTTCTTCCCGTTACCAAGTAGTGCATTTTGTGCTTTAGTATATATGGGTAGGCCATTCTGGAGTTTAGTGTTGGAAAGCGTTCTGTGGCCAAAAAATATTTTCTGTTCTGTTGACAGTCTATTCTGTTAAGTTGTGTTTTCAGATTCTCCCTAAGTCAGTTGGGTGGGAGAGGAAGTTCGTATTACGTTACCCCATGTTTTGTATTACATTATTTATAGTGGGGCTTGCTTGAACTCATTTCAGGTCTCTGATCTTTTTTTCACACTTAATTAATTTTTCCCTTTAGGGAGAAGAATTTGGTAGTGCCTTTCTACCTTTAGGCATTTATACTTCAGAAATAAAATTGTTTGATTTTGATCAATTTTGCTATTGATACCATTTCGGCTTTTAAATCCAGAAATCTTTATTAGGTTAGAGTATTATTTTCAAATTAAGCAATAAATAAACTAGATGGAAAATGAATTTCCATAGGGATAATGTGGAAGAAAATGCAAATGTTAATTGATACCATTATTAGTAATATCTCTTTGGCTACGTAACACCAATTTCGTATGTTTACTCAAGTCTCCCTTTCTATTAATGTTGACATGAGAAGAGTCACTCTGTCTGATATGGTGCTTTTGCATAAATTAGGAAAATGTACCTCTTCTGGGCATGGTGGCTTGGCTGAACAAGGGCTAGACTGTGACCCCACTTACCTCCCGAGTCAGGACTCCTCCTACAGGGCACAATTGTACAATGTGGCACAGTGGCTGTGATGACCCCTTTACTTTTAGGACACCTGTTTGTTTCTGCACAATTTGGCATATTTCCAGGAGGTAAAAACAGATTTAATATCCTCTGCTGAGTATAAGACACATGAGTACTAATTATGAAATTACGTCGGAGAGAGAAATTAAACAGGATTCACTAGGGTCATCTCGATCTCATTTGTGTGATTGCTCCTATGGAAAAAAAGCTCAAAGGTAGAAAATCAGGTAAATGAAGTTTCCCTCCCATGACCCACATAGTAAGGCAGGGGTGAGGGGATAGGAGCCAGGACATTAAAAATCTTTGTTTGATGTCTTCCATCAGTGGCATGGTTTGGTTGACTCAGACACAAAGGAGACACCACATTTGCCACGTGGATGAACATGCACCCACTAGCCTCTGGCCGCAAAGAGAAAGACAGAAGCTGTCAGCTGTCAGGAAGAGCCAAGGTCAATGCCAGAAAATGCCAGAGTCATAGTAGAAAAGGATCACACATGGAGTCCCTTTGTGAACGAATTCCTCTGAAATCTTACGTTTCTCACCAGCCATGAAATTTGAAAGTGTCTCACTTGTCCATTGACCATGAACTTGATGACTTTGGTGCCCTTCTCAAATTGCATGCAGGGAAGGAAATGGAACACTAACCTTTATTGAATAGCCTCATTCGCTCTTCAGTATGTTAGATGTTTTCACATGTATTGTCTCACTTAAAACAATCCCAAGTAGTTCTGTTTGACGCAAAAGGGGGATGTTGTACTTGGCCGAAAGGGTGAGTTGGCTGTTTTTATTATAGATTTCGGTCGATGGCAGTAACGAATTCCACTTGGTGCCTGTTGTGTTTTCTAGTTGCAAATCATAGTGAATGAAAGTTGGTCTTAAATGAGTGACCTCAGTCATTAGTGCATGTGTTTCTTTTCTTCCATCTACTCTCCTGATTCTGTTTACTCTTCCCTAGCGGATTTTCTTGATCTGTTTGGCCCCATCCTTCCTTATTTCTGGTTAACATCATGTATCCGTAACCTGCTGTTCCTCCAAGTCCTCAGACCTCCTTTTTGTACACTGCTCTCCAATCTGGGCCTCCTCAGAGGCACACACTGCTCTCTAGGGTTCCTAGTGAATGGGCGACAATCAGGGACATTAAGAAAGATGTGTTCTGTAACTACTTTGCATATTTTCCCCTTTAGTTTCTTAAAGGGGAAATATCTTCACAGAAAAATAAGAGTATACATCTCACCCTGTCTCCTGGTTTATTATTCTTGTTAAAACCGAGCATCGGCTAACAGATATTCATTTGTGGGACTGAATGGACAATGTAAGGGAACAATGTTATTTGCTGTCGTGATCGGTTTAATCTGTATTAAAGAAATAGAATAAATATAAGGTGCTGCTCAGCTCATACAGGTGATAGAAGGGCCCGTTTCTGGGCCCAAAGGCACTCACAACTTTGGGAGTGCTTATTTGGGTCTTGGGATCAGGCAGGAGCTGCTCAGATCTGCACTGGACCTCCAAAGGCCGACTGCGTAGACCTCATATGTAAATATTCCCAGTGCAAAGTTTAAATTTTGTGATCTTGAAAACTCTGGGAAATTCAACATTAGGAGATTATTTAAAATACTCATCTCTGGTTCTTTGTCAGTATGGTCTGCCTTCATTTTTTTTTTTCTTTTCTTGTCTTTTTTTTTTTTTTTTTTTTTTTTTTGCTTCTTTAATTTTAGACCTTTGTGTAGTCGAATTCCAGAGGTGAGCTCTCTGTTCTTGAGGAACAAACAATTTGAATACAAAATGTTATAAAAGTATCACACAAGCTACACAAGGGACAAGTGTATTAATCAAGCCTTTTTATTTTCTGTAATTCTGATGCTTTGACATCTTGAGCCCTTGCTGACCTTGGGAAGACGGCACTTCCCAGAGCTAACCAATTCCTAGAGACAGTAAACAGCTTGCCCACCAGGGAGCATACTTTTCACAAGCAAACTAGCTGATGCAGAATCCGCACACCTCACCTGACCACTTCCTCTACTGGGCAATCACACTCGAGGCTGGTTTTCCTCTGCCCTAATCACTGGACCAGGGCCAAACACCAGACAACCAAAGACAGCCCCTGCACCCAGGAGCCTGCTGAAATTATTCAAACCAATCCTAAACTGATTTGCCTTGCTTTGCCTTGCCTTTCCTGCAGAAACCACAATAGAGGCTTTTGCCCACATTTTCTCCTTACTCCCCCTGCCTCCAGACTGACCATGGTGCTTCCCCATGTGGCCCTTGTGTGGCACTGCCTGTCTCCTTCCCTTGGGAACTGTGAATAACAAACTATGTTTTCTTTTTCTTCTTTCTTTCTTTCTTTCTTTCTTTCTTTCTTCTTCCTTCCTTCCTTCCTTCCTTCCTTCCTTCCTTCCTTCCTTCCTTCCTTCCTTCCTTTCTTTTTTTCTTTCAATATAATTCATTGTCAAGTTAGCTAACATACAGAGTATACAGTGTGCTCTTGGCTTCGGGAGTAGATTCCCATGATTCATCGCTTACATACAACACCCAGTGTTCATCCCAACAAGTGCCTGCCTCAATGCCCATCACCCATTTTCTCCTCCCCTCACTTCCCTCCCATCAATCCTCAGTTTGTTCTCTTATGGTTTGTTGGACAAACTATCTTTCCAATGGCAATCATTTCCCAATCTGTTGGCCTTGCCGGAATAATAGTAAACCTGCATTTTGGAACCAGGGGTTATACTGGACTGGAAGCTTGGAGAAAGCATCCCCGAGGAAATCCAGGGCTTGAAAGGAATTTGAGCATCAGGTGGCTGTGATGTTGTAATGGAGATGTGGGAGAGGGGGAAAGGAGGGGATCCAGGCAGTGGGAATGGCCCGCATGAAAGCAAGAGGGCGGTGTGCGTAGGGAACTGAGAGGACACAGGGTGGGACGAGGGCAGGGGTAAGAGATGAAGGTGGATGGAAAGATTGGTTGTGTTAGATTATGTTATCAAGCGCCTTGTCAGGCCTGCTCAGGAGCTAGATTGTATCCTATCTATTTTAAGAGGCAGCAGATGTTTTGATCATGGTAGCAGCATGATCAGGTATGTGTTACGGAAAGAAGACTCTGGCAGCCTCACGGGGGATGACTGGGAGCTGAGACAAGAGGGGAGTCAGGGAGGTGGGTTCAAGGCTGTCACAAAAGCTCAATTATACTTGTGAAAACAGAGATCAATAAGAACTAAAGATCAGACAGGCCATTAGGAACAGAATTGGGAATAGTATTTAAAACTCTATGTTGTCTGGTGCCACGTTTTATATTCTGGCTTCAGAAAAATGCTTTCCCCCAAAGAGTAAGCAGATTAAAAGTGCTTATAAGGCTACCCCACATTACCTGAGTGCCTTCTGAGTTTTCCTTTACTTGTATCCGGTTGTATTTGCAAATTCATGACAACCATTTATATGTGTAAAGTGAATTAGAAAGATTGATAAAAACAGGTGTTTACATCCTGATAACTTTCACTTTTGCATAACACTATATTCTTCCTTTCTTTCTCCCCTTCTAGTTTTCATTCTCCCTTTTTCTCCTGGTCCCTCACCCTGAAAATATTTGTCTTATTCCCATATTTATTTGCTTTAGAGAAAGTTGTGTTTCTTTTGAGGTAAAAACCATCTTCACTGCATATATTTGATGAGCTTAATAACACCTTCAAAGCCCAAAACATTTCACAGCCAACAGGAAAGGATTTGGATTGTCTTCATGACAAATATTTAGCTCTGTCTGCTGTTACAAGTATAGCATCAGGTGCTATGAGTAGAAAAAGAAAGATCGATGAATAACGATCATGCTTTGCCAATAGGAGGGGAGAGTAAACAACAGAATAATTTAATTCTTCTATCAACTTGTCTTATTCAAAGGATTCCTGGCTGAAGAAGGAAGGGCCTATTAGGCTCTTTGTTATAGTGCAGAGAAAATGATACACTGGATTATTCACACCAGTGCTGAAAATTGATTTTATTTCTCCTACTTGCTGAATTCCAGACTAACGAGATTTGACTGTTATACAGCTGTAACTGTTGTTAAGGAACTGTACAATTACCAAAGCTAGACTCTTTTATGAAAGACCAACTGGTATACTGTTCTTTAATATTTGACACATTTTTCTTTCTCCGCTCACTTTTCTTTAACCTCTGCCCAAGTATGTTCTCTGTCTTCATCAATAGTATGCCAAATCCATAAGAAGGATTTTCCCCATAAGAAGATTTAAAAACATTTTTTTTTTGAGAGAGAGTGTACAGAGACAGGAGTGCGAGCATGGGGGAGGGGCAAAGGGAGAGAGAGAAACAGAGAGAATCCCAAGCAGTTTCTCTGCCCAGCACAGAGTCTGACGGGGGCTCGATCCCATGACCCTGGGATCATGACCTGGGTTTCATGAGCTGAAACCAAGAATCAAATGCTCAAGCACCTGAGCCACCCAGGCACCCCCCTCCACCTCCAAAATAGGATTCTTTTTAAGTGAAGCATTAAATATTGATGTTACAAATGTAAGAAGACAAGTGTTTTCCTTTGGAAAGATTAGTAAGGATTAATCACTTTCAGCTTTAGACTGGATTACGTTAATATAACACAAGCCCCCTATAGTACTTCATGGTGTCTACAGATACTCTGTTGAAGTTTAAAAACTCACAACTCCTAGAAGAGCAACTGACAGTGGCCTAGGCATGTGGAATGCCCTAAGCAAAAGTTGCTTTGAGGCATTTTAGTCTTTTTTTTTTTTAATTTTTTTTTCAACGTTTATTTATTTTTGGGACAGAGAGAGACAGAGCATGAACGGGGGAGGGGCAGAGAGAGAGGGAGACACAGAATCGGAAACAGGCTCCAGGCTCTGAGCCATCAGCCCAGAGCCCGAGTCTCGAACTCCTGGACCGCGAGATCGTGACCTGGCTGAAGTCTGATGCTTAACCGACTGCGCCATCCAGGCGCCCCGAGGCATTTTAGTCTTTTGTTACTTGCAGGATCAGCAGATCTCCAGCTTGATTGCCAATTTCTGTCTCATTCCAGCATATTCTTGATAGCAGTTGTACGTTTTCTCTTTGCAGACCACAGCTATGTGGATCCTTTACCTTTGTCATGCATGGCTTGCTGACTTTCCTCAGAGCTGAAGTTTGGCTAAATAAAGAATTCTGCACAATATCAAGTCATCCAAGATCAGGACTGTATTTTGAGATTCTTCAGATACACATATCCTGTCTAGTACACAGCACACGTAATGTGTAGGAAGGATGAGGGTCGTGGTTGATCATCCTGGTAGATTAGGAGACCTTGCAGAGAATTTATGGTCCTCTGTGATTTGAGTGTTAATCTTGGGGTTGTTGGACTCTTAAACTTTATAAGCCTACTCCAAGGTAGTTATGTATTTGACAAAAATGTTTTTTTAATATTTAAAAAAAATCCCACTGCAGTTAACATAGTTTTCTATTAATGTCTGGTGTACAACATAGTGATTCAACAATTCTATAGTGTATAGTGATCATATGATGAGCACTGAGTAATGTATAGAATCACTATACACTATATACACTGTACATATATATATGTACACACATATATACATGTACATAATACACATATACATATACACATATATACATGTATATATATGATGTGTTATGTATACACACACACATACACACACACACATCTTCTTTGTCCATTCATCTAATGATAGACACTTGGTTTGCTTCCATGATTTGGCTATTGTAGATAATGCTGCAATAAAAATAGGGGTGCATGTATCCTTTTGCATTAGTGTCTATTTTTGTGTGTGTGTGCAAATACCCAGTAGTGCAATTACTGGATCATAGGGTAGTTCCATTTTTAACTTTTTGAGGAAACTCCATTCTGTTTTCCACAGTGGCTACACCAGTTTGCATCCCCACCAATAGTGCACTAGGGTTCTTATTTCTCCATATCTTTTCCAACACTTGTTGTTTCTTGTGTTTTTGATTTTAGCCATTCTGACAGGTGTGAGATGGTATCTCATTGTGGTTTTGGTTTGCATTTTCAAGATGATGAGTGATGTTGAGCATCTTTTCATGTGTCAGTCGGCCATCTGGATGTCTTCTTTAGAGAAATGTCTGTTTATGTCTTCTGCCCATTTTTTAATTGGATTGTTTGTCTTTTGGGTGTTGAGTTTGATAAGTTCTTTGTAGATTTTGGATACTAACCCTTTATCAGATATGTCATTTGCAAATATCTTTTCCATTCTGTAGGTTGCCTTTTGATTTTGTTGATTGTTTCCTTCACTGTGCAGAAGCTTTTTATCTTGATGAGATCCCAATAGTTGATTTTTGCTTTTGTTTTCCTTGCCTCAGTAGACATATCTAGAAAAAGACTGCTAAGTCCAATATCAGAGAAATTATTGCCTGTAACCTCTTCTAGGATTTTTATAGTTTCAGGTCTCACATTTAGGTCTTTAATGCATTTTGAGTTTATTTGTGTGTGGTATAAGAAAGTGGTCCAGTTTCATTCTTTTGCATGTAGCCATCCAGTTCTCCCAACACCATTTGTTGAAGAGGCTGTCACAAAACCCTTGAAGCAAACTTTTAAGATCATCTAGTTCAACCCCATTTTAGTAAAGATGAGGTTATTAAGAGTTAGAGTGTCTGCTTTCTCGGTGTTACTTACGTCAGTCTTTCTCTTTATATCTTTCTTGCTTTTTCATCAATTCATTCACTCCATAAATGTTTTTTGAATGCCTGCTCTATGCTGATCACTAATATGTTAAAGAAATTAAGAAGATGGATAATTTTTCTACCATACGAAGAATCTTAAAAGGGGGAGGATTAGAAAGAAACAATTTAATTATTATAATTATATAGTGCTTTAAAGTTTTCTAAGTAGTTTTTGCATAGTTTATTCAATTTTTTTAATGTTTATTTATTTTTGAAGGAGAGAGAGACAGAGCATGAATGGTGGAGGGGTAGAGAGAGAGGGAGACACAGAATCCAAAGCAGGATCCAGGCTCTGAGCTGTCAGCACAGAGCCCGACGTGGGGCTCGAACTTACAAACTGTGAGATCATGACCTGAGCCGAAGTCGGACACTTAACTGACTGAGCCACCCAGGCACCCCTAGTGTTCATTCAATTTAACCATGAGAAACGACTTTTGGTTATGAGCACTAAACTTTTACTATTCCTTTAGACCTGACTATGGGAGAGACTTCTCTGAATGACAGATCCATGTTAGTGAGTATCCTTCTGTGTAAGAATGATCTAAGAACAATCATTGATCTGGCTCACCAAAAAAATAGCATTTGAAACCATGCAAGACCAGTGGGCTGGAATACATGCTTCCTTTCTGGTACCAATCAGACTTGTAAATATCGAAGCAGCCTGAGCCAATTCTCCCTGAATCAGTTGACCATGGATGACTGAAATTAACTGTCAGGGATTTTTCTCTAAGGGTGGTCTTTCAGTCTCCAGGGACTTTACCATGATGCAAATCACCCATAGGCAAACAATGGCTGATCACACCTATAAGTAAGGCGAACTTTACTCCTGAGTACTTCATATATTTAACCTACTCACTGACAAAATGAATTCCCTACCTAGCCTTGGAATCTCAGGGCTAAAGTTTTTAGGGTATCAGGGAGTGAATCATGACATGCAACTCATTGCCCATAAGCTGTGATCAGATGATGTAATTATAACCTACCTGGATATGTTCCATGGCAGTGACTACAGCCAATGGTAATGTTATCTGAGGATTAACTTCCCAATTACTTGGGCAGAGAAGCTTGAGCAGAAGCAGGTTCTAAAAGTATAATGTTGTTTGCTCATCTCCTAGAACTCCTTTTACTATGATGTGAAGGAGCTTACAATTAGTAAGGGGGCAAGTAACTTTAATGCATGGAGTGTTTTGCTTTAAAGAGGGTCACTTTTCATAGCTGGTGGATTGAGAAGAAGATGACTGAGAAGATTTTTCTGAAGCATCAGATCTGATCTTAATGTCAAAAGATGCATAGAGTTGCCAGGTGAAGAATGAGGGCAACGGTGTTCTTTTTTTTAATATATGAAATTTATTGTCAAATTGGTTTCCATACAACACCTAGTGCTCATCCCAAAAGATGGAGGGCAACGGTGTTCTAAGCAAAGGAAACAATATGAGCAAAATCATGGAGGCACAAAACAGGAAGGTGGTTGTAGAGGACTATAATTTAGAGTTAATGAAGTGGCAAATGCAAGACAAGGAGTGCTAGATGAGGCTAGAGAGGTAACCATGTACAATCATTAAGAGCCCATAGCAATAGACTTGGGTAATGATGGCCTGAATTGGGATTGCAGGTGTAGGAATAGAGGAGGAGATCACTTCTGCAATATGGAGTCCATGATCTCCTATCTGCAGTGGATGTTAGCAGTTCAGCTGGAAAAAAAATATAGGGGATCAGAATATGCTACCCCCAAATATGCCACTTTGGCATAAGGATTATTTTGAGACAATAGAGAAACAGCACGTGCCAAAAGAGCTCTCTGCTCTCCCCTTCCATTTGCCTCAAAGGAGAACACAAATTTCCATTTGTAATGGTGTCTCCCACTCCCATACCAAGAAAGGAAGGAGAAGTCTTAGATTCTTAATCCCCAGAGACAACTCTAGACGCTTAGCAGCCAGAGAAGTGCTGAGAAGCATCTACATAACAAACCTGATTAAAATAATCCTTTTCCATTAGTTTCCTCCCATATATTTGCCTTCCCAGGTTGCTGCACCTAAAAGCCTAAACGTTTCCCTTTTCCTTGGTCTGTCACTTCTCTACAAATTTGTTGGTCTTTGTTAAGAAGCATGTAAGCCCCAAGATCTAACCACCCCTTTGAGCTACTCATCATCCAGATTCTCCCACATGCTTGAGCACTGCATGTGTTAACAAGCCATTGTTCTCTGTTTTTTTCAGTTTAATTCCAAGTCCCCAGGCTGAGAACCTAGGAGGGTAGAGAAAAGGTTTTTTTCTTTCTCTATAGAGGCTGTGTCTTCTGAATAGCTCTTCTTACTTGTTTCAGACTTATAATTTAACCAACTTCAGAGAGAACGAAGGCAGAGCAGTTCATTTTAAAATGAGTGCATCCTTTTTACCGAACCCAAGAGTAACAGCTAAAGGAATATTCATGATGGGCCGCTAAGTAATCCTGCCCAGACTGTGCTGCATATGTCCAGAAGGAGCCATACTGTAGGCTCCAATATGAATGATGGGTCCTGGAGTTGTGGCGCACCTGCCCCTGTTTGGAACTGAACTGACTTTACGTGACAAGAAACAAATTAAGCACAGAGTTGTTTCAACTTGGACTTCCTTCATGTCTTCAAAATTCACCCGTTGAAAACCAGTTGATAGAGACATGAAATTATTTTATATACTCTGCCTAGTGAGCTCAGTTTCCTTAGCAAAATGATGCTATTGTCTAAGATAATCTCCAGGACCTCTTGTTTAGAAGAATCTGTGTTGATGGAGATTGGGGTGTGTGTGTGTGTGTTTTGTTCACAGTTATAAGAGTTATAATTATGAAAGCAGAGCACAATTAACCCTTCTCCACTGCCCCACCCCCAAAAGGTTGAAAATTTATAGAGGATTTAAAAATACAAAAGAGGTTTTAAAAATACAAAAATAGTATATATGTTTTTAATTGAGGTATATTAGTTTCAGGTGTGCAATATGATTCGCTATTTGTATATATTGTGAAGTGATCACCACAATAGGTCTAGTTACTATCTATCATCATACCTATACGATAGGTATACTATACTATACCATAGTTTGTGTGTGTGTGTGATGAGAACTTTTAAGATTTACTGTTAGCCATTTTTTTAATTAAATATTTTCTTAATTAGATTTCTTTTTCCAGCTGTTTTAATAGAATTTTTTCCATTAATTTTAGACTATATTATGCCTTTTGGCTAAATGATGATTATCTTTCCAGCCAAATGGCCTTTTTCTGTCAATAGCAATTAAATCCACAAAGACAATTTGCTTTCTGTTTGAGGTTCTTGTTTTCCTGTTGCACATCAGAAATTTTGCTCAAGTCAAGTGAATTTTGTTAGGAAAAATTTATTTGGTATGATAGGATCCCAAGCCCCCAAATTAAAATGCAAACCTCTTAGGGGCATGCCAACTACAAGGTGTTTTGTTGTGTAATCACCATAGAGCTTTATACATATCGAAAAGCTGAAAACCAGATCTTTGGGTCAGTTCTGTTTTATTTCTTAAAGTGTATTTTCCGGGCCCATGTCTCTCTTTGTTCTGATGTAAAACAGTTTTTTTTTTTTTAATGTTTCGTAATTGTGTGTCTACATATTTTTTGTATGAGATTTTACTTTAATTAATTAATTATTTAATGTTTCAAGTTTTAATTTACATTCTAGTTAGTTAACATATAGTGTAATATTAGTTTCAGGAGTAGAATTTAGCGATTCATCACATATATAACACCTCATCTCATAACACATTCTTAATACCCATCCCCCAACCACCTCCCCTCCAACATCCCTCAGTTTGTTCTCTATAGTTAAGAATCCCTTTTATGATTTCTCTCTCTCTCTCTCTCTCTCTCTCTCTCTCTCTCTCTCTCTCTTTTTCTTCCCCCCTTGTTCATCTGTTTTGTTTCTTAAATTCAATGTATAAGTGCAATCATATGGTATTTGTCTTTTTCTGACTGACTTGTTTAGCATAATATACTCTAGCTCCATCCAGTCATTGCAAATGGCAAGATTTCATTCATTTTGATTGCCAAGTAATATTCCATTGTATATATACCACATTTTCTTTTTTAAAAATAGTTTATTTATTTATTTTGAGAGACAGAGAGCTTGAGTGAGAGAGGGGCAGAGAGGGAAGGAGAGAAAATGCCAAGCAGGCTTTCCTCTATCAGTGCAGAGCCCAAAGTGGGGCTTAATCCTACAAACCTCGAGATCATGACCTGAGCCAAAATCAGGAGTCAGATGCTCAACCAACTGAGCCACCCAGGCACCCATATGCCACATCTTCTGTATCCATTCATCAGTCAGTGTTCATTTGGGCTATTTCCATAATTTGGCTATTGTTGATAGTGCCGCTATAAACAAGAGGGTGCATGTGCCCTTTCGAATCAGTATTTTTGTATCCTTTGGGTAAATACCTAGTAGTGAAATTGCTGGGTCATAGGGTAGTTCTATATTTAGCTTTTTGAGGAACTGCCATACTGTTTTCCAGAGTGGCTGCCCCAGTTTTCATTCCCACTAACAATGTAAGAGGGTTCCCTTCTCTGCATCCTTGCCAACAAGGATGTTGTTTCTTGTGTTGTTAATGTTAGCCATTCTGACAGGTGTGAGGTGGTATCTCATTGTGGTTTTGATTTGTATTTCCCTGATGTGAGTGATGTTGGGAATCTTTTCATGTGTCTGTTGGCCATGTGTATGTCTCCTTTGAAAAATTGTCTATTCATGTCTTCTGCGCATTCCTTCACTGGATTGTTTTTTGGGGTGTTGAGTTTGATAAGTTCTTTATAGGTTTTGGACACTAACCCTTTATCTGATATGTCCTTTGCAAATATCTTCTCCCATTGTGTAGGCTGCCTTTTAGTTTTGTTGATTGTTTCCTTCACTGTGCAGAAGCATTTTATCTTGATGAAGTCCTAATGGTTCATGTCTGCTTTTGTTTTGCTTGCCTCTGGAGACGTGTCTAGTAAGAAGTTGCTATGGCCGTTGTCAAAGAGGTTGCTGCCTGTGTTCTCCTTTAGGACTTTGATGGTTTCCTGTCTCACATTTAGGTCTTTTGTCCATTTTGAATTCATTTTTTGTGTATGGTGTAAAAAGGTGGTCCAGTTTCATTTTTCTGTATGTTGCTGTCCTGTTTTCCCAATGCCATTTGTTGAAGAGACTGTCTTTTGTCCATTGGATAGTATTTCCTACTTTGTCAAAGATTAGTTGCCTGAGCATCGTCAGCAAATTTCATAAATTCAATACAGCATTAGTGATAGTCACCATGTTGTACACTACGTCCCCAGGACTTATTTATTTTATAACTGGAGGCAAAATATAGTTATGTTAAGGCCACTAAGCCTGCTTTGGAAATGTAGCTGTAGGCCATGTAGCCTTGAAGGAAATGTCATGCGAAAGATCCCTGAGTTGGCCATTCCAGGTTTAAGAGGCTCACTCGCCTGAGGCTACAGCTATAAATCCTGTTCTGGCTGAGGAGTTTCCTGCTTGCAATTATGTCATTTAGGGACTATAGATCTTTATTTTATTTTAAGTAGAAAACTGCATGAAGAGTTTCTGTTTAAGGTGGGCACTTTGCATAGAGAGTTGACCTTTTTGTACAGTATTACTCTTCCCCACGTTCCCCAGCTAATGGCTCTCCTTGGGGCGAGTAAGGCAGTCCCGTCTCTCTCAGAACTATTGTCTGAAGAGAAGCATCAAAGATTGGCTGTCTTCTAGGTCACTTTGGTTTCTTGTCAGGTCATGCTTTTGAATGATTTCTTCAAACAAGGAGAAATTCTCCTCTTAATGTTCCATTTCAATTTCTTCTCATTGTCCTGTTGAAAGTGACAAATGTTCCCTTGGCTCAGTTTTACCTTATACTGCTGACAGGCTGAACAACACTCGGGCATTTGACTTGGTGCTCAGGTGTTCCCCCACCCCCATGTCAATCCGAGGGCCATTCATCTTTGCTCCCACTCCTTCCCACAGTGATAGTGGGCTAAGTGACATTTTAAAATTAGCACACTTTGATTTATGAATGGGCTTTCTTCTTTCATCTTTAGGAAATGCATTAATGCCATTTTCCTGTCAGACTTCTGGCAAGCCCTTCTATTCATCGGTATGCTATTTTCCTAGATTGTGTGTGGGTAGCAGTGGGGGAAGGGAGGAGGATATGTGTGGTTATTATGTGGAAATAAAATCATAAGCCTTCTATAGGAAATAGCAAATGTCTGTGATAATTAAGAATAACAATAAAGTTGAGCCATGGAGTAACTGTGACGTGATTGAAGATATTGTGAAGATAAAGAAAGAGAGATTCTCATTATGGCTCTCCATTCATTATGAGAGAAGTAAATTTCATAGTAGCTTAGGAGGCTCTAAAGGATCTCGTTCCACATTACACTGTCTTCTATTCCTGTCTTCTTTGTCCCTCCACTTCAGCCACACCAGCCTCCTTGCTGTTGCTTGGACATGCCAAGTACACTCTGCCTTAGGGCCTGTACGTTGGCTGTTCCCGCTGCTGGAATCCTCTTTGCTCACATTATCTGTCTGCCTAACTTTGTTATTTCCTTCAGATCTTTGCTCAAATGTCCCCTTCTCAATGGCACTGTCTCTACTCCATACAAATGGTGAGCCCATCTCCTATCTCTCGCTTCCAGTATTACGTACCTTGCTCTACATTTTCCTTTTACTATAGCATTTGTCCATTGTGAAATATTTAAAATAATTCATTTGTTGGCTCTATTCTTGCCTGCCTCTCCTGGTAGGGGGTGAAAGAAGAGATAAGAACAGAGATCTCAGCCTGTTTTGTTCACTGGTAAATCCGTGGTGACTTGAACAGTGCCTGGCACATAGTGGGCCCGCAGGAAACGTTCGTTGAAGAAAGGGAAGTCTTTGTTCTCAGAAGTCCCTGTGTGACCTTCCCTGCCTTATCCTATACTTGTTCTGATTTTAAACATTCTTTTTTACTTGAAATGTTTTTTCATATAACAATTAGCTAAGTAAGTATTATTTTCATGGTATTAGGCAAATGTTAGGGAAACAAAGAAATAAAATGAAAGAGATATAGTCTGTGCTAGGGGAATCTGTAGTCTATGGGGAAAGTCTATGGAAGAAATTAAGTAGAGTCTTCTCAGGCTCTAATCTAAAGTAGCTCTTGGTGACACTCTGTCACATTGTCCTGTTTTGTTTTCTTAATGCACTTACCTCTCACTATATTATACTTTCTTGTTAGTTTGTCTCTTCACTATAATGGAAAGCTTCATGAAAGGATGTATTCTTTTTCTAGGGCTGCTGAAATAAATTATCACAAACACGGTGGCTTAAGACAACAGAAATGTATTCTTTTACAGGCCAGGAGGCCAGAGTCTTAAATCAAGGTGTTGGCAGTGCTGAGTTCCCTCTGAAAGCTCGGGGGAGAGTCCTTCCATGCCTCTTCCAGGTCTGGTGGCTGCTGGCAGTCCTCAGTATTGTGTGGCTTCTACACTTATCATTCTAATCTCTGCCTCCGTCTTCTCATGGCCTTTGCCATGTTTCTTCTCCCCGTCTGTGCTTTTGTTTCCCTTGTTTTCTAAAGACTTGTCTTTGGAAATAGGACCCATTCGAATCCAAGATGATGTTACCTCAATCCTTCACTTGATTACCTCTGGAAAGACTCTTTTTCCCAAATAAGATCGAATCTCTGGGTTCCAGGTGGAAGAAGCTTTTGGAGGGCCACTATTCAACCTGCTACAGGGGCTTCACTGTTAATCCCTGCTGTATTCCCAGTATGTAGGATGATTCCTACATTTCACACTAAGAGATATAATGGGTGCCCAATAAATATTTGCTGCATGATATGATAAAAAGAAAGGATATAAAAATGCAATGGATCCCTAGACTTCCTGGCTAATATGAAATAAAGTGACAGTTTGGTTGTTTGGATCCTATAGGACCAGGGAGAAGATTGTTTGAGTGTGTCAAGGGCAAAGTCCTTTAGAGCAAAGCCAATTCAGTCTTTGAAATTTGAACCCCTCAATTCACCTCTCATTTCTCTGTTGCTTTGGTTCTCCAGGAGGAGAACCACCAAGAAAATGAAAAGACAGGTGCCAGTGGTAGACTTGTATTGGGAGAGAGTTCATAATTTGCATGGGTTAAATGGCATACAAAGAGAAAAGGGGGAAAGTCATACATAGGGCATGGGGTTCTGAGTTGCTGTCTCTGTCGCTCCTCTGCTCTGCTTTGATCAGGTACAGTTAGATCAGCTGGACACAGCTGGACACAGAATGTAGGTTTGTCCCCAGGTGACTTCCCTGCTAGTTATGAGACCAACATAAGTAAAAGAACATCAAATGCTGTTAGTCTGCACATATGCTGCGCTGTATGGCAGAGGCTGATTGCAGAATTTGAAGAAAATGTTGTAAGAGGGCAGTAAATTCAGGAAATGTAGGGTTTTAGCTGGTTCTGAAAAAGTGGTTAAGACACAGCTATGTGAAGGCTTTCCTCAGGAGGGAAGAGGGTGAGGAAAGACGAGGAGGCACCAGTGTGCAAGGCGCCCTGAAGATGTGCATGACTCACATGTGGGTCTGCAAGGAAACAGGTCAGTCCAAACAGGATGGGGGCTAGAGTGTGTCACGGGGGTGAAGAGAAAGGACGGCAGCTTCATTTTAAACATCAGCTTTCTGTCTCATTGAAGATGATCAAAACTCATTTTTTGCCTCAGCTTATTCCTTCACCTCGTAATATGGTCTCTCTGACAGTGGACAACTGAGAAAAAAAAGAAATCTCTTCACTTGTCTTAACCAGATGAGTTCCATTTTGCTTCTTTTTTTTTTTTTTTAAAGTCATGACCTTTGAGCCATCTTTATCTATTAACTTGTCAGCATTTTGCTCTCTAAATAGTACCAGAGATCAGAGTCTGCTTTTTATCTTATGAATTTTTCCATTTATCTTGTGATTTTTTTTTTCCTCTCTCAAATGTCCATTTTGTTAAATGCAGCCATGTAAGAAATTCCTGTTTCTTGTCATATTAGATGTAGTTCCTTAAAACTATTTGGCCACGACCAATTCTAGTTCTGGAAAGTTTTCTAAGGCTTTAATGTTCTTGGAGATGAATTTCACGGTGGTTTGTTGACTGCCCAGTAGTTTTATATTTGAAATGAATGAACACTCTTTACATATTCCCAGATCTTAAGACCATCATTAGCATTAATTTGATGGTAATTCTCTTCATAGAGTGCCTTGGAAACTGAGGTTTTCAACTCTCTATTAATTATTTAAGCACTGGAGCAGAAGAATAATTCAAGTGGATACTCTGAACAAGTGCTGAATCTTTGGATTTATTTGTTACTTTAGCCTCCTTAAACTTTCAAAAGAATCTGAAGTGCAAATGCTCTGAGAATCATGAAAATAAAAGTCTAAGGGCCAATTAAGAAAATAATGTGAGATGATTATATCTGGAATTTAGACTAAGGTTCATATTAACATTGAATGCAAAATAGCAAGCCAAAGCAAAATATGACAAAGTAAAAAATAGAGCTCTCATATGATAAGAAAAACAGACCAAAAAATCTCTTTTAACCAGGAGAGATGAATTTTTGTTCTGGTACTAATTTATTGCCTGAGTCAAGGAATATTGACCATTTTGGATGGTATATCAATGATTTCTTAACAGATGCAGAAATATTCTTCATTTGACCATTTATCATGTCACTGATCAAGAAAAACCAAGGAAAACTTAATATGATATTAAAAATCAAGAAAAACTTAATATGATATTAAGTTCTATGTTGAATTTTTTTATTGAAAGAGAGGGGACTAGGGGCGCCTGGGCGGCTCAGTCGGTTGAGCGTCCGACTTCGGCTCAGGTCATGATCTCACAGTTCGTGGGTTTGAGCCCCACTTCAGGCTCTGTGCTGACAGCTCAGAGCCTGGAGCCTGCTTCCGATTCTGTGTCTCCCTCTCTCTCTGCCCCTTGCCTGCTCACACCCTCTCTCTCTCTCTCAAAAATAAATAATAAACATAAAAAAATTTTAGAAAGAGAGCAGACTAACATTTAATAAGAGTTATAGAGGACAATGTTAATTACCTATCAAATGTTAATTCTCTCTATTTTTGTAAAAGACTCAAATGCATTGGGACCATTTGAAAACTAGATTTTTCCAGTCTACTTAGCATAGCTGACTATTCACTTAGCTATGGTTTTGTGACTAAGTTCTGGTCAATGAGATGTAAGTTAAAGTTTCTTCTGGGAAAGTTTTCTAGAAGGGTGTTGAATTCTTCCTTCATTGTGCCCAGCAGCAATCTTGACCATGGGGTAACTTTGAAGTTTGAAAATAGGAGGCCTCTGGCCCCCTAAAAACTTCTGGAGGTGTTATACCAGCCCTGGACTGCCTACCCTAGGCACATACCTTTTTCTGTGTGTTCAGTCCATTGGAGTTGGGTCTCTTTGCTATCAGCCAAATTAAGTTACTCACAGATATGCAGACCCATGTAGTGTCAGTTGCTTTTCCAGTGTTACATCCCAATTTCCTCAACTCCCTTTGAGTCCTGTATTACTGACTCTGAGCATTTGTGGATATAGCTAAGGCCCTAAGACTATTTAGGAGACTTAGAATTTGAACTCAACTCAGGTCTATATGTGTTCAAGCACTGAAGTTTCCAAAACGCTTGTGATGGACCTGAAGGCTTGCTACAGGGGCTGAGCTTAGAAGATCTGGTATCTCTCAAGCTTTCCTTTTTGAATCTCAACTGTCGTAGTGTTTCTTGGCAGTGCTATGAGGAAGCATGGAAAGAGCTTTGCCCGTTTATAATCAGAGTTTAAAGGTGGATTCCAGATCCTTTGGCGCCCATGTGTTGGGAGCATGACAATCAAAAGAGAAACTCTCCAAAGGAAGAGGAAACGGAGGAATCCATGCATTAGCACCTGTCTTAAGCTCTACAATAAGCCCCGGAGATTCTATATCTTATTCTGCTAGGTGAGGTGGTGGTGCTTATATATGCCCTTCTCTTTACCTCTAAGAAAATTGTATTGCCTGGAAGACCGATTTATAGAAAGTCATGAGGAAAGAAGAGGGATCGTGGCTAGAAGGTTAACTGTCTGAGAACAGCTCTCAAAAGTGCATGACTCACAAGAATCATGGTCACCATCCTTCCTCCCACCTACTCCCATTCCCCCGTGGTTTCCTGACTGCAGGCCTCAGCAGCACTCATCAACCTATCGCAAAAGCCTCTAACTGGCCTCCCTCTGCTGGCCTGTGGCCCCACTCCAGGCACCTGTGTGCACCTGTACAGGTGCCTCTTTTCCAACATAAATAGGAATCTGTTGTTCCCCTTCCTTACAAATTTCTCATAAATCCCTTCACCTTTAGGGTGGAGCCCAAACTCCTTGCGCTGTCATCTGTCCCTTAATTCTCCAGTTTCATCTTCCATAGCTTCATCCCTACATTCTAATGTTCATCCCCTTATAGGTCACATTGAGCTTTCCGTGCTGCAACACACCCAACCAAGTTTAGGCTAACCAGTTCTGACAAAATACCATTAGCACCCAGGCTATTTTTGAATTTAACTTACATTGCTTATTTATCATGTGTTGGAGTCCCACATCCCAAAGGTCTTACCTTTGCTATAAAGGTGCCAGTGTTACCTTTATTTTCCCCTTTCTGCCCATTCTCTCTAGTGATTTCAATAGGGGGCTGTGACTTCTCACAGTGTGAGTTTATTTCGCTTGACATTGGGTAATATGTGCAATATAAGGTGCCACTGACCAACCTTGAGGCACTGCCTCCTATTCACCTTTTTCCCAGCCGAGTTGGCGATACTGCTTTTTTGTTATTCTCTGAAGAATTTGTTTTCTCAGTTTATGGACAGCATGCATTTGTCTCTTTTTTTTCCTCAGCATTTCAGCTTCATTATTTTTTACCCCCTGTTGCCCCCCCCCAATTATTCATTAACTCTCTAATCCTAGCAATGCCAGCAACTGAAGACTAGTCTAAATTTAGCCTGTATTTTGGACTGAGAGGAAGTATCAATTTTGAGGGCACTCAAGTGCCCTGTTGTCCACTCATGCCCTCTAATTTAGGAGAGCTTAATCCTTAGATGTCACAGCTCTCTGGGGTTACTTTAAATATTATTGAAAGAGAATGATCCTAGAGTAGTCCTCTCCATTCAATGCTTCTCTAATGCTCCTCTATGCTGATAACTTCCAAATCTGTCTCCCTGACATCAATATCAAGCTCTAGATGCCTACCTCACAATCTCTTGGGAATTTCCACCAAGATATCCTGATGGGACTTAAAATGTAATGTCTAAAAACAAACTCTCAACATCCCATACAAAAAATGACCTATCCTCCAGAGTGATGTAGATCTATCAATGGTGCCATCTTGGTCGTGATTATTCAGGCAATTTCATCAGCCTCTTCCCTGTTCAAAAATTACAGAATTGAAATTGAACTCATAAACTTGACATTCAAAGCACTCTTCAGATTAACCCTGATATCTTTCCAAATTCATACTCCACTATTTCCCCCTATGAATCCTTCACTGTGGTCAGGTATGTATTCACTGCCATGGAGAATATTTCTTCACTATATTTGTTTAAGTAATATTTCTGCAGAACTATTCTCCTCTCTCTAATCAGAAAGTTGCAACGAAGTCACGGAAGGCTTGGCCCCTTCTACCCACAGAATTATCCTGACTCCCCCAATGACTTCTTTATATTTTGAGTATGTTCCATTTCTTTAACACGTATTATATATATTACAGAGGATGTGACATGACTTGTAAAAGTTAACACGATGGAAGATTAATGATGACAATTAAACTCTTTATAATGACCAAGAAGAGATGTTAACAGGTAACCTGAGATGAAATGTTTGCTGTAATGGGTCACAAATGTGACTGACTTTCCAAGCAGCTGAGCCCAACTGCAAGGCACATTGGGGTATATCATCCTCATTTTCTGGTTTAATTTTAGAAAGAGGAAGCACGTGAAAAAGTTTTGCAGAAGCAACATTTTCCAGGAACAAAACCTCACAATACATTGTGAGTCTTCTTTCATAGGTAAATCTGTTTCATGATGAAAAAGAGACCAGGTCTTCATGAACTCCTCCACTATCAACCCTATACAAAGAATATAGTATGAAATCAGGGAGCTGAGATAGTGTGGTTCTGGAACTACACTTTCTGTTGATGTAGTAGTACCCAGATAGAGCTTGGGAAGCCTAAAAGAATAGGTAGTTTACTTGTCCATTTGACTCTGGCATATTGGGAATAAGGGAGTGTTTGGATTGTAGTCGATTTCTCTGACAAGTGCTTGTTCTGCATGAAGTCTATGTTGCTGATAAAAGTGAGAACCATATGCTTAGGGACCAGATGCACAGAAGGCAGAGTTGTCATTCTGTTGTGAAAATTTAGAAGACAGAGTTGTCTTCCACCCAGACAGTCAGCCTACTTCATCTCAGATGACCAGAATTGGAGCCAACTTTTTCTACTCTCCAAACAAAAAACCAGAAAGCCTGTATAAGAACATGAGATTGTACCTATAAAACTATTACAACAATTTTACATATAAGTGACTCTATGTAAAAAGACTAGAAACAGAAAAAATTAGTTTTTTGAATTAAATTTTATTAAAATGGTGGAGTTCTGGGGTCAGTGATTTCTGGTCTTAATTTGCTTGATTGTTTACTGTTAACTTATACAACTATGTTGTATGTTAACTATACTGGAATTAAAATTTTTTAAAAGAGAAAAAAATTGCTGGGTTGTTAAGATAATGCTTCACTACAAATAAAAATATGAAAAAAGCCTTCCTTCTTCTCCAGCTAAGTTAGTTGGATAAGACCCAGAGTCAGCTTTAATGTGTTTAACAAAAAAATGCTTCTAGCAACAGCTTATATTTGAGATTCCCATATCTTTGCCTCCAGTGGAAAGACTAATCCAAGGCAAATGAAGTAAACCAAGTGTGTCCTCTTCTCTTCTCATCCTCCAAGTAACATCCTTTCCCTGGTCAAGACCCTAATACTCTTCTAGGATCTGATGCTAGTTCCTGGAGGATCAGGATCCTTTCTTCTCTCTACTCCAGGGCTCACAGGGGCATATATTATGCTTTCTTTATTTAATTAGCAATAATAGTATTTAATCCTCTGATACTTTTATCTGATGTCTTAAAAGTTATCTCTGCACACTGTTATTTCTACCTCTGGAGACATTATGATGTTGAACATGACATGACAAGGCTGAGGAAACCCGGTGATACAGCATGTGTTACACTTTGTTGTAAAGCTGGTGAATATCCATTACCAAGAAGCTAAGATAAAGTGATTCTGAGACTATGCTTTCTGGTGATCTAACAATTTCCAGGATAGATCTATGAGAACATAAAAGATTAGATACTTAATTATTTTGCTCATACAACTTCTAGTTTTAGTTTCTCTTAGGTATTAACTCCACATTACTGGGAGAGGATCGTGCATATCTCTCAGTTCTCTCCCCTTCCTCTGGCCACTCTGACCCTCTCTATGTTTGGGAGAGTCCAATCATTCCTGTGTATTAGGGTTTCCTTTGCCTGAAACATTCTACCCCTGGGTACCCATGCATCCATGAAGGTTTTCTTTCACCTTCTAAGTGCCAGTGATAATGTCACCCAGAAACACTTTCTAGAATCATTTAATGTAAAATACCCTTTACCTTTGTATGGCTTATCCAATTACCCTATTTTATTTTCTCCATATCTAAGAACATGCATCACTGCTTGCTTCCCAATGTCTATCTCCAATCCCCAACTAGAATGGACTATTTTCTATCTTGTTCATTGCTGATTTCCAGCTCTTGTAACAGTGCTTAGTAGACAGAAGGTGCTTAGTAAATATTTGTTGAATGACTGAGGGACTGTATGAATATAGGAGGCTCACCCTAATTGGGGGGCAGCTCTCAGATTAGGGGAAGTCTTTTTTTTAATGTTTATTTATGTTTGAGAGACAGAGGGACACAGAGTGTGAGCAGGTGAGGGGCAGAGAGAGAGGGAGACACAGAATCTGAAGCAGGCTCCAGGCTCCAAGCTGTCAGCACAGAGCCCGACGCGGGGCTTGAACTCCTGAACTGTGAAATCATGGTCTGAGCGAAGTCGGACGCTTAACCAACTGAGCCATCCAGGCGCCCCTCAGATTAGGGAAAGTCTTGAACTGGGCAGACAATGAAAGAGTTGCATTTTCATCTCACTGGACTTCTCCAACTTTTAACAATAATATTATAGACAGAGAGATAAAGAATAAAGTTGTAACTGGGGTAGAGTGTAGGGATCCCTGAAAAGGTGCTTTCTGAGCACATGAATAGATGTAGAAGAGGAGAAAGATAATTTTATTTAGAATGTGAAATAACTTACAGAATGAAAACTAAAATACCAACCTACATGGTCTTATAGATATGTTCAGACAATTTTCTCTTTTTAGTCTTGTCCAGGCCCTTCAATAAATATTCATTGAATGAATACATTAACAAAAGAAATGCTTAAGTGCTTAAGGCAGAAAATATAGAGTTTGGCACTCTTCCTGAAAGAGGTAGGCAGCCTGACCTCAAACACAGTTGCAGAGTTTGTCTTTACCATTTTAGTCTACTCAGAACTTGCATGGCAGTGCCCAATTTTGGCCACCCATTCTAGACACTGTCCCCATTCTTTTCTGATCCTTCTTTCAATACTTTTCTCCATTCAACAGCTTAAGACCTGGTTGAGCCCACGTGGGGATCAACTTTTTGGGAGGGCAGGATATGTGTAACTGTTAGCACTATTTCAGTCATACTAAATTAGCCTGTGTATGTTTCATGGCTAGATTCTGCCAGGGCAGAAGGTGTTAGACTCCTGGCTTAAGATAAAAAGCTTTGTTACTCGCAGCAAAGCAATACCCAGAAACTGGTGCCTCAGAGCTGCACAAGGGGATAAGTGGACCTAGATGGATGCCTTCACATGCAGTGGGTTGCAGTATAGGAGAGGAACACTGAACTTGGGAAATCCGCCACTATCATAGTAAGTGGAAGCAAGTCTGCTGTTTGTCTTGGGTAGATGTCACTTTATATCTGAAAGTTGTAAACCCAACCTTAAAAAATGGCTTCAGCAAACAGTGGGGAGAGCCTTCCACTCTTGGGGCACCCAGCAAAGAGTTGCAGGGCATCTCAGGGCCAAGAGTTGATTGCTTCACCCAACAAGTACCACAGGAGATGTGAAGAGAGCTGATAGACACACATGGCAAAGAGAAGATGGAATGGTTGGTTAAGTAACACAGTAAAGGCTGATAAATGTTTAAAATTCTTTTTTGACACCCAAGTAGGAAGATATTTGAACATTTGGAACTTTGTAATTCTAAATGGTATATTCTATACTCAGATTCACAGTGAGAAAAATTTCCTTTAGCAAAGCTTCAAAAAATATAATTCCTGAAAATATAATTCATAAGTTCGGATCATGGCATTTTCTTCCTCCCCTCACAATCCCTAACCCCTGGCAACCAGTGATCTTTTTACTGTTTCCACAGTTTTGTCTTTCCCAGATGTCATCTAGTTGTAATTATACAGTATGTAGCCTTTTCACATTGGCTTCTTTCACTTAGTAATATATAAGTTTCCTGCATGTCCTTTCAAGGCTTGATAGCTTTCTTTTTTTTTTTTTTTTAAAGCACTGAATCGTATTCCATTATCTGGATGTACCATCACTTCTTTTTCCATTCATCTACTGAAAGACATCTTAGTTGCTTCCAAGTTTTGGCAATTATGAATAAAGCTGCTATAAACATCCATACACAGATTTTTTTTTTTCGTATGTGGGTATGTTTTCAATTAATCTGGGTAAATACCAAAGAACACGAATACTGGATTGAATGGTAGGAGTATGTTTGTTTTGCAAGAAACTGCTAAAATGTCTTCTGCCAGTGACTGCACCATTTTGCATTCCCATCAGCCAATGAATGAAAGTTCCAATTGCTTCTTCTCCTCACCAGCACTTTGTGTTCCAGATTTTGGCCATGTTCATAGGTGTGTTGGTATCTCATTGCTTTTTTTTTTTTTTAATTTGCATTTCCCTCATGAAGTACAATGTGGAATGTGTTTTCATATGCTTATTTACTCTCTGTATATTGTCTTTGGTGAAGTGTCTGTTCAGCTTTTTTGCCCAATGTTAAACTGGGTTGTTTGTTTTCTTATTGTTGAGTTTTAAGAGTTCCTTGTATATTTTGTTTTCTTATTGTTGAGTTTTAAGAGTTCCTTGTATATTTTGGATAACGGTCTTTTATCAGACATGAAGTCTTTTTATTTTAAAAAAAATGTTTGCTTTATTATTAATCTTTTCTTCTTGGTTGTGTATCCTATTGATTAATTATGATTGAACAACCACAACCCCACAATGTCAGCTGCAATGTGAAAGGGAGGTAAAACTGAGTTTGCCAAATTTAGAAATGCTTTGCAAAAGAGGGAGTAGGTGTGGCAAAAAGTAGGGTGACACAGGGAAAATGAAACAACATAGCCTTTTTAAAAATGTCATGTTAAAATAAAATTGCCTCTCTAATGAAGTAAATGACACAGACTTTTTTGGTGTGTAATGTTGGAAAACCACAGTTTTCTGTCCTGATTTAGATTGGGATCTTTTAAATTCTTACTAAGGTATTCCCAAGACACTTTAACAAGGGAATTTTTGCGAGGCACTTTTTGATCAATTTGCAAGATTAGTTTTGCCTGAGTTTAACTAGGTCATGCTTTCTGTTCTCCTCTATCTCAGCAGAAACATACTTTATCAAAGGCCAAACACACCAAATGTGGGATGTGCTTTTAAAAAGGTGGGTTTGGAATGTTAACAAATTAGTTTTATAATTTTAAATAGTTTCAAATTTAAA
Organism: Felis catus; assembly: GCF_018350175.1. Classification (NCBI taxonomy): domain Eukaryota; kingdom Metazoa; phylum Chordata; class Mammalia; order Carnivora; family Felidae; genus Felis; species Felis catus. The sequence goes on along the minus strand of NC_058372.1, from coordinate 117,690,424 downwards.
TACCAAAGTGCTTGAGTGATTGGGCTTTCACTGAGATCACTAGTCCATTGTAATTTATCTTTCTTCTGAACACACCTGAGCATGTGGGGTCTGTAGCATAAATTTGACAGTTGCAATTTAATAATTTATTTGGGTAACATAGTGTTGTCTTCAGCTGTCATTTAATTTTCCAAGTTTTCCTCTCCAAAACAGAAAGAAAAACCCTTGTGTATTAGGGCTTTCCAGAGAAGCAGAACTAATAGGTTTATGTCCATACAAACAGAACAGAGATTTATTTTAAGGAATTGGCTCATGGAACTGGGGGCGGGGGGGGGGGGGGTTGGCACGTCTGAAATCTTTAGAGCAGACTGCAAATTCAGGTAAGAATTGATAAAGTCTTAAGTCTGGAATCTGGAGGGCAGGCCAATAGGCTGGAAATGCAGGTGGAGTTTCTACGCTGCAGTCTTGCAGCAGAAGGGAAGCTCAGTCTGTTCTGAAAACCTTCCACTGATTACAAGAGGCCCATTCACATGCTGGAAGGTAATCTGCTTTATGTAAAGTCAATTAATTGTAAATGTCAGTCACATCAAAAAACACCTTCACAACAACATCGAAACTAGCATATGGTTAAACAACTGGACACCATAACCCAGCCCACTGACCCATAAAATTAACCACCGCGCCTTGAAAACAAAGAGTTATAGATTCTGTGTCTTTGTGCGTTGCCACAGTGGTTATTGTCTATTGAATACATATACTCTGGGTAAGTACATACTGGTTAAATGAATATTGGAGGTGAGTATTACTTTAGTTTGTCTTCCAAAACTTACATGTATTACTTCATAAATGAAAATGCCAATGGTATCCAGATATAATTTTTAAATATTGCATGTATGGATAGGCAATATCAGTACTGACTCTTTACAGATTAGCCTCAAATAAGTTCAATGGGAAGAAATAGCTTTTTAGGAAATGGGAACAATTGAAGGTGTGAAAGAAGTTGGTTTCCATGGGAGGAGTGAGGAGACCCAACCCAGCATACTGGACGGGGCAGGGCTGGGAGTGCTCACAGCAAACTGACTGTGTGAAAGGCCATGATGCTAGGGAGGCCACTGGGAATCAAGGGCAGAGCTTTTCACTGAAAAGAAGGGTGGCCACTGAAAGATCTTGAGCAGGAGAGTGATCTAAAGACACTGGTTTTTTAAGACTCTGCATCTGATAACAGTATTTGGACCAGAGGCAATGAGAGAGACGTGTCAGTTCAGGTCCTCTGAGAAGCAGTCACTCCCACAGAAGGGTTTTGGAGGATAGTGTCTGTACAGGATAAGGGAGCAGGGGAAGGCAGGAAGAGCCTTGGAACCTGCACTGTCTGACAGATAGCCACTAGCCACATGGGACTATTGAACATTTGCAGTGTGGCTAGGTTGAATTGAGGTGTGTAAACACCCCGTAGATGTGTAAAACTTACTACTGCAAACTGAAAAGCAGAAAACCCATCACACATGTGAGAATGTGAAGTACCTCCTTAATGGCTTTGAAAATATTGACGCCATGTTGAAATAATATTTTGGGATAAAAGATATCATTATATACATTTATTTATAATTAAAATTTATTCCATCTGTTTCTTTTTCCTTTTGTAATGTGATTACTTAAAAATAGGAAACGACATACGTGGTGGCTCCCTCACTTCACATTTCTTCTGGTCAGTTCTGCTTTCACACTGGTGATAGGAGAGAGGAAGGAGGATCCGGCAGCAAGGGTGGACTGCGGATCTAAGAGAGTTGGAGTCTGGCTGATGGGGAGTCCCTGAGCAAAGGCTGGCCTTTGGGAGAGTCCTACTTTGTTAAGGAATGGTTTGACACCAGTACCCCACCATGCTCAGTCATTGGTGGGGGCCATACTGGGAGTCGTATGGCCTGGATGGAAAGACAGTAGGGGATCCAAAGGGGTGGCAGCTGGGGGCAGTCAGTCAACTAGCAGTCAACCAGCAGATTCTTTGGAAGTGTATGGGAGTACTGTATCTTCTTCGCTCCTCAGAAACCAATCTTTGTCATGGTAATTTAGGCAGCTATCCCTGATTTCTTTGCCACTGCTGTTGGCCTGCAGCTCTGACTTTTTAGGTCTGTTTGTGTGGAGAGTGCCCACACTGTGCTCTGGATGAGACCCATCCTCAGGAGCTCCAGAACTTCCAAGCTTGTTAACTTCCTAAGATTCAGTGACCAGAAAGAAGTCAAAGGGTCTCTGGGGTAGGTTAATGTATTTGGTTTTGAATGCCTCTCTTGTGAGACTATTACTTGCTGATGTTCCGGAGCCATTCCTCAGTCAAAATTGAAGTTGTGACTTGTGAAGTTCTTATTTGGTCCATGTTCTCTGAAAAGCACCAGGAAGCTTAGAACTCTGTAGCACTCCAATGATTTCCATTCTAAGTTCTCTGTTCCAGAGAAGATTATTTCCATAAAATGTATTTGGCCTTGAAAATTGATAAGCCAATCTTATATTGGTAGTTAAGGTCTAATGAGAAATGGTTCTGTCCTCTGAGAGATTGCAGTTGGGCTCATGTACAAAATGTAAGGGATGCGGCTTCCTCTGAATATGGCCTTTTTTTGTGTGTGTGAAAAAGCTGAATGATGGCAAAGAGAAGAGATATTTAGATGCTGTGGTTTTGGATGAAGTCATCAGTCCTGCTAGGAAGGCAATACAAAGGTTAAAAGAAGGTACTTTAAGATGTAACTGGAACCATCCTTACATTGCCCTGATGTCATTCTTGCTCTGTGTTGACATTTTTTTTTTTTTTTTGAGAGAGAGAGAGAGAGAGAGAGAGAGAGAGCAAGCAAGGGAGGGGCAGAGAGACTGGGAGACAGAATCCCAAGCAGGCTCTGCCCTGTCAGCACAGAGCCCAATGTAGGGCTCACAAATCATGATATCATGACCTGAGCCAAAGTCAAGAGTCAGATGCTTAACCGACTAAGCCACCCAGGTTCCCCTGTGTTGACATTTTAAACAAAGGACATTAAATCTTCAAAGAAGGGGGAAAAGGTTATATCATGGATAAGAAGCCCCAATAAATGAATCCCCCTCTATGAAGTCAAAGATTATTCTGAAAGACCACAGGAGCTTTCCCAATCATTAAATACTTTAAATAATAAGGAACATGGTAAATTACGAATATTATTAGGTGCAGAGGACAAAAAAAATTCCTGTGTATATTTTCCACAAATTTTATACCTGTCAACATCTTTTAATCCATAAATAAGACAGAACAGTTTACTGACTCATTAAGAGTATAGATTCAGGAGGGAGGAGTTAAGATGGTGGAGGGGTAGGGAGACCCTTGGCTTGCCTCGTCCTTTGAATGCAGCTAGATAAACATCAAATCAATCTGAACACCCTTCTGTCTGTAACCAGGCTACTAAGACGAAGCTGACCAGCCTGCCTTGGTTTGCCCAGGATTCTCTTGGTTTTACATTGAACGTTCTGAATCCTGGGAACTCCCCAAGAGCAAATGGGAACAGTTGGTCACCCCAGGGCAGGGACCCAAGTCTACTCAGTTTCAGCCTACTGGGAGTGGCTGACCCTAACTGGGAATGATTGTATGAGGCTTTAATGCCTGGGTCTTGGTACCTACCTCAGAAGCCAGCAAGGTCACCATGACTGGACCACACCCCTCTCCCATCACCCTTCCTGATTCTGATGGTCCTGTTCAATGCCTGATAGATTTAGGATATGAAAACAACAGTTGATTTAAGAGCTGCCTTCCTAGCAGAATACCTCTCCTGATCATTCTCCATTATGTTCTGAAACTCCACAAAGGGCTATTAATGTTCCCCATGCTAAGAACTTTAAGGCCTGACTACACTGTAAAATGTGGGCATGTGGGAATGGGGAGCAATAATTCTATAGTTGAAAGCAAGATAGATAATTTCTCAATAGGCCAATATTCACCCTATTGCAACACCAGCAGCAGCATTATCTAAATTGGCCTGACACATATATGCCAGTCTAGCCCATTGGTCCAAATCACAACTAATACTTTCTGAAGACTTTCACTGGTCTTTGACTTTATAATAGAAAGTCTAGTTTTGTTTGCTGCAAATACCCTAAATTTCTTCCCAAATGACTTCCCATCAAAACCCCAAAAGGAGTGGATGGAATTGTAATCCTCACTTGTTTCCTTGCCTCTGGCTCCTCCTTCTCTAACCCATGCTGCAGGAACATCAGATTCATCTTCAGTTTTAAAACTTAGTGTGAGTCTGATCTTCTTAGGTTAAATTTCAAATCTTAGCTTGGCAACTAAGGGCCTACACACACTAGACGTAGCCTGCAGTTCAGTCTTACTCTTTCATTATCCTCATGATGAAGCTTCCAGAGAGACAGGCAAGTCCTGCTGGCCTGGCCTGACTCATCCTCATCTCGGTGGCTAGACCAACCTCATCTTTTTTCTCTTATACAAAATGACCCATCCTTTGAGGATGAGCTAAGGCCACCCCCTCCCTGTGGTCATCTCTGACCTTTCTGTTTCTCAGAGGTTCCTCCCTATTCTGGAGCTGGGGAGAGAAGAAGCAGAGATCCTAATCTGGAAAATGGAGTGAGTCTGGAGAGGTGGAGAAGATGTCAGGCAGAGTTGAATAAGCTGGTACAATATTTATGTCTCTTTGGGAAAGTTTACTGGTGTAGATGGTATGGCTTGATGCCGGAGTCCAGCTCCAGCAGGTCCAGGGATTCCCGAAGGATGAACGGCATCCGCGAGCGTAACAAATGGATGCAGACAACAGCAGTGTGTTAGACTGGCCGCTTTATTGTGGCAAGAGTGGTATTGTATATGTTAGCAATTTCCCTGTAGCATGCGTCATCTATGTTTCTTGGCATTACCTAATTCTAAAAATGTTCCTTTGTAAAATCACCCATTAAGGAACATCATGGTTATTTCTTTGTAATGTTCCCTCCTGCCCTTTTGCTTATTGATTAATTTCTTCCTACTATTTTCATTATGTATCTACGTTTATTTATAGTCTATAAAGCGTTTGCTTTGCTATTTTCATGAAAGGTCATCTAGCTCTCAACACCTCAAGTGGAACGTTTACAGCGACATGACTTCTTAATTGTTCCTTTGAACCGTTTGCAGTAGAAGGAACAAAAGTATTTGCTTTGGTCTGGGGTGCCTGGAGGGAGCCAAGAGGGCCCTGGGAACCCATGCCTTATGCGCTCCCGGAGAGACAATGTATACCTAGGAATTAATGTACCTAGGTACCATTCTGTACCTTAACCCACCGGGTCCAGTTATCATCTGGAATGCCTCCAGGTGACCAAGTTGGGCCTAGGGGTTGGAGTAACTTGTATCCATAGATACATTCCTTTGTTGTTGGAGTGGGGGTTTCGAACCCATTTGCCCCCCTCCCTGGCTGGGAAATATATGCGGCTATCCTTCCTTTAGGTAGAGGACGGGCAGTCAGGAATGACACCACCGGCTGGATGTAAGGTTTTATTATCCATCTTCGGATTCTCATAGTTTTTCCCTCATCCCCAGAATATATCTCCAAGTTTGCCCCCATGGGTTTATTTTGAATCATCAATGCCAATTGGACCATGGGGATGGCCATGATGAGTAACAGGAGAGATACCAGTAGCTTTCCATTCGGAGGGTTGCTGTGCGTTGCCCTTCCACCAACCCCCCGGGCTGTGCCACCAGGAAGGCTGGATGGATCAGCTCCCGGAAGCTTGACACTTCAAATATTCAGAAAAGCTGAAAACCTCCTTTCTTTGACATGTGCATTTCACACTCAAGTCAGAGGAAATTTCCTGTTGGTCACATGTTGTCATACCCATGGATTACTGACCATTTGCACTGAGTGACTCTAATGCTACCTAATGAATTCAACACTTGTCATCCTTTGGCTTTTCAATATCTAACTCCTCTTTCCTAATAGCACCCCAATTACCATTTGGGGAAAATCCTATTATGTAATCTTGGTGGCAGTTAGTGCCCAGAAGCATGTGACATAGGTTTAGTTAACTGAGTGCTTTGGAACTTCTGTCTGGACAGAGGACATGGATGGAGCTGGTTGGGGTCTGGCTTTTGCAGTAGCAGTAGCAGTGTGTGGACCAGATGTCCTGCTGCCTTGTCTGTGCTGTGATTGTGGCAGCTCAGCTCTCAGGACCCCTCCTGCCCCTCATGCTTCCCAGGCCTGGTCCTCCCACCTCCCATCCATTCTGTAATGCCAGATATTCCAATAATGTCCCTTTCTTTTGCTTGAGATGCCTAGACTTGGTTTCTTTCACTTATGTATAAGAATTTTGGCTGATAATAAATACAATAGTAATATTAATTGCCATTATTTTTGTAATGATAAGCTAACGATTATTGAACACATTCTCAATGCCAAGCACTGTTCTTAGTGTTTACATGTCTTAATTCCCTCATCCTAATGATGGTCGTTGAAGTGGGCACTATTATCCTGGTTTCCAAAGGAGGAAATTGAAGTGCAGAGAGCTTGCTCACATTGGCAAATAAACAGCAGAGCCAGGATTTGAATCCACACAATGCCTGAAGCAGACTATTCAGAAATCTATATCAGAAAATAGAGTTTTAAGTAACAGAACTCCAAGGAGATGTGGGGAATTGGAGACAATCTCAATCTGAGATAGTGTGGAGAGAATTGAATGTCCTATTTTTTTTCTGGACTGGTAATCTAGTAGTCCATGGCTTGCAATGATAAGATAATGAATGAAATGATTGCCTATGGACATTTGTGTCCCATGGTCCATTGAGGAGAAGGTTCTGGTGGACCATGGTGTCACCACCATAAAAATAGTATGACAGATATGAAAAAAATTGATGAATAATTGGTTCTGATAACTTTGGACGGATTAAATCCAGAGAGCGATAAACCCAAATCTCTAAATTCTCAATTTAAGCCATGGAGAGAAATTTAGGGATGTTCTGTGAGCATGATGAAAAGATTTATTATCTCATAGCTGTAATACTCAAAACCCAGAAGCAGATTTTTTATCCTAAAGGATGCCAAATTACATCAGTTGAATAAATATTTCACTGTGTATGAAAATGTGGTCATCTGTCAAAAAAAAAGTAGGCCCTTGGGCAGTGGGATGGACTCACATCTGAGTAACCCAAATCCTCACCCTATACTGTATGGAGTTTCTGTTTCCCAAAAAAACAATTTCCCCTTTCTGCTATGACGAGATTGCTCTTCTCTTGCTTCAAGACTCTTTTATTCTTTGGCCAGAGGAAAGAGATCTTCCTAAAGGGAGATACCTATTCTCTATATTCCCCACCTGCCTTACATTTCTCTATGCTTAGAGAAATAAATGGAGTTAAATCTCAACATGACTTGAGCACAAATTACAAAATCAATCCTTTGATGAAGAAGGTTTCTATACCATTAAAATTCTAGGGATTTGCTAATTTTATGAGAAAATATGTGTGGAGTGTGTGTGGGAATGACTGATGGTGTTTGACAAATCAAGAGGAATATAATTGTAAGTCTGGCTGAAAATTTAAATATGGATGTGCTTACCAGATATTTTTGCATTCAGAGCAAGCCTTGAGTAGCTGGATATGGTTCCAGTAACTTATTTGGCTAATTAAACCAAATCTTCAACTCTAGCCCACAAAATATTAGGACTGATGAAAACATTTCTTGGCATAGAATTAAAGACCATATTATTTCATACATGGGAAATACGGAGTAATCCCTCGTGAGCATCTTATCCAACTACATCAGAGATTGTTTTAACAATCCACTGCCTTCAACAAGGTCTTCAGACATACATTGGTATAGCAAACACCGTTTCTGGAATAGGGTATTTTCTGAAGACTGGAGATTCTGGCAGGAGACTACACAGTAGAAATGGGTTACCTGATTTCAGGGTTGACCGGAGGATCCAGAGGTGACAGAGGCCACGTAACTCCACTTAACTATCAGAGAGAAAATGGGCATTATTTCTATAATGATCAGTAGGGTCAGCATGATAATATAAGTGGTCTCACCTAAAGAAATTTTTTTATATAGAGTATCGATATTAGGGTCGGTAAACTAAAGGATAATTACTCCTAATAATCCGCTTGGAAAATTTTTTTTAAACTTATCTTTGCATGCTGGGTTTAGCTGATTAAATGCCTTTGCCTAAAGGTAGCAATGCTGCCAACTTGGATACAACAATGATATTGGTGCACTGGGTGCCACACTGGCATGTGGCCATTTTAGTCTCATCATGCCCTAGAACTGTCAGGATCAAAAGTGATTACTGAGTTGTAGAATTGAGAAAGAGGCCTTGGATATCAAAGAAAAGTAGTCTTGATCTCAGTGGTGCTGGGGAAGAGCATGAATCAAACCCATGTGATCTCCGGGCGCTTTCTCATTCCACCATGTCCCTTATTCATGCAACCTCATAGTACCTCCAGGGCTCAGCTCCTCAGTTGAGAAGTTGGGGATAACTCAGTAAAGCAAAGGACTGCAACCACCTATGCTGACTGACACAAAGGGCACATGGATTGTGTCAAAGATAAGGAAAGCCAAAAATGGATGGGTAACTGCTTCTGATAACATTGAATGTTGAATGTCAGCAATAGCTTAGTGATTATTTGCAGAAATAAGGACTATAACCTCAACTGCATTTGCCTTTCTACTCTATCAAGTGTACATAAATATTTTAACTCATAACTCTTCTTTTTCTCTTTCATTCACCTACTTTATAGGATGAATTATTTGTGGTTATATTGAAGCCACATGTTACAAATATGGGGAAACATGTACATCAATGGGAGATCCTGGATTAAGAGCCAGGAAGCAGTAACTACTTAATTTAGACATTTCTCTTTGGGAGGCAGTGAGAGTGTTCTCAGTTCTATTAGGGATAATTGGTTCGTGTTAAGCAGGAAAAAAATCTGTGGACCCAAATGGGTAGACTTTAATGAACACGTGTAATGTTTTTCACTGCTCAATCTTTAATACTCCTTCCTGTTTGCACCCAACTCTCCATTTTGGAAAGACTCCAATTGCATGTAGCCCAGCTGGAAACCATCTTTCCTTTTGGAAGCTATAGGAGTCAGGTTCTTGCCTGCCCCTGAATCTTAGGCTTATCTTACTAGGTAACTTCACGGAATGAATCTGACCAGTGAGACACTCCTTCTGGAACTTTCAGCCTTGAGAAAATGCTCCAAGAATCTGGAGATGGAATCGGTGAATTCATCTCACTAGCAGTGGTGGCCTGTGGCTCAGAGGATGAGGCTTCTCCACAATGTGGACTGGGGTTCCTGAGGCCCTTTGGGAGCCCTGGGTAACTCATTTTCTACTCCCAATTCTCCAGCCTTGCTGTGGCTCTGTGAGCCCTCAATCTTTCTACTAAATTGCCTCTTTGCTTAAGATAGCCAGATTTAGGTTCTGCCGCTTTACCCAGAAATGCTGTTATATAAATCCAAATGATAATTTTAGTTCTTCAGCCTACAAAAAATATTGTAGTTGAAAGTAGCTATCTGTCAAAGTTGAAAATTTTAATTTATTTTCTGCAAAGAGGTCTTCAAGTACTGTGGAGAATCAAGTTATCTGAATTCAGATGAATACTGATTTAAATTCCTAGAGTTTGTTCATGTTACCAAATTTCACTTTTTCTCTTTCTGTATAATATCTCACTCATCAGAGAATCAGAAGTGCAGAACATCACATTTCTATGTTATCGCGCTGTTGACAAAATCCTTTCCCAGAGGTATTTGAAAAAGAAGAAGCCAAGTATTATTCACCTCGAGTTCTAGCACCAGTGTGTCTGTAATCTCAACATGGTGATCTGTGATCTCAAGCCTGATACTTCAATTCAGACTACTAGGATCATGAAATGAATTTCATAGCATACTTCTTATCCCAAACATGCCCCTGATAAGTAATGTTTTGAATTTTTAAAGACCCCATAGATGCACTTTTGAATTAAATAGATGTTTGTCTACCCCAATGCTTCGTATTAGTTAGAACAAAAAGGTTGAGTCTGAATTTTTATATCTTTGTGATCTTTCTACCCATGAAATGTTTCTCCTCTTCCCTCCCAATTTTAAGGGTAAGTGACAGACTTTCTTTTCTTAGCTTGATACCTTTGAGAAGGCAACAATAGGAAGTTATGCAGTACTCAGAAGTAGGGCTCTACTGTTTGCTGAATGACTTGCTTTCTGTGCTCAGTCAGAAACCTGTGGTGCCTCTTTTATGTTTGGTTTTTGGTTGTTTCTTTTTTCCCTTGTCCCTACTTCCTCCCTCTTCATTTTAATCTTGGGCTTCTCTTTGTATATCTACTAGCTTGCTGGTTAGGCCTTAGGTCATTCGATACAACACAACGAAGCGCACTTGAGAATGAGTGGTGTGACCATTCTCTAGTCAGAACATCAAACCAAGGTCCGAGTTTGCATGGGGCAATGTGCTGACATAAACAGCACCTGGCACGACCTTCTTACTCTCACCACTGTGACCTCCTGGGGCAGTCATAATCCCAAGTTTTATCTATCTCAAGGGAAATTCTTAGGTGGGCAGGTGAGGGCAAGGCTGAGCCTAGAATATTGTACACAAATATGCAGAAGCAAGGGCTGCATACAGGGCAGGTACACATGTGCAGATACCCACCCACAGAACAAAGCCTGGAAAGTTATCTACCAGATAGGTTATATTCAAGACCCCGAGACAAAGGGGAAAGGGAAAGATGGCTGCAGAGACCACAGTAAGAAGTGAGAATGGAGATTCCTGATCAGAACGGGCAGGTTGGGCAGAGATGGAACAAAACCTGGGCCAGAAGGGCCAATGATGCCTTTTGATCCAATATTGGAGCAGGGAGGGCATTCTAAATATTCCTGTGCTTGAAACCTCCCAAATTGAGAAGGTGGAGAGGTAGAGGCCAGACACAATGGTCAAGCTTATTGTCTAGAATGGAACCCTGTCATTTCTTTCCTCAAAATTTCTAATGTCCACTGCTTACCTATCAAATGAAGTCCCAATTACTTAGGTTGGTTTTGGGGCCTCACTTACCCATGTCTCCCTGACCTCACCTCTCTCTACTGCCCTATGGATCATTGACACTCTGGCCATCCTGTTTGCTTGTGTTGTTCCCATAGCCTGGCAAATCTTTCCATTTCTACTCCATCTTAAGAAAATCTTACCTGTTAGAAAAGAGCTGGCTCCAATATTGTCTGATCAATGATGCCTCACTCTGAGCCTCCCAGTCAGAATCATGGCTTCGTCAATGCATTCCAGTCAGGGGAATCCTGGCTCCCTGGCCTTGACCACTCTTCTCCTCTTCTCTTGTCCTGACTGATATAATTTACCCTCTACTCAGTCTCAACTGTGTTCTATTCTCTAGGACAGATCCTGACCAGGAATAGGGTGGATTTAAAGAATTCTAGCTGACCACTTCAGCTTTGAATATTTAAGACTGATATTGACTCTTGACCCCAATTCTGTTAATTGGCTTTATGGTTAGGTCCTAATACATATTCTCACATTTATAGCCCAGTTTTGGTGATTGTTCTCTGTGCCTCAAAACTTGTTTACCTGACTAGACTCTGCTAGATGAGGGCATTGATCATGTGGACACTGTCAAGGGTCTCATCATAAAGCAAGCTGCTGCCCCCTTCCTATATTGATGTCTTGCCCCTGACCACAAGCCTAATAGGAAGGGCTCTGGTGAGTGATGACAGACATACTAGTGCCCTTATGGCTACCTGTTTGCTTGCATCTGTGACTGACTGTCCTGGATTTCCCTATTTCTGTTCCATCCAAAGGTATGGCCACAGCGTTGCTGGGAATTGGACCCACCCATGGTGAGATGGCTTAACTGGATTTCTTCCTATGGTTGATGGCTGTGCTTTCCAGACTCTACATTCTGTTTGCCAAACTGGACTCCCTCTTCCACCTGAAGCTGAGCCTGTCCTTTCAGTGTGACTCTATCCTAGTAGACATGTCTATTTTCGTGTTCCAGCTGCTCCCGGTCTGCCCTGTTCAGCTGCAGTTGCCCATGTGCTGAATGATGGGAAAACTTCTATATAGCATCTGTTTTGTTCCAGCTTGTATTTTGGTGATTTGTGAATGTTTTTAATTTGCTCTCCAATTTTTACATGCTGCCGTGCCTAACGTAGAGCTGGGACCCTGGAAGCATTCTGTGGGTGATATTGGGTGGTTTGGGAGTCCGTTGGCAGGATCTTCCTAAACATTAGCTCTAGCCTCTGTTCCAGTGTCATCCTAGTCGAGTCTCTAGCATGCTGTGATCCTTCAGGTGAGCAGGGCACATTTATGGGACTCTGCGGTCTCTCTTGCCTGTGGCTCATCAGCCTTGTTTGTCTTCCTCAAGAATATAGTTTGATAATGCCAGCCCGCTGGCATGTGGAAATAACTTCCTATAACCCACAGAATAAAGTTCTCAATTCTTGGGGTGACCTACATATCCCTTTAGAGGATGCCCCAGTGTGCATGTGCAAGTTATTTCTGACAACTCCTCTATTAGTCCTGCGTAATAGAGCTGAACTGAATAACTGGATTGTCTACTCACACACATTATAATTTCCCACTTTTGTGCCTCTGTGCATATTGTTTTAGCCCCCCACTCTTCACCAAGAAAATCCTACTCACTTTCAAGATCCATTGGAAATGTTTTGAAGATTTGCTTAATTTCTGCAACTGGAGATGATCACATTCTCCATTAAACTTGATAATTTTCTTGTTGGATTTTTTTTTTTTTGCACTCGTCTTGAATTCTAGTTATTTGTGTACTTTATGTATTATGTTTGTATTAATTATGTATTATTTTAGATGAAGAGTCCCTTGAAGGTAGGATGGTCATCAACTCTGTACTTAACTCTTATCCTTGGCACTTATGATGGACATTCAATAATTATTTGCTATTTTTATTACTATAAAACCACAAAATATTTCCTCTTTTTTTCAGGGTAGCTTCTCTATGGGGACTTTTGCTGTCTAGTCCAAATCTGCATAGTGAATTTTAAAATAGTGATATTTAAAAAAAATTTTTTTAATGTTTATTTATTTCTGAGAGAGAGAGAGAAAGAGTGAGACAGAGCGTGAGTGGGGGAGGGCCAGAGAGAGGGAGACACAGAATCGGAAGCAAGCTCCAGGCTCCGAGCTGTCAGCACAGAGCCCGACGCGGGGCTCAAACTACAAACAGTTAGAACATGACCTGAGCCAAAGTTGGACGCCCAACCTACTGAGCCACCCAGGTGCCCCTAAAATAGTGATATTTTAAATTTATCCTGCACTACAAGGCTTGAAATGAGGAAATTACAATAAAATTTGAAAGCTTGTGGTATTGTTGCCTAAATCTTTCCATCAAATATGTTACCCTGATTTATTCTGAGCCTTCTCTGAGTCTGTAAGAGAATGACTTAGACAATATTTGAATACTTAGAGAAAAATCTTATTTTTCTACTGGAAATATTTATATCCCATAATAATTTTTATAGTGTTTTCCAGTGAGTTTTTAAAGTAACTTTTAAGGTAACTTTCACCTAATGCTTCTTAGTTTTAATGGAAATATTATTAAATTGGAATAGTAACTAATCCATGATAAAGAATCCTTTTGGGATAATAATATGCATCCTTAACTGTCTCATTGTAATTTGAATAAACATATCACTTTTTGTGTAATGCAACAATCTCACAGTAGTGTAATTGCATTAGCGCGTTTTTTTCACCTTTTGTACTATTTTCATAGTTTTCAACCTCTCGATAACGAGAAAAGCTCACAATACATTATTGTCGTTTTTTTGCTTTAAACCTTGAATTGGCAACTAGAGAATGTAAGAAAAGAAATTTTAAAAGTCTATTCTTTTGAAAAGATATTCACCCTTGCCAGTGTTCTTCTTTCCTAACTATAGATCCAGAATGTATCTAGTACTATTTTCCTTCAGCCCAGGAATTGTTATTGTCATTTCCTGTAGCAGAAGTCTGCAGACAACACATTCTATCAGCTTGTTATTTGAAAGTAGGTTACTTCACCTCCATTTTGGAAGGTGTTTTTGCCAGGTATAGAATGCTTGATTGAGAGTTGTTTTTGTTTTTGCTTTTTTCCTTTTAGCATTTTAAAGATGTGGTTCCATTGTCTTCTGGATTCTACTTTTTCTGATGAGAAGTAAGCCTAATTGTTATTGTTGTTACCTTTATGGGGTAGGTCTTTTTAAACCGTGGTTGCTTTTAAGATTTTCTTTTCATCTTACAAGTTTCCTTATGATGTTACCAGCTGTGATTTTATTTGTTTTTTATCTTGCTTGGGTTTCACCAAGTATCCTGGATCTGTGTGTTGCTGATTTAGATCATATTTAGAAAATTTTTTGTCCTTATTTCTTTAAATATAATTTTCTGCCTGATTCTTTCTCACCTTTCCTCCTAGGGCTCCCATTACGTGTGTACTAGACTGCTTGATCTTATAGGTAATTCAGGTTCTGTTTATTTTTAAAAAGTCTTTTCTTTTTCTGTGATTCAATTCACATGACTTCTATTGACCACTCTTCAATTTCAGTAATCATTTTTCCTGTTATGGCCAAACTTCTTTTAATGCCATCCAATGAATATTTTATTTCAAATATTATATTTTTTAGTTCTAATATTTCCATTTAGCTCTTTTCTTTCTCAAGTTTTCTACAAATTCCATATATCTCCTAAAATTTCCTATCTTATCACCTATGCTATAAATCTTTTCCTATAAATGCTTTAAATATTTTACAGTTATTTCAAAGTCCCTTTCTGCTAATTCTAAATCTGGACCATCTATTAGCCTGTTTCTTTTGACTAATTTTTCTCTTGACTACAAGACACATTTAAAAAATTTTTCACATGAGTTGTGATTTTTAATTTCTTACTTGTTATTGTGACAGTACATTACAGACAACCTGAACTCTGTTATCTTTCTCTGAAGCGTGTGTAATTTTGTTCTAACAAGATCCCCTTGAGCTGGGAAATCTTGGTTTTAACCTTCTTTAGAGTAGGTTTGTTTGAGTTTTGTCATTAGTCCTAAGGCAAACCTCTTCATCTAAGGATAAGGTCTCCCCCCCAGCCAAAGGTCTATTTAATAACTTAACTAAAGTATGGTTTACATACCATAAAATTCATCTATTGTTAGTGTATAATTCAATGATTTTTGGTAAATTTATGGGGTTGTACAACTATAACCACAATCCAATTTTTAAAAACTATGGTAAAATACACATGACATAAAATTTACCATTTTAACCTTTTTTAAGTGTACAGTTTAGTGGCATTAAGTACATTCACATTCTTGGGCAATTATTTCCACCATCCATCTCCAGAACTCCTTTGCATCTTGCAAAACTGAAATTATGTACCTCTTAAACAGTAACTCCCCATTCCTCTCTCCTCACAGATCTGGAAAACCATTATTTTTACATTTTTCTCTGTGAATTCAGCTACTCTAAGTACCTCATATATATATAAGCATACAGTATTTGTCCTTTGTGACTGGCTTATTTCACATTTCAACATCATGTCCCCAAGTTTCATCTGTGTTGCAGCATGTGTTAGAATTTCCTTCCTTTTAAAGGTGAATAATTCCACTGTGTGTGTATATATACGTACACACACACACACACACACACACATGCATATGACATTTTGTTTATCCATAATTCAGTTTTAGAACATTTCCATCACTTCAAAAAGTCCCTTGTGCCTGCTTGCAATTAATCCCCACCCTCACCCCCAGCCGTAGACAACCACTGATCTGCTTTCTGTCTCTATAAATTTACTTTCTCTGATCATGCAATAAATGAATCATACAGTATGTAGTTCTTTGCATCTGGTTTCCTTCACTTAGCATATTTTCGAGGTCGAGAGGAGGTCTTTACTCCTAATGCATGTCCCTTCTGGAGTTTTAATGGAAGCCTGGGACATTTACCCAACTGTTCTAATTTGATGGGCCTTGAAAGCTAAATTCTGTATTCCCCATGGTGCATGGCCTCTGAAACCAACGCACAGGTCTTTCAGCTTTTCCAGCCATCACTTTCCTTCTGAGTTTCTTAGAATCTTATCTTGCACAAATCTAGCTCAGAGGTTAGCCAACAATTTGAGGGAAGTTAAGAGACAGATTTGGGGGCTTCTACTACTCTGATTCTCTCCTTTTTGAGATTCCTTCTGTCAGTTTCCAGCTACTATGGTAGTCCACACTCAGCAAACAAGATTGGAGCTTTCTATTGGAGATTATCCTTCATGTCCTGGATTGGAGTGTGCCCCCCAGGGTAAAACTGAATAATGTAGGTCTTACCCATTGTGGTTGCTTCTTTTAAGTGTTGAACGATTTCTCAATTCTGCCTCCTTTGGACATTCTCCAATGACTTTGAATAGTCGATCTTTACATTTTGTCTAGGATATATAATTGTAGTTGGTAGGACGGTTAGTCTGAAACAAAATATCTCACTATTACCAGAACCACTTTACAACAAGATTTCATTAGTGTGAAAAATAAGAACTAAGAGGTTCGGAACCAATAATTAGGATATTATCACTTCAGAATTTGTGATCATTCAGACAGAACGTTAACCATAATTTCTTCAAGGAAATGGAGATTATAAATAAGATCACAAGAATAGTTCCTAAACTACCTAGAGGGATGAAATCCTATATCCTTCTGATCATTTATATAAACATATCTAGTATTTGTTTTTGTTATAGAACATTTTCTTCTTTGTAATGGATACTTCTCAACCTCTAATTATTATGCTGATTGTTACTGGGTAAGTAAAAAGAAGAGCTAACATTGCTTAAGAACTTATTATATGCCAGGAACTGTTATAAAAGCTGCAAAATATTAGCTCTTTTAATATTTACAAAAAAGTTTACCCAACTAGTAGCAACTTCAGGGATTTGAACCCAGGGACCCACCCAGAAAGTGGGGATGCTATTGGGGATGCCTCACTGGGATGAGAGCTTGAGGACCTGAGGGTGCCACATGAAAGGGAAAGTTGCACAGTCTAATGTTTTCTCATTGACCCAGACCTGAAATGGACTAGTCATGCCTATCCTTAGGTACTTCTGGAGAAGCAGGCACTCTCCTGAGGAGGTTCTGGGTAAATGTGACTTCACAGAATCTACTCACCCTAAATCTGGAGGGGAAAACTCACATTTTTTTTTTTTTTTGCTGCTGCAGTGAGTTGTGGAGTTTAGCAAAACATCAAGATAGGACTGGGTAACCTTAAGCTCTATGAGAGAAGTAATGGATAAGTTTCTGATGGAACTCATTTATGCACAAACTAACGGATCAGTTGGTGTCCCTTGTATGTGGGGAGAAGAGGCTGGAGTTGTATTAAGCCTCAAAACTTAGCTGTTTCAGGTTTCCCCTGCCTCCTCTCTGGTCTACTAGAATGGGCAATTTCTCACACATGTCATCTAGTTCATGGTTACCTGCTCAAGTGGCAGCTGCAGATTTTCTCTAATTATCTCCTGCTGAACACAACCAGTTGACCGTGGACAGTTGTCAATTAGGCAGAACTTGTGCCCCTAATAAGAAGGCATAGCTAAATGCTGCTCTGATAATCCAGTTTAAGTTCCTTTATTATACTCTAAATAGCCATCTAATTTAGCTGTGACAGAAGAGAAAAAAAAATAGAATATCTTGATGGATCAAAATAATTCCAGTATATAAACCCATGAATTTATCCACAAAATAAGGTCTTACTGGAAATAGATTTGCCAATATATTAACAGAGGTTACTTCTTGGTGGTTGGTCTATGGATGGTTTTTATTTTCTTATTTGTGCTTTCTGGACTTTCTGTATCCTAGAAAAATAATAAAAATTACTTTTGGATTCAGATTTTTAAAAAATGAGGGATATGATAGCCTGGCTCTCAGTGTCCTACTTTGAGCCAAGGCCCTGAGCCCGGCTTCAGAAAACCATAAACTATTCCTATAAATCCTAAGACCTTCAAAAAATTCAAACAGACACAGAATTGTAGTTTCCCTCTGAGACCTGTCCAGCTACTCAGTTATTTATAGATGTCAAGAACAAGGTATATAATTTTCTGTTTAAATCCAACATGTGGTAGACATCTTATAAACATCTGATGAATAAAGGCATGAAAGAATAAGTGAATGCATGAATAACATAGTCGATCAGATGTTTTTCAATTGCAAGTTTCTGAAAACTGAATATAAATGGGGCATTAACAATTATTGTACCTGGAAGCATAAGCGTCAAGCTGTACTCCAGTATAGTTTTACTTTCCTTAGCCCCCCATGAATTATTTCAGATTCCCTCTGGCTCCTTTACAGGTATGCCACCCAAATATGACTTTAGACAGCTCTGGGGTTATATCCTTAGAACTTAAAAAAAAATTTTTTTAATGTATATTCATTTTTGAGAGACAAAGAGAGACAGAATGAGCAGGGGGGGGGGGGTGGCAAAGAGAGAGGGAGACATAGAATCCGAAGCAGGCTCCAGGCTCCGAGCTGTCAGCACGGAGCCCGATGCGGGGCTCGAACTCACAAACAGATCATGACCTGAGCCCAAGTCGGATGCTCAACCGACTGAGCCACCCAGGTACCCCATCCTTAGAACTTTTAATTCAAAGTAAAAGAACTTTGCTTCACCACCCGTCTGGGAATTCCAGGTAAATATCTAACTGGACCACCATGAGCCCTAGCCCATCCTTGTAGCCAGCATGTGTGGGCACTGTGACCGACAGCCCCTCCAAACCCCATGGACCTGGGAAGAATCCCCCAGGGGAAGGGAGTGGGAGATGCAAATTCCAAGAGAAGTAAGGAGGGAGACACTCTAGGCAGACAAAGCCAACACTTCTCTAGAGAGAGGCATTATTAATAATGAAAATGGCAACATTGCTAATAACTGTGATTTATTATATACAGGTGCCATCTAAGCCTTTCACACTGTTTATCTCAAAGCCATTCTACAGGTACTAAGGATCAGAGCCATTAAGTGACCCAACCAAGAGCAAAGTAAATGACTGACAAGGAAGAGGCTAAGACTTGATGGACTATAATGGAAAAGGGACAAATGCATTGAGGTGATTTAAACTTAGACCTGCCCACTGATAACATGCTTGACTTTTTTTTTTTTCTCAAAAAAAGGTAAGAAAGTCATCCCTGAACAAAATTTAGAACTATGTTGCTAACATACATCTTTTAATTTACAAATTTATGCATTCACTGTGACTCTGGGCAACCAGACATTCTAGCTTCTCATGTGACTTGATTCTTTTTAAGTTAAGGTGATTCATTAATCAAATAACTGAACGTCTTCGTTTTTATGGTTTTAAAAAAAATGTAAGTAAACTAGGGGCACCTGGGTGGCTCAGTCGGTTAAGCATCTGACTTTGGCTCAGGTCAGGATCTCACAGTTTGTGAGTTCGAGCCCTGCATCCTCACTGACAGTTCCAAGCCTGCTTGGGATTCTCTCTCTCTCTCTCTCTCTCTCTCTCTCTCTCTCTCTCTCTGCCTCTCCCCCACTCACTCAGTCTCTCTGTCTCAAAAAAAAAAAACTTTAAAAAGATCTTTAAAAAAATAAGCAAACTAATTTTTGTTCAAGCAAATCCAAAAATTAAGAAAAACCACTTAGCCAGGCATGTGTCCTCGTTTTGGGTTTGGGAAACAATGACAGTATATGACTTCCATTTAAAAAATGATGTGTACAGGGCCACTCATAGAAAGGTAGTATACACAGTGATTCAGAGCATGGAGTCTAGGGCCAGACCCTGGTGGGAATCCAGGCTCCTAATGCTGTCTTTTATTTTTTTTACTTTTCTTTAATGTTTATTTATTTCTGAGACAGAGAGAAACAACGCATGAGTAGGGGAGGGATAGAGAGAGAGAGGGGGGGACACAGAATCCGAAGCAAGCTCCAGGCTCTGAGCTGTCAGCACAGAGCCCCACGCGGGGCTCGAACTCACAAACCGTGAGATCGTGACCGGAGCCAAAGCCAGACGCTCAACCGACTGAGCCACCCAGGCGTCCCATCCTAATACTGTTTTATTAGCTGTGTGAGCTTGGGCAGATTACCTAATTCCAGTGTCTTGCTCTCCTCATATGTGGAATGGAGGTAATGCTAGGTCGTCTCTTAGAGGGTTGCCGTGTGGATTACGATGCTTTAGTCGTAAAGGGGTTAGAGCAATGCTTGGATAAGTAAATGGCAGCTCTTAATTTTATTAGTGCCCTGATTGCCTTTGTGTAGGTACTTTTTGCAGGCCCTTCATCGTTGTTTTGCTTCTGTTTTGGTCTTTATCAAAGATCCACATCAGAGAGGAAATAGAAATGCTGTCCTCATTGCGGAGGCTGCGTTTATTCCTCGATTCACAGTGTCGGGGAGATCATTTCATGGGTCTGGGTTGCTGAGGAATTGAGTGTCCATGCATATATCAACTAATTGACTCTTTTGTATTCCACAGTGTTGAACTCTGCAGCGAGAAGATGAAAAGATGCCTTACGGCAAGGAGATTGCAAGTCTCAGGAGTTGGAGAAAGGAGGAGGCTGAGTCTTTAGGCCAGAGCTTTTACTGCATCAGAGAGAAATGAGGCGCAACTGACAAATGACCTCTCTTATATCAAGAACCCCAAACGCCGAAGTCAAATAACGGAAAAGGCCCCCGTCAACCTACAACAAATTTCAAAGCTGGCAGATTGAATTTAAACTTTGCAATAATTTATGTTAATCACTTGAGAATATGGATGTCTAAATAATGAAAACTTGCTATTTAATGCATCTGTGTTTGCTTTTCAGTTACTTACTAAGAAGATAAAGGCCAGTTCTTTCTTCAGGGTTGTCCTCCTGGGTTAGCTGAAAGTCCGCTGAGATCAGAGACTCAGAAGAGGAAACGAGTAGCAGTAATGAAGCAACACATATTTCGTCCTGTGTGCTGGCAGCCCTTTCAGTTTGTCAGTTTGACTAATGTGAAGCAGATGCAGGCAGTTAACTATATCAAGATGTGCCTCGGCACCAGGGGCAGCGGAGGTGATGTTGCAACTCCGGTCAGAGAGCTAGGATCTTGCTCCAGCAAGTATTGAGGTATGCAGCTTATGTTTCCACTGGTCTTAGTTTCAGTGGGTTGATTTCCTTATGGTCCCAGAACTTGGAGGTGGAAGCATGATCATCCTATGAACTTGTGCTTTATTGGCTTTAAAAAAAAATCGTGAACGTAAAAGCCAGGAAAAAATAATTTTGCATTTTGATAAAGAAGAAAATCTAAAGCATCGTTTGCTTGAAAAATTTTTCCCCTGGAGGTGACTGTTTGTGTTTATAAATATTCACTCAAGTCCATTCTGACAACTGGCCCATGTGAAGAAGATGCCAAAACACAAATACGCCTTTAAATTTTTTACACGCTTTTCTTTTCTTTCTTTTTTTTTTTTTAACCTGGCTTGGGCCCCACCTCTTTCCCCACTCCTGAAAAATAGAGTTCATCCAGCATTCCAAATGTTTATGGCACTGAACTGAGGGCTTGGGTGGAGGTAAATGAAGGAAGGGAAATTTCTTCTGCTTGTGGAGTTTACAACCTAAGGTTGAAAAAGCTTAGTTTCTAGAAGAAACCACTGCTCAAGATGGCAGTCAAAAGAATTTTAGAAGCTATTCAGGAGGGGTCAGTGTAACTTAGCATTTATCCTACAGTTTTCTGGAAGTGTTCCAGTGATAAAATTTTAGATTTAAAAAGTAATGTAAGTATCATGTTGGACTGTGTTTGCATTTTTATAAGCTTATAACTGATTTTTTTCCCTGTACCATTTCAAACATTAAAAATGATGATTTAGGCTTCTGATGGGTTAAAAATATATTCTGACTGGTGTTCACCCCTGAATTCCACCACGTGCTCTTATATGAATAATACCATCTCACCCCAAATTGAGGCATGGAAAATTTGCAATTCCCTCAAAGGATTGTAAATGAGCCTGTTGTCTAGCTGCCAAAGTAAATTAACAAGATTTAAATTTTTCCATAATATCTATTAGAAATTCCAATGACTAGTAATTAAAGCAGTCCTTGCTCTCTTGTGACACATGCAGCGTGACAAAACAGTCCTAATATGTCACCTCTCTGCCTCTGTCTGTTTTATTTTGCCTAGTTGGGCACCAGGTGGCTTATTCTGTAGGGTGTGTTGCAGTCTATTAAATTCTAAATGTAAAATGGAAATAAAACTCAATAAATATTTTATGGTATGGGTGAGTATGTATTCCTCAAAGCCATTCTAAACCCTTGAGTTTTATATGAGCAGCATTTTCTATAATAAAATATTTTGTTATCATTATAGAAAAATATTTTAAATGCACAAGAGGGAAAGACTATCCATAATCCATCACCCGGAGATAATCGCTGTTAATACTATTTTTGTGTATCTGGGCCCAGATATTTTGTTATATATTCAGAAATAATTGTGATCATATGGCATATAAATTATATAAATTGATTTTAAAGTGTCTTTTTCTGGTTATAAAAGTAACACTTTGAGCATTGGAAAAATAAAGAAGATAAAAGTAATCTAGAATCCCACCCAGGGATAACCACTATCAATATTTCATTTCTAATTACAATCTTTTTTCTTTGCATATTTGCATATATTTAGAGGTACACAATAGTGATTCTTTTGGCATAATGAGCAGAAAAATATTGTAAGGCTTTGTGGATAATGCTATGCAGAGGGGCCAGTGACAGATAATATATTTATCTTTCATAGAAAAACTTAGTAAATCAGGTCATTAAAAATGAAATTTAAAGAAATAAAAAATAAGTTTTCAGGTTACTTGACTAAGAAACTGGTTCCTACTGTTTTCCAGGAAACCGACTGTGTATGTTGAAGGCAGAGGAGACAGAAGAAAATCCTGGTTTGGGGGCTTCTCCCTGTCCAGTGTCATAACTGCATGAAAGAATTTAGCCACTGTTGGCAACAGCTGGAACCGGGCTTCATCAGGTAGTCTTTTAAATGATCATTAAGTATAGCAAGCGAGGGGCGCCTGGGTGGCTCAGTCAGTTAAACCACAGACTCTTGATTTGGGCTCAGGTCATGGTCTCACAGTTCCTGGGGTCGAGCCCTGTGTTGGCCTCTGTGCTGATAGGATTCTCTCTGCTTGGGATTCTCTTTCTCCCACTCTCTCTGCCCCTTCCTCTCTCTCTCTCAAAATAAATAATTAAATATTAAAAAATATATATATAGCAAGTGAAGGATTTCAACTGAACCCTGGGGTGAAGGATGGGGCTCAAGAAGCACATTTTCTGGAATTATGGGAAACAGACAAACTCAGAAGCAGAAGAGAAATATTTGAGAAGGTCTAACTCTGTGAAAACTTGTCACCAGGCTATTGAATGCTTCTGACAATACATATTCTCTTTCATATAGTTGGACTATTATTGAGTTTTGAAATTTTTGATTTATCCTGGTTGGAGTATTCTGTTAAGTATTTTTTTTTTCCAAGAGAGGTATATGTATAGACTTTCTAGGCATTTTCATACTTGAGAATGTCTTTATCGATATTCCTGGGTCATAATCCTTTCCTTGTAAATTCCATAGTCATTTCTCCAATGTCTTTTGCCAATTGGTATTTCTGGGGAGACCTCTTAAGTCACCTTTTTTTGGATGTATTTGTAAACAATTGGTAATTCCTTCTTGATCTCTTGTCAATTTTGTTTCCTCTTTATTTTCCAATCTTAGTCCATTAAACTTTCCTTTGTATTCTGATATTGAAACTAAGGAACTGGCATGACTTTAAATCCCAAAGCATCCATTAGGGGGTCATATACAAGGAGACTATAGGTGCAACAAGAATATAATCCATTGGCCCATAAGACACATGGGTTCTCACATCCAGATGCAATATCCTCCCCAACCCTCAACTGAACACCTTCAGTATGCCGTTTCAGAGATAGGCATTGCTTACGACAGTTCTGGACCATGATGAAACTGAAGCTCAAGTGCCTCAGTTAGTCTTTTTGACTGAATATTTTATCTACTGATTGCTAGAATTCATGCCAAGTTTGAGAGGAGTATTTTGCAGTGAAGTCCTGACTTACCGGGGAAGGAGGAACACCTGGTTTGGAATCTATCACTGTCTAAAAGGAATTCTTGAACATTATAAGTCAAGCAGCAGCAGAATGTATAGGGTGAATGCTGAGGATCACAAACAATTTGGTCTAATTTAACATGGTGGTAATTGAATTTTCTAGTCAGGATGTAACACTGTCACTTAATTGATTTAGCATGTATCTCAGTAGACTCTCTTCATCTTCACACAGAAGTTATTTTCACAATTTCAGAAGAAAGCCTTTAATTGTGCCATTACCACTTTTAATATAGCTATTTTCTTATCAGGAACTCAAAAGTAATCCTTGAGACATATCTCATTTTTATGTTCCCAATAACTATTATCCTCTAATTTTACAAAAATCTCTTTCTCCCTTTCCTTTGCAATCTGGGAGAACTCCGGTTAGCTTTCTGTATCACTGGTTCACTTTTCTGCTGTGTGCATTCTGCTTTTTACTGCCAGAAAGGCACATTTCAATTCCATCTTAGGCAGCTAAGACAAAAATACCAGGGCCTCGGTGGCTTATAAACAATGGAAATTTATTGTTCACGGTTCTGGAGGCTGTAAGTCTGAGATCAGGTGCAGCATGGTTGGATGAGGGCCTCCCTCTGGGTCACTCACTTCTTACTGTGTCCTCACAAAGCAGATGGAGTAAGGGAGCTCTGCTAGATCCATATAAGGGCACTAATCCCATCTGTAAGGGTTCCACCTTTATGACCTAAGCATCTCCCAATGCCCCACCTCTTCACACATCATCTTTGGAGGTTAGGATTTCAACTTAGGAATTTTGTGTCGGGTGGACACAAACATTCAGACCAAAGCATTCTAATTATGATTTTGTTTCCTTATTGGTATTTATTATCTTAGCCAACTTCTTTTTCATTTACTTCTTATTTTCTTTTATCCTTAGCTGGTTTTCTATGACTGTTGGCTGCTTTTTCACTGAGACAGTGTGTTCTTGCTATCTACTGAGTAAGGATGTCAAAACAATTTGGAAGATGTTTGGTTTGTGCATTATACATTTTTAAAAGTTTAATAATCTTTTGCCTAAATTCCTAGTAGAGCTATTGCTAGTTCATAGGGTAGTTCTATTTTTCCTTTTTTGAAGAACCTCCACACTGTTTTCCAGAGCGGCTGTGCCAGTTTGCATTCCCACCAACAGTGCAAGAGGGTTCCCATTTCTCCACATCCTTGCCAACATCTGTTGTTTCCTGAGTTGTTAATTGTAGCCACCCTACCTGTGTGAGGCAGTATCTCAGTGTGGTTTTGATTTGTATTTCCCTGATGATGAGTGACGTTGAGCATCATTTCATGTGTCTGTTGGCCATCTGGATGCCTTCTTTGGAAAAGTATTCATTCATGCCTTCTGCCCATTTCTTCAGTGGATTATTTGTTTTTTGGATGTTGAGTTTGGGAAGTTCTTTATAGATTTTGGATACTAACCCTTTTTCTGATATATCATTTGCAAACATCTTCTCCCATTCCATCGGTTGCCTTTTAGTTTTGTTGATTGTTTCCTTTGCAGTACAAAAGCTTTTTATCTTGATGAGGTTCCAATAGTTCATTTTTGCTTTTATTTCCCTTGCCTTTGGAGATGCGTTGAGCAAGAAATTGCTGCAGCTGAGGTCAAAGAGATTATTGCCTGTTTTCTCCTTTTGGGTTTTCATGGTTTCCTGAACTACCCTACAACCCAGCAATAGTGCTACTAGGAATTTATATAAAGGGTACAGGAGTGCTGATTCATAGGGGCACATGTACCCCAATGTTTACAGCAGCGCCTTTAACAATAACCAAATTATGGAAACAGCCCAAATGTGCACCAACTGATGAATGGATAAAGAAGTGGTTTATATATACAATGGAATACTACTTGGCAATGAGAAAGAATGAAATCTTACCATTTTCAGCAACATGTATGGAACTAGAAGATATTATGCTAAGTGAAATAAGTCAGTCAGAGAAAGACAGATATCATATGTTTTCACTCATATCTGGAACTTGAGAAACTTAATGGAGGACCATGAGGGAAGGGAAGAGGAAAAAAATAGTTTCAAACAGAGAGGGAGGCAAATCATAAGAGTCTCTTGAATGTGGAGAACAAACTGAAGGTTGATGGGGGTGCAGGGGAGGAGGGAAATGGGTGATGGGCACTGAGGAGAGCACTTGTTGGGATGAGCACTGGGTGTTGTATGTAAGCAATGAATCATGGGAATCTTTTCCCCAAACCAAGAGCACACTGTATATACTCTATGTTAGCTAACTTGACAATAAATTATAAAAAAAAAAGTTTAATCTTACTCTGAATCTTGAGAAAGAAAGCTCCATACAGGCTCTTAAATTCATTGTTGAGACAAGAGAACTCTAGATTCAGTGTCTGTCTGTCTGCAGCCAGGCTGTGGATGCCCTGGATGTGATTCATGGTCATATGGATGTGGGTGGCACTAGCCTCTTAGACCCACAGCTGGGGGCCAAGTCCACATGTGCATCTGCCAAACCAGTCTCCAAGCTGTAGCACATTCATGTAGTGCTAGGGTGGCTCTGTGATATGGAGACGGGATTTTTTCCCCTGACCCTACTTCCTTTCAACTTGATACTCTGAGCAAATAAAATACAAGTAAATGTGAGATACAGTAATGCCAAACTTTCTGTTTGTGTCTAAACAACAGCACTTGTGGAAATTACCCCTCCCAGTGCTAAGCCACCTCCCCCTGCTTTATATCCTCTTGAATCTAGGAGTTGCAGCTTCTGGAAGGATGTAGAAGTAAGGGTGTGGACAGCCCACCCGCTTCCACTGCCTCCCCATGGGCTGCAGATGTGGCGGCTTCCTTTAGAAGCTGGTGTCTGTGGGGTGCTGCTCATCTCAGAACTGTGGCTTAATAAAATATTGAATCTTCTCCCCTGTCCGTGCAGATGTCTATTTTGGTAATCCTTCTAATATGAAATGGCTGAACTTTTCCAACATTAAAAATAGGTAAATGCCACGGGTGAAATGCAATTTGAAGTTGGCGATATGGCTACTGAGTCTTTGAGCTCTTGTTATTCCTGTGATGTGTCTTTTGGGTGATAATCTGGTGTCAAGGAAATTTGTAATAATTACTCGATGATTTGAAACAAGATTCATTACTAGTATGTTCACGTTGCATTTGTAGACGTTACAGAATGGCATAATTTTTCATATACTAAGGCCATGACTTGATGCTAAAGGTCATAGTAAAAATACTTTAACATCATAGAAATTGCAGTTTGTAGAGGATGTGAAGCAAGGAAAATCTTATGCATATTGCCAGGGATTATAAACTCTGCTGATAATTCTTATTGTGTCCCAGACCCAATATTTGACTCCAATATTTCAGGGAGCTTAGAAAGCTGAAAACAGAAAGATAACACATTAAGTATACAATGGTTCTGCTTCTGTTGATAACTCACATTGCCATGGGTGAGATGTGGTTTCTGTTTAATTGTAATGACTGTGACAGCAACTGTAACAGTTAACACTCAAATGCAGTATTTGTTCAGCCATTTTTAAGTTCTTGTCCTAAAAAATTTCATCTTTTAGTTGAAAGCTTCTGCACTGATTTTTGCTTTCAAAAAGAATTTTCTCAAACAATTTTTTTGCCAGCTATTTTAAAGACATTAAAAATACCTTTTCTGTATTTTTAAGAAAGAGCTCAACCCATTCGGCACTCTGAATAGAGCTCATGTTTAAATTAGTAATTAAAGAAAACTGATTTGCATTAACCTTGGGGGTAGTCACTGTACTTAAGTGGAACCCCATAACAATTGCACATCTTTTTGTATATTTTCATTTATGAATGCATGGTGTTACTGTTCATGCACAATCCAGTTTTGCATGTATAACTTGCATGTGCCAATTTATAAAAGGGACGAGGGCAAGAAGAGAGTAAGGGATAATCTGTCACTGTCACCATCCCTGCATTCAAGTACCGAAGGGCTGGTTGATTCTTATTCCCTCACCACCTGCGTGCTTCTTCAAAGAACTGAAAAGAGTAGATTTGCAGAAAGCTCCTAGCTGGATGTGTAGCCCAAGGAACTGTTTGTGATCATGCCTGTGATTGTGTGATTCCAGGATGAGAGCCACACACATTTGCCCTGCACTCAGACCTCATTTCATCTTTTTATCCCTGAACTCTTATGGCCCTCATGGTCTACCCCACTCTGCTGGATTCCTTATTACATATTGCTTTACATTATTATTTAACATTTCTGTGTGTTAAAATTTTGTCTTTTCCACCAAATTATCAGTTTCTTGAGGTCAGGGGCAACATCTTATAAACACTTTGCATATTGTTTCTCATATATTAGGCTTTAAAAAAAACAGTTGTTGAGTTAAACGGAACTGAACGCAGTTGACTATGTATAAAAATATTCCTGCATACTCTGGGAATCAGAATATTCAAGTACTCAGGCCTCCTGGGTACGTCAGTCGGTTGAGTGTCCGATCCTTGGTTTTGGCTCAGGTCATGAAATGACCTTGCGTTGTGAGATTGAGCCCCACATTGGGCTGAGTGTGGAGCCTGTGTGAGGTTCTCTCTTTCCCTCTCCTTCTGCCCCTCTCGCCTGCTCGAGCATGCATGAATGCTCTGTCTCAAAAAAAAAATTCAAATTCGTTATGTTTTCTGGCTAAATGCATTTAAGTCAAGAAATTATTTTCCTTCAAGCTTCATTAACTTTCCTGATAGTAACATATATCTGAAGAGTTCTTAATGAAGGGAAAAAACATATGCTATGATGTTAATCAGGGTACAAAATTGAATCTACCGTATCATTTCAACTAGTATGGGAGAAGGGTAGAAGCATCTATCTTTGGATGCTTATATGAATTTTCCTCTTTTTTGGCTTTTCTGAATCTTAAAATCTTTTATGTTTCAAAACATTTACTTTTGTAATCAGAAGCAAATTCAAGAGGAGGAAAAAAAAATCTTCCCAGGCCGTGTGTGTATGTGTTTGTGGATATGTAGGTAAGTATGTGTGTGAGACAGAGATTCAGAATTTTCCTCTTTAAGGTAAAAAAAAGGATTAAAAATAAAAATCTCTAAATAAAGGTGAATCGTGGTTGACTGCTGTTTTACCAAAACGCGTATAGTAGTAATTTGATGTAAAAAAGTCATTTTGTTCAACACTTTGTTAACCAGAACTCTAGCTGTATGTTTATCATATGCATATCTCCTTCTACATTTGTAACATTCTCTTCAATCTCTATTTTACTGTGCAGCAAGCTTCAACTTATAGGACAAATGAAGAGATGTATTCTAGTGAATCAAATATCAGAGTTAAAGAGATAATAGCTATGTCCAGTTGGCACAATGCTAGAAACTGATATATTTTTATTGTTTGTGTTCATATTGATGAGGAATCACTCAAAACAATTAAATGTCTACACCTAAATAATCAGTATTATTTAGCCTCTTTTTTTCCTCCCCTTCAGAAGCAGAATGGGATAGTTGAAGAATTATAAAGTGATAATACTAGAAATTGATGGCAACAAAACCATTCTGAGCACCTAACTTGTACTGTGCTGGGCACCACGGGGAGAGAGCTAAACAGGTCCTGGGCTCTGCTCTTGGGAGCTTGTCTATGGGGAGATGGACAGGGACACATGGTTACAAATGTGCTCAGTGCTCTAACCCAGAGTGTCACTGTTAGCTGAGAAGCGCCATCTTGTCTTCCGTTATGTATGTGCAAGGTCACTTTTACTGGACATCTTGGATATTAACCCCTTATTGGATATATCATTTGCAAATATCTTCTCTCTGCCTTTTCATTTGGTTGATGGTATCTGTCATTGGTGCAAAGCTTTTGATGTTAGTGTAGTCCCAATAGTTTAATTTTGTTTTGTTTCCCTTACCTGAGGAGACATATCCATAAGTAGGTTGCTAAGGCAGATATCCAAGAGATTACTACCTATATATTCTTTTAGGAGTTTTATGGTTTTAGGTCTCATCTTCAGATCTGTAATGTTCTCTGTCTGGTTTTATATTAAGGCCCAATCCCTGGAGTTGTGGTCAGGTTTAGATCCTGGTCCTGCCTCTTACCAGTTGCATGAACTTGGGCAAGTCATGGAATCTGGTTAAGACTGCTGCTTCATCTGTGAGGGCTGGAGTGAACATCAGCTGAGATCATTCACATGAAGTTCCTGGCCCCAGACTTGGCCAGGGCTCAGTACTACAGGAATGTCGCTGTTGGGTCTCAGTCACAACTCAAGTATGAAGGAAATATCAGTTTTTCATTTTCCATGTCTCAATTTCTGACTCTAGGCCGCCATTTCCCTGGGAGCCCCCCCCCCCCCCGGTTGACAAATAAATAAAATAAGTAGTTTTCACTTCTGTTCTCAAAAATATATTTTTCTTGAGAACAAAGAAGTGGCAGTCACTGGGGAAAGCATGTCACTGCTCTTGTCAGCTTGGCTCTTTTGGGTCTAGAGCCTCTCTTAGCTTCCTCTGCCACACCAGAGGGAATCTATGCCCCATCTTCCAGGTAAACCATAGCCAGACCTCTCCCTAACATCTCACGGCCTATGAGGTGGGTCAGAAAGCTTGGTGCAGCTCGGTCAGCTTGGTGACCTCCCCAGAGCCTTCCCTTTTCTTTCTTCTGTATTAGCCTTGTAATATTTGGTTTGTACCCACAGATAATGCTCCTCCTTTTTAGTGTCTATAGATACTTTGTCATTCTGAGGGATTAGATTTGTAGGCCAGTCCTGCTTTTCCCAATGCCGCATAAGTCCCTAGGGGCAATGAGGGGTCAGCCAGCTACCCACTGAACAATGGAAAGAGAGCAGGGAACATACAAGAGAACAGAAACAAATGCATTTCTTAAAGTATTATCTAGCCACAGTAGATTTGGTAAAAGCATCAGAAGGGTAATACTAGTTAACACTTTACACAGCTCTGATGTGGTGATTTATAAAATTATGCCCATAGATTCTTTAATACTTCTACTTTTGAGAAGCAGAACTTGATTTCCTTCCCCTTGCATACTCTCTCTCTCTCCTCTGGATCACTTGCTTTGGAGAAAGCCAGCTTCCGTGTTGTGAGCTGTCCTGTGAAGTCCACTGGCAAGGAACTGAGGGAGGCTCCTGGCCAACAGCCGTGAGGTCTGTCAGTAGTGATAGGAGTGATCTTAGAAGCGGATTCTTCAGCACCATTTGAACCGGGCAGTGATGGCAGCCCTGTCTGACTGCAATCTCTTGAAAGATCACCCAATTACATACATATATAAAACAAGTTGCAACTATAGGGTGACAATTTAAGTACTACACAGTTTTAACATATTTATTTATTTATTTTAGGAGTGAGAGAGAGAGAGAGAGAGAGAGAGAGAATGAGCAGGGGAAGGGCAGGGAGGGAGGGAGAGATTAAATCCAAGGCAGGCCCCATGCTCAGCACAGAGCCCGACACGGGGCTCAATCCCATGACTGTGAGACCATGACCTGAACTGAAATCAAGAGTCGAACACGTAACCAACTGAGCCACCCAGGCACCCCGAGTTTTCAGGGATGAGATTCATTTCATAATAGAAAAGTTGTTTCCATCTCAGTTGTATGGAAGAGGCCATGTTCATGGCAGCATGTTGAAAACTCACAGTATGAAAAGAAGTTTAAACGGAAGGGAAGAGCAGGTTGGACATTTTGCTCTTCTGTAGAACAGACTGAAATGAGCTGCCTGAATTGCTCTGCCCAGAACCAACAATAGTGTGTGTGTGGAGTGTAAGGAGCCCTACCCATTAAAATGGCATCTGTCTACAGTTGTACTATTATAGTCCTGGTCTAGAGTTACTAAATTTGTTTTTTCTCTCTACTCTTGTGTTTATAATCTAAATCATAATTGCTAGAACTTTGAAGCAATTTAAACGACGCTTTGTTAGAAAAATTACCCATAAAAGTGTGATTTACAGAGGAACCTACTGGTGTAAGCAGCCACAATTATCTCTGTTGTCATAGTAACAGAGTTTGAGCTTAACCCAGTGTGTTAAAGTAATGGAGTACTAGAGAAATGTTGGCGATATTGGAATACATAAAGACACACATACTACCGTTGACATGAGTAACCTTGATATGAAACTTGTAATAAGCATTTTAAATTGCAAACGCCATTTTGTTTTGAAAACAAGCACTCTCACTTGATCCAAAAATTACTGAAAATTTATATGAGGTCTCTTGTATCCTAAGAAAGGCTTCATTTCTGCTTTTTCTAGGAGAAGTTAGGCATGGGCAATAATTTCCAAAGGTTATGTTTGATGTTTGCCCTGATTTCTTCTTCGGCATCAGGAATATTGTTAAGGAAATAAATTTAGGACTATGGTTCTATTAAAGATCATGGAGGGGCACCTGGGTGGCTCAGTCGGTTAAGCATCCGACTTTGGCTCAGGTTATGATCTCACAGTCTGTGAGTTTGAGCCCTGCATCTTGCTGTGTGCTGACAGCTCGGAGCCTGGAGCCTGCTTCGGATTCTGTGTCTGCCTCTCTCTCTGGCCCCCCCCCCATTTTCTGTCTCTCTCTCAAAAATAAACATTAAAAAAATTAAAAAAAATTTTTTTTAAACGATCATGGAACAAAATAGAAATGAGATCATTATTTTGGCAAATAAATAAAATAAATAGTTTTCACTTCTGTTCTCTAAAATATGCTACATGTCAGAAGACTTGGAACCTTGGCAGAGTCAGTCCAGATGATGTTACGCATATTCTCTTGTTCAGGGTTTATTAGTGATGGTGCCATGTAGAAGCCCCTTCTAAAGTTGTTCTCACAGAGACCTTAAAATAACCACTTCAGAGTAAAAATATTGCCTTTGTGACAACCTTACTATCCTTTTCGCATGGAATATGGAGTAGGAATAGGGTGAGCCTGGGCCAAACATTTAAGTTTGAAAATTGTAATGTTCTCTTATTTACAGGTGTTCGCAAAAAAAAAAAAAAAAAAAAAATGCAACTGAGCAAATTAGAAGATCTCATCCCAGTGGCTTTATTCAAGGATTAATGAATTAGCCAGCATCCCACCTTGCAAGTAGAAGGAAGCTCTGAAAAACCACATCTAAAATAGAAGGCTTTTGTATCCAGAACCAGGCAGGACCAGGAAGTTATTAGCAAAAGAAAAGAAAAGATTGTTTGAGGCCAGGTCACCTTCCCTTGGGGAGAAGGGCAAGGGGTCTCCTCTGGCAGCAGACCTCACTAGTGCCCATCAGGAAATTCCTGGTCTAAAATTCCGCTCCCGGGAGAGGCTGAAACTGCCTTAGATTAGGTACTAAGTCTTGCTGGGGCTTAACGTAAGTGACTCCATTTGGGGTCTGTTTCTTTTTAACAATTGTCATTGTAATTGAAGGGCGTTATGATAGGCCACCCTCAGGTATGCCACTTTGGCATAGGAGTTATTTTGAGCTGAAGTCACTTGAGATTCAACAGATGCAGAAAGATGCCATCCCAGAACTTCCCTCATTTGACTGAAAGCAGAGACACCTGAGAAATGACGACTGCCATAAATCTCCTCTCCAAGGAAAGTTTTATGGCCATGAAGAGGGAAAGTTGGCACCGAGATGGATCTGTGTAACAAACTTTGCCAAGGTCGTCCTTATCTTCCATTGATTTTCCACATATATTTATCTTTCAGTTTGTAGCCACTGGACACCTAAAATCCCTTTTCCTCTGTCTTGCCACGTCTCCATAGTTTATTGCTCTTTGTTAAAAATGGTATATAAACTCTCAGACCTACTTCTTTGGGTCTTCACTTCTTCTCTAGGAAGAACTCCACGTCCTGTAAAAATTAACATCGAGTAAAATTTCTACGCCCCTTCATCTGTTAATCTGTCTTTTGTCAGTTTAATTTGCAGGGCCCCCATTCACAAACCTAAGAGGGTATATGGAAAAGTTTTACTTTTCCCCTACATGATAGTAAGCCATACCCCCCAGATTTTCCACTTTCTGGAGCATTTGACTGTAGGGACTGGGATACGGGTTAGTCATTTTGGACCTCAAAAGTCTGGGGATTGCAGTACAGAAAGATTTTTCTGAGTGAAAAAAAGGAAAGGGAAAAACAGAGGTAAAGGGAGAGACATTGGGAAAGACAGAGGCCCAGTTTGACCTCTGTCAGGGGAGAGGTCAAACTTGACAGGGGAAAGACAGAGGCCCCACCCCCTTCCCATCCTAGTGTTTTGGGCTTCACTTGAGGGGAATGTGGGTGAGTTATTTTCTGAGTTGTGTTAGTTAGAAAACGACTTGTCTTGTTATTCTTCTTTTAGGCCTTTCCATTCCTGAGATAACAAGAAGAAACATGTCATTGTGAAGAGAGATCCCTCCTGACCCCAAATCCCTGATGAATCTCCGCAGGCCCTGGCTGTGTGGTCTCTCCTAGGGCAGACTTAGAAGGAAGTCCCAGGTGGCTTCTGCTGGGTTCTCCCATCCCTCTACTCTTTTCTTTTCTTTTTTAATATGAAATTTATTGTCAAATTGGTTTCCATACAACACCCAGTGCTCCTCCCAACAGGTTCCCTCCTCAATGCCCATCACCCACCCCCCCTCCCTCCCATCCCCCATCAACCCTCAGTTTATTCTCAGTTTTTAAAAGTCTCTTATGGTTTGGCTCCCTCCCTCTCTAACTTTTTTTTTTTTTTCCTTCCCTTCCCCTGTGGTCTTCTGTTAAGTTCCTCAGGATCCACTAAGAGTGAAAACATATGGTGTCTGTCTTTCTCTTTATGACTTATTTCACTCAGCATAATACCTTCCAGTTCCATCCACGTGGCTGCAAATGGCACGAGGTCATTCTTTCTCATTGCCACATAGTATTCCATTGTGTATATAAACCACAGTTTCTTTATCCATTCATCAGCTGGTGGCCATTTGGGCTCTTCCCATAATTTGGCTATTGTTTAAAGTGCTGCTAGAAACATTGGGGTACAAGTGCCCCTATGCATCAGCACTCCTGTATCCCTTGGGTAAATTCCTAGCAGTGCTGTTGCTGGATATAGGGTAGCCTGGGTGGCTCAGTCAGTTAAGCCTCTACTCTCTTTCAAAAAGGACGTTAGCACACATCTACGTTTATTCCCATTGATTTAGAATTCAAATATAATCTGCCCCTTAAATCCCATCATGTACAAAACAGGAGTTTCCTGATTGCTCTCTTCAGGGTGATTTCTTTATTAACATCAGCAGCAAGAAGGGCAGTAGCAAAGGCAGCAACACCATCACCAACCATGAGCCCAACTGTCATTGAATGAATGTCCATTAAGTGCCAAATATTTCCCTAGACATTTTATAGACACTCATCTGACACAATTCTCTCAAGGATCCCATGGAATAGTCATTATTACCCTAATTTTTTAGATAAGATATCCAGGCCTGATGAGACCAAAAGCATCAACCCACTTCTCTGTTTTCTAAATTTATCTTATAAATTGGTTCTCTTATCATTCACATGGGATTCAAAGCCCCTGGAGATGTTATTCAGTTTTGAAATGTACTTAGCGTTGAACTGCTTCACAGCACTGAAGACAGTATTTTGCCCATAGATATTCAAAAGCCTTTTGCTGATTGGTTGTTGTCCTTTGCACGGGAACATAGTTTACATAGCCTTATTACTTCTGTAGTTGATGCGCCATCTATCTTTTTTTTTTTTTAATTTTTTTTTTCAACGTTTTTTATTTCTTTTTGGGACAGAGAGAGACAGAGCATGAGCGGGGGAGGGGCAGAGAGAGAGGGAGACACAGAATCCGAAACAGGCTGCAGGCTCTGAGCCATCAGCCCAGAGCCGACGCGGGGCTCGAACTCACGGACTGCGAGATCGTGACCTGGCTGAAGTCGGACGCTTAACCGACTGCGCCACCCAGGCGCCCCATGCGGCATCTATCTTAAGCAAAATTTCCTCTTGAGCTACATTAAGTTGTAATAGTTAATGCTGGTTACAGAATTTTGGTGGTGGGTGGGAGAGTCTTTAAAAATATCTATAAGATTTCATTTATTCCTAGCAATAGTAGATCTTAAAACCATGGTCTAAGGGCGCCTGGGTGGCTCAGTTGATTAAGACTCTGATTCGGCTCAGGTCATGATCTCGCAGGTCGTGAGTTTGAGCCCCACGTTGGTCTCTGTGCTGACAGCTCAGAGCCTGGAGCCTGCTTCTGATTCTGTGCCTCTCTGTCTCTGCCTCTCCCCTGCTTGCACTGTCTCTGTCTCTGTCTCTGTCTCTCTCTCTCTCTCTCACAAATAAACATTAAAAAAAAAACCAAAAAACAAAACAAAAACGTAGTCTAGTGTCTCTTTTGATTGTGAAGTCTTAATATTGTAATTTGTAGGTTTTTAGTACACCTTTACAAAAGCACACTATGAAGAGAGATAGGACATGTTAGAAGGAAAACTAGTACAAAGTAGATGCTTGGACTTTCTTGAATTTCAGAGGCAAATAGTTTAAAAAACTGTCTTCCCGTTTCATATATTAGAGTTCAGAGTTCTGGTTCCAAAGTTCAGAATATTTGCATTTATTCAGATGCTGCAAGAAAAAAGGAGCTAGACACCTCATAACCAGGTCCTGATGATTTGAGGGCTCCGTTGCAATCATTCGGGTATCTCTATTACTTATAAGGCTTTTGAAGTAGCAGAAATTGCCCCAGCCATCGAGTAGCTACTTCTCTTGAAATTGGCAGACTGTCACTCAGGCAAGGCCACCTGATCAAAAGTTCAGACTCAAAATCTTCAGTCAGAATATTTATTGTATTTTAGGAACCCATTTCCTCTCCAGCTTTACCAAAATGACTTAACATGTGAACCTTAAACTTTGACTAAACAGATGGTTTTTAAGTCATGTTTTCGTTTGAAGGTACAGGAAGGTCGTAATAAACAGGCACAAAAAGGTCAGTATCTCATCTTGCCTAATATGATATGGAAATTTTGGGGTTTTTTTGGCTGATCGAATAGCTACTTGCTACTTGAATAGAATCTGGCAGCTCATGAGTAAATGAAAATATATAGGAATGTGATCTAAAACGGTGTTGCCAAAAAATACAAAAGTAACTGTTTTTGGCATGATTGCAATTACACTTTCTTAGACTCTTTGTCCAAATTGTTTAGATGCATTGGTTGATAGATGGGTGTCAAGTGTCAATACAAACCTTTAAACATAAACGTAACACTTGTTCTTAAACAGCACATTTTTTTTTGTCCTTAACAATGCACTTCTTTTATGACAGCTTCTGCCTTCTCTATAGATTTTTCTCTAAAAAATGAGGTATTACCAACATTCTTAACTGAGCTGAAACCAATATTTCCTTGAAAAAAAAAAGCAATGATGGATAACCAATACATAATGAAACTGAGAAAATGTGAAAGGGGTTTACTGTTGTAATCACATATAGTTGACAATGCAATGTGTCATGACTGAGCTGCAAGTAACCTCCACAGCAGTGGAAATCTGCTTGTGGGAACGACCATAACTCCCCTTCTTGTACAGGACCCACCCTGGCTCTATGCGGGGCTTGCTGAATAAAGGAAAAGGGAGCCTAGGAGATGCTACACTTATTCTGGGGCCATAATCCAGAGTCCCAGGTACGATGGTTTATATGCTTTTTGGTTGGTGGTGGTGCCTCTGCTCTAGGCTTTCGGTAGCTGGGGCAAGGCAGAAAGTAACAGAACATAAGGCAGAGTTGTGCATGCCCTTCTGTAATGAGAGTCGTCCATTTTCAATAAGGGGCAAAAACGTTGCACTTGGAGCTATTGCAGACCGCGCTATGGGGGTCAGAAAGGACTATTCTACAGCTGATTATGTCTAAATAGTTCCTCCAGTAGAGCACCATTTCTTCAGTGATTGATTTTCCATAATGCTGGGGACACAAAGATAAGAATGATCCAGTTACTACCATACAGAGAATTCACTTCCTCTAAACCACCTATCGAGGCCAGCTTACTCCATATCATTGATTCTAGGGCTGTCCCCTTAGGTATAGTGGCAAAGTACCTAGTGGTTTAAAGGGATGTGGTGAAACTCTAAACTCTCTGTAGGGGAAGGAAATTGATTTATGAACACTTTTCCCTCTATTCCCTCCCCTCTATAATCTTTCTGATTATAAGGAGAGTAATCTAAAGGGTAAGATTCCACCATCAGCTCCCCCCTCCTGCTTCCCATGACCTTCAAACACCAGTTTAAAATTTTACCAACTGAAAATCACTTAAGTTGACACTTGGGTAATCACTTAGGTTTGGGACTTGGGTAGCTATTCATATATCTCCTTAGGTAGTTTGCAAATATCATTTACACACATCTTTCTATGTCATTGTACCATTCAATATCTGATATAAAGGTAAAAAATGCAAGTCGAATGACACCTGTTATGGGATATCTATCTCAAGAAATGCAAGGTGAATGAATGAATGAACAAGTGATGTAAGTCAATACGATTAAATTCTTTACTTCTACCACCTCGCTGAGATTCAGGAATGTAACTTGGAGTTTTCAGTGGTGGGGAGTGTAGAAAAAATGGCAATTTGATGTAATGGCAGGAGGGTCGGAGGGCAGCCAGCAGCTGTATAACCCTCAGTGGGCTCCAAGAGACAGGGAACACTTTGCTCTGGAAGGGAAAAAGTCATGGACGAGTATCAGGGACGAAAGACTTTGCCCAGAGGCAGCTTTGCCCTATTCAGCCTTGCCTTATCTCACTAGTCATCTCTGCCCAACCCCTCAAAGCCACAGTCCGGTTTACATTCCGAATATTGAGGAGGTGGGATCAAAGCAGCAGAGAACGAAAGTGGCTTTATTGAGAAACACCATACATGCTTAAGGCAGGGACAGCTTGTACTAGAAGTGGAAGGTGTGTTCACAGGAATTCTTTAACACTTGCTTGATCATGTGCCCAACTGATCAGCAACTTTAGTCTTAAGTAGGGTTCGAACAAAATACACAGTCTGGAGATGCTTATTAGCTTGCATGACTCATAGAAAAAGTGAGATTCTTCATCAGCAAGCATGCAGGCACTCTTAAATCCAAGGGCTCATCTCCATAGCTGGCAATGGAGGCCATCTCAGGAGAGGAGACTTTTGTTGCTAGGTCTTGATGCGGGCTGGCTGTGTATGAGGACCCAGAGGGGAGGTCCCACAGGACAAGCCAAGAGGGTCCTTGACTTCATGCAGGATAGAAGTCAAATGTGAGCTGAGAGGAAGTGAGAGCAGAGTTTATTAAAGATACAGAGTGTAGATACAGACGGAGCATCTGGGAAATTCAGAAAGTAAAGAGGAGTGTGTCTCTTTCTTTGCTTGGGGCCTGGGGTTTCGAGGATGGTGGTCCGGTGCAGCGGCTTCTCAGTAAGCCAGGAACACACACACGTGTTTAGGTGTTTTCTAGAAGCCCTGGAGCCAGGGGTCTTGATGAGTCAGTGGCCTTGGAAAACTTGCATGGTGACCCCTCAGTCACTCCTTAGATGTTATCTGTTGTGCTGGAACACTCCAAAGAAATCATTAAATCCTTGGCTTTTACAAGGACATATATTACCTGTTCTGTAAGGCGTGTGTAATACAGGGGTGTGGGTACTATTAATAGAAGCCAGAGAAAAAGCAAAAAAGTAGATTTTCATGGGATCCCTTTAGTTTCTCTGTTTCAGTCTGGTACAAGAGAAGTTTGGAACTCCCTCGTTTATTAAACCTGGAGAATTAGATCTCACTCACATTTAGGAATCCAGCAAATTCTGTCACTTAAAAAGTATGGAAATAAAAGCCACAATTAATCGGTTTACAGAATGAGGATTGAAAATAACAATGTCTTCAATTTATTTTGTTCCTTTAGCAGTTTCTAACTGGGCAAATAGTTTAACACCATGGATCTCAATTTCTTCATCAAAAGAAAATACTCAGAATTCTATATATTAAGCTTCCATGGTTGATTAATAGCACAGCCAAGGTTAGAAACTAGGTCTCTC
Organism: Felis catus; assembly: GCF_018350175.1. Classification (NCBI taxonomy): domain Eukaryota; kingdom Metazoa; phylum Chordata; class Mammalia; order Carnivora; family Felidae; genus Felis; species Felis catus. The sequence goes on along the minus strand of NC_058372.1, from coordinate 117,650,520 downwards.
TCTTTCTAAATGCAGTCTCTTTCCTTGACCTATAGTTCAAGGCCACAAGAAGGAAGGAGACAATAATAGCATAGCTATTAAAAAGGGCAACAGAGAAAGAGATACTATTGAATCATCATAGTAAGTGTAAGGATAGAAGAAAATCACGAAGCAAAGTCCATTAAAAGTTGGAATTTTCAATATTTAACATTTTACAAGGTAAAGAAGAGTGTGAAATTAGTAAAGAATTTTGGTGGAAGCAGGTGATGGTCAATTTGTGGCTTTAATGCCATTCCAAGGTCCAGAGGCAGAAAACTAAGGCTTCAGAAGGCCTTGGAGAAATTTAAAATTTTTATTATATCTTAAAATAGAAGGAGCTCTTTATTATTATTTTAAGGAAGGACAAATTACAGAATAAAGGCTAGAAGCATTTATTAGGATCAAAAAGCAAGTGAGTAAAAAAAATTAACTAGGTCATCACTAGTCAGTTTATCTGCATTCCATCTTCTGGTAAGCATAATTACAGTTGTGATAAAATTCTAAAGATTTAAAGAGCAAGAAAATTATGCAACTGCTTTCTGAATTACTGTTTTAATACAGTGGACTTTCCCCCTGGCAAACAATTGTGATTTTCTTCTGAAGGTCTTTATCTCCCTCTGAATCTGCATGTTGGAGGATGTGTGAAATTAACAAATGCTCTCTGAGAAAGTTACAGATAGAAAATGCAACACCACAGATCCATTATTCCTTCCCTTGTTGTTGAATGAATTCAGCACCATGCACCGAGAATGGGACTGACTACATCATTTGTGGGGCCCAGTGCAATATGAAGATTCAGGAGATGTCAGGGTTGGTTATATCCAGTTGAGGGTCACCTACACTTAGCTGGCATTGAAACTGTAGGTCCGTAATGAGATCAGCCTGAAAGAGGGTGAGGATGAAGAGGAGAAGCCAGCAGAGAGTCCCTATGCCAACAATTGGAATTTGAGCCTGGTAAAGAAAAGGAGCCAGCAAAGGAACCCCCCGGAAGAGAAGTTAGTGAGGCAAGATGGGAATAAAATGTGCAGGTGGGGCAGTCACAGAAGCCACGAGAATGAAGCGCTCTTAGAGATGGGCGTGGTCCCAGGTATGGACTCCTGCTGAGAGGCATGCACAGATAACCACAGGTGAGGGACTCTTGGATTAGCAAGGCCGCTGCTACCGGTGACCTTGATGAGAGTGGTTTGGGTGGAAGAAAGGGATTGAACCCTAACTGGAGTAGAATGAGAAGTGATATAAGGCAGGGAAATGGGATGAAACCTGGGTTCCTCAAGGATGGAGGTTTTTTTTAAGATGGGAAGAGCCAGAGCAGACAAAACTGTTACGGAGAATGGAGTTGTGGGTCTTTGCTAGAAGACTGTCCACAGGTTTACATTGGTATGAGTTGAAACATAGTTGATATACAGTATTAGTTTTAGGTGTAGAACAGTGATTCAACATTGATATACACGTGGAGTGATCACCTGGATAAATCTAGCTACCATCTGTCACCATACAAAGTTGTTATATTATTATTAACTGTATTCCTTATGCTGTACATTGTGTCTTATTTCTTTTATAACTGGAAGTTTTTCCTTTTAATCTCCTTCCTGTGTTTTGCCCATCTCCCCCCTCCCCTCTGGCAACCCCCAGATTGTTCTATCTATGAGTCTATTTTGATTTTTAGATTCCACATAGACATGAAATCATAAGGTATTTGTCTTTCTCTGTCTGGCTTATTTCACATAACACCCTCTAGGTATCCAATGGGGACTCTTCTGACCTGGTAATTATAGGGGCACAAGCCACTCTGCCTCGAATACATCTCACATTATTGTGTTTTCAAAATGTGGATCTAACCATTTGACTTCTTTCCTTAAACTTTTTAATGATTTTCTGTTTTCCTCAATATAAATTCCAACCCTCTTGTCATTTGCTTCCGTTCCTTTCTATAAACTTCAGGCACACTCCACTGCTCTTGGGTGCTCTCTTGTTGTTGGCCTTTGGTAATGATATTTCCTCTACTCGTTGGCTAACCCTTATGCATCTTTTAGACTCAATTTATTAATTTTTTTTAATTAATTTTTTTTTTGAGAGAAAGAGAGCAAGCACTAGTTGGGGAGGGGCAGAGAGAGATGGGGACATAGACTTCGAAGTGGGCTCTACACTGACAGCAGAGAGCCTGATGCAGGGCTCGAACTCACAAACCACCAGATCATGACCTGAGCCGAAGTGAGCCACTTAACTGACTCAGCCAAACAGGTGCCCCTAGATCTCAATTTAAAAGCTACTTTCTCTGGGAGGTCTTTCTAATCCTTTGACTAGATTATATTTTTTACACATTATTTTAACTGCTCGTTTATTTAGTTACTTTTTTCACTAGGATACAAGCCCAAAGAAGGCAAATACTGTTCCGTATTTATGGAGTATTTCCAGGGCCTACCACACAGTGTTTCACACATAAAAGACACCCCTCTTTCCCAAATTTTTGGTGTCAGTGAGTCAATCCGAATGGATAAAAAGAGTATGCAGCAGGGGAGGGGGTCAGGCAGCCATTTGTTTGGTGGTGGAGGGGAGATGTCTATTTTGGCGGTCTAAGCAAAGGCTTTGGAGGATTTCCTGCTTTTAAATTCTGGTTTTACCAGTTATTAGCTCTGTGACCTTGGGCAACTCACTAAACCATTCTGTGCCCATCTCCTTTTCTATAAAGTAGGGATAATAATAACAGCTATTTTACAAAGTTGTAACAATTAAATGAGTTTAGACATGTGAAGTACTTTGAACCATTGGTAATCATTATTGTTTTATTTACATTTCCCCATCAAAATAATCATCCATAGTTTTTACAAATAAATAAACCATAAACACTCACAAAACCTTAGATTTATGTAGACTTAGACTATAGAAAATTTTTTTAATCTTTATTTTTGAGAGAGAGACAGAGGGTGAGTAGGGGAGGAGCAGAGAGAGAGGGAGACAGAATCTGAGGCAGGCTCCAGGCTCTGAGCTGTCAGCACAGGGCCTGAAGCGGGCCTGAACCCATGAACCATGAGATCATGACCTGAGCCAAAGCTGAATGCTCAACTGACTGAGCCACCCAGGCACCCCAGAATATAGAAATTCTTAATAGAAAAGAATTTAAAAACCATATTTGCAAGGCTTATCTATGAGAGAAGATTAACCTGAAATGGTTAAGGTTGTGATTTTTTCACTGATGTAATTACTATGAATTTAGAGTATAAAAAGCATATTTATATGTTATATTCAGAAAACTAGCTGAGAAAGATTTAAAAAACTGATCTTCTTTCATATTTGTTCACCAGAATCACTCCACAGCTACTGGATTAATGTCAGTTTCTCTCTTCTCACTTATTGAGCCCTGGCACTCAGGGGAAATTGGGAAGAAAAAACTTCCAGCAGCTATGGAGAAAGTAGAGAGCTTGGTGAAAATTTATTGTTAGCTGAAAAAAGTCCAATCACAGCACCTTCAATATAAAAACATACTGATTGCTTCCTGGGCTTTCTTCTAGAATTTAAGATATCCCCTTGGTTCTCAATTTCAACTTCTTATCTGACTAAAATCTTCAAATATTACATAGTATCAGAATCTTTGAAACCCCTTGTAAGACTCAGCTCTCCTTAAATGAAGAAAGTCTTTACAAACTGGTGCTTCCAATATAAGAAATCAGAAGTAAACACATCTGGTTTTAGGAAAGCACTCGGCAGGGACTCTGGCTGTTTGTCTTGGCATCATCAGGCCCTTGATAGATGTGGGGGCCAAGGGAAGGATTGCCCCAAAATGTACCACTTTCGCATATTGATTATTTTGAATTAACTTTGCTTAAGAAATAGCCAATGTAAGAATACTCTGACTTCTCTTCGTCTCGAGAAATCAGGAAATAAATCTCCCATGTGAAAGGTACCCTCCCTGTACCAGGAGGTAAAGAGACATTCTTATCAGCAGAGATAGGGAATTCAGAGCTGACAAGGCTATACAGACAAATTTAGTTACTAATTACTAATTTACTACCCCAGCCCAAATTCTATTTAGAATTCCTTACTAACTAAAGCTCCCAAACATAAGTTTTCTTTGTCCTGTCATTCCTCACATATTTATTGTTTGTCTAAAAAAAGTATAGAAGATGCCTGCTTTGACCTTTGTTGGGGTCTCAATTTTATTATTGAGCCACTCTGTGCATGTAATTAAACTTTGGGGGTTTTTTCCCCTCCCAATAATCTGTCTCATGTCTAATTCTTAGAACAGCTAGAAGAATCTTGAAGGGCAGAGAAAAGGTTTTCCTCCCTGACATAGACCACGAGCTCTAATTCAGAGCTCTTTGTCAATTCTGTGTTCCCAGGACCTAGGACATAATTATATTGGTAGTTTGGTCAATGTTTCTGGTATTGAACTAATTCAAAGACTTGATAGATTAATATGATAATGTTGATTCTTAAAGTGTTCCACGTTTATAGTTATGAAGTAGAAATGTCTGATAGTGAGAATTACTTGCATGTTGAACAGGAAATCCTTTATGTATGTAAAACTCTTCACTCTTCAAGAAGAAACTGTGAAAGGGAGTAATGTTATATATATATGATTTAGCTATTTTGTGTAACCAACCACTTTTTAAACTCCACAGCTTATAATAGCCATATATTGTTATAGCTTATATACTTGGGAATTGAGGCTTGGCTCATCTTGGCTGGGCCTGCCAATGTGTCTGTGGGTTGGCCGATGGTTCTGTTCTAAGCTTGGCTTGGCTAGAATAACTTATCTGGTGAAGCTCTGCTTAATGTACTTTTAATCCTCCTACTGAGATATAGACTAGCACAGGCATTCTCCCTCTTGGTGATGACAGAAGCTCAAGAGAGCAAGTGGAAGCATGTAAGACCTTTTCATACTTTACTTATTGGCAAGACACATGACTGAACTTGGAGTCAAGGGGTCAGGAAATACACATTTTTGCACAATTGCAGTCTCCTGGGAAAGGTCATAGCTATATGGATGAATGAAGAATTTGGGCCATTAATGCAATCTATCACATTACATTTTAGAGTCTGTAGAGGTGAAATAGAGTTAAATTTTAATATTATTAATTATCTTCTCCTTAGAGGTAAGAAACCTTCCACTTTCATCATTATCCTATAAAGAGATGTCCTTTAAAGAAGGTAATTTCATTAAAAAATAACTTTATTTGCTCTTGGCCACCAAATAAAAATGTCATTAGTCTGATAGTTCATTTAGTCTTTGCTTCCCCTTCATAGCCGAATTGAAATCAGACCCAAAGATCATAATAAATGTGTTCTGTGTGTTTTTTTTTTTTTTACCAAATCAGTTCTGTAGATAAGATTTGATTGAGAGCCCAACTTTGAGCCAATATTAACTTACAGGAATATAATTTCCTGTATTGTTCACTTCCTTTTTCCAGAATCACAAAACCTTTTCTTTTGTAGTAAACAAGGGAAGAAAAATAAATAATTTAGAAGTCATATCTGTCACCTCAAGTATAGATTAGGTTGCCCTTTGCAGTTAAAGTGGTGAAGAGCATGAAACACTGATTCCCTATAGGCAGTTCATTGTCTTTCACTATCTGAAGAATTTAATTAATTTAGCCGCCAAAATAACATACAGGTGGGCATTGGGTTTCTACTTGAAAACCAGCAGTTCAACACAAAGATGAAGTTTCCTTACATTCAACAGGAAAAAAATAAAAAGTAAAAAAAAAATGTATGGAGATTTTTTCATCAAAAATTTTAATCAGTTTGCAAGTAGGGGGTATTATATTCTGGAAAGATTATTTAATGTGTGATATGCAAGTTTTATCTGAGTACAACTTCAGAGAATAAAATCTGTGGCTTTTAAGAGTATCTTTGGAGATGGTTGATAAGAAATTTCAAGTTGATGGTGAGCATATGTGAATGAATGTGCTAGGTAAATACGGAACAGGGAGGCCTTACAACCTGGGGTGGGGCATCATTAGCCGACAGTTCAAGAAAAATGGTAAAGTAGGTGGTGGTATTCTTTGCCCTGGGCCCCCTTTTTTTATGCACCTCATATCTGCCATTTTTCCATCTCCAACAGCATCAATTCTTTCTTCTGCTTAAGCATCTGGTACCCTCATGATTGCTCCCATTCATTTCCTTAAACCAGTGCTGTGTTGATAATTAGTGTTTAAGAACCATCTATCTTTAAAAAAAAAAAAGCCCTATTTTGTGACATTTGCCATTTTCTGTTATGTAAATAGGCCCAATGTGGCTGATTTGAAGCCACCCAATGTGACAACCCAGAATGCAGATTTGGGAAGAGATTCATGCTATTGGCTCTAAGCCAACTGCAATGTACCACTGCCTAAATCCCACTCCCTTAAAAGTAAAAGATACTGGCTGCCATAATGAAGTATATGGAGAGACCTAAAAAATGATTGCCAAGCGTGTGTTATGTGATATTTGGAGGCCAGTGTGCAGAGTGGGTTGTAGTTTAAGATTTTCAGTAACCAAAAGTCAGGGTGAAAATTTACCACTTTCCTCTCCCCTTTGATGTTATTTTCAAGATACAGATACAACTGTAGTTTCTATTCATGAAAATCTGGGAATTAAAAGCCACTCTGCTCTACATCATCAGAACTGCCACGTTCTTACCCTCCCTTGAAGAGATTCAGTGACACGTGAGTGATGGTTTTCCATTTTTAATGCCCTCATTGAAATCAGGTGCACAGGAAAGGGTCACCATCAGTTACCTCCCACAGCAACATGAGGCATGAGCTACAGAGATGGACTTTGAGTCTGGGGAATGGTGACAGAATCACAAGGGTGTCTGAGTGCAGGTGAAGGTGACAGGTGGATGGATGTCCCAATTTTGGCAGCTGCAAGATGGCTTTTTTTTTTTAAAGCAAAAGCAAAATAAAGCTGAAAATAGTATATGAGTCTGTAGCAATGGCAAATTGTATATTGAAATTTATGTAAGTCTCCAGTTTCCATGGATTTGAGAAAATGCCTCCTTTCTTTTTGCTTCTTTTCTCTGTGTCCAGGCCTTTTTGCTTCCTGACAACCTACTGCCTACAAAGTGGGCTGTTAACTTGCTCCTATAATGAGCTGCAGGCAAGGGTTAGCGTGGAATGGGCTGAGGCTTTTTCTGCACTGATTTCACCTTAAGACACCAGAAGTTTGATGCATGAGTATTTCTGTCTTATAAAGATAGAAAAACACAACATAATTTACCGAGCTCCTCTCCTGTGCTAGGTTCTTTGAATGCCTTATCTTGTTTCATTAATCTTATTAGGAAATGACAAGGGGAGAAGAAATACACATACTTCAAAAGGGCATCTAATATAGTTTCGGACAAAAGTTTTCTTTTGGTAAAAAGCAATCAGTGACTTTGAGCGTGACATAGAGAATCCTGAGATGCAATGAAGACAATCTCCTTCATCTCTACAAATTCAAAAACTTGTACTGCATTTGTTTGCCCTTTGTTTCTCACATGCTTGTTGTCTCATTTCTCCTTGATGATGGAAGAGGCATGCACTGAGTTGACTCCTATAGCAAACCTCTAAGATATAGTGGAACTACAGAGTCAGGATATCTGTCTGAAAGGTTTATGGAATAGGAGGCTAACAAGTTTGTTCTGATTCAAAAGGAACTAAGAAAACAGGATTAGGAGCTCACTCACACATTCAATGATGTGTTAGGTATGGTACACCTCCAAGTGAAGTGGTATGAACCACCATCCGACTTAGGTGTGCATGATAAAGCCATTTCTTGATCTTTTATTTATTTTTTTAATGTTTATTTACTTTTGAGAGAGAGAGAGGTGTGAGTGGGGTAAGGGGAGAGAGAGAGGGAGACAGAATCTGAAGCAGGCTCCAGGCTCTGAGCTGCCAGCACAGAGCCCAACTTGGGGCTCAAACTCATAGACCACAAGATCATGACCTGGCCAAAGTCAGACACTTAACCGAATGAGCCACCCAGGCACCCCATCCATTTCTTGATCTTAATTGAATACATCCACATCAGAGACCCCCACCCCATCCCCTTTGTTAGTATTGAGGTTGCTTCCTCTCTCACTGTCACATCAGAATTCATGGAGCCTGGTGAACTGAAGGAATGCTACCCTCCAGTGCAGCATGATTTCTGCTGATATTTTCATTGCTGAGGTCCTTACTAGTCCCCAAATCTTGGCTTTGGGTTTTGACCCAGGGGATGTGGGAATCTTTGCTGAGGCTGGACCACTTCTGCCTGGGTTCACCACTTTGGGGTGCATCCTGTGCATCCACTCTGTTCTTGCCTCTTCCCAGGGTGGGGGGAGTCAGGGAGAGGGTGGGTCTACTGGTCACCAGATCTACAGATTTGACCCCTTTTCTCCCTTGCCTCCCATTCTCCTTTTTTTTTTTTTTTTTTTTGTTTCCTTCCAGGACCACAGGGAAGCACAATATTTTTAATGGCTGAAGCTTCAGGAAAACTATAGTTGTCTTTATAAGCAACATCTGCTTTGGATCCCCTCTGCCCTGTAAAGAGGCCCAAAGTGAAATGCAGGGGAAAAATCACACAACATTATTTAAAAAAAAAAATTATCCTGCCAGGACATTTATTAGAACAGGCTCCTGATGATGATTGTAGATTCCTTTCTTGCCTTAAAAACAAACAAACAAGCAAATAAAACTCTTCCATTCGTCACAAGTGACACTGACTGCCCTGTTTTCTCCAGCTGACACACACCAGGTCTCCAGAAGATAGTGGTCCTCATTGGTTTGGCAGGTTGAGGATCTCTCTGTCCCGCCATGAAAGTCTGACTGTCCCACAGCTTTCATCCATGACTGACAGGTTGGTCCCCAAACTAGAGGAATCCTACCTATGCCATGCCCAGACAGTCCCCACATTCTACCTCTTACCATAGGTAGTGGTAGTGTAATAAGGAGGGGTCAGGACAGGACAGAGGGAGGAGGTTGGGGGCAGAAGCAGCTGTTTCTACCCAGACAGACACTGGGGCTCCTTTCCAACTCACAGCAGGCACAGGAAAGAAGGAAAGGGGGGAAGGAAGATGTGTTGCTTTTTTGTCTGTCATTTTGTCCCTTTTAGACATGGTAATGAAAGAAACAAAAAGGGGGAGACAAATGTGATCTCATTGCTATTATTCACTCCCCACTAGCCCCACCTCCACCACTTGGCTCTCCCAGTTTCTGTTGAGATTCCTCATCATGCCCCATCTCTAGGCCCAATTTTGGCTCCAACTCTAGTCCCCTGTGTCCATTGCTCACTGCCTTCTGCTCTATTCTCACTTTTCTAGAACTCTTTTTGTATACACCTTTCTAGAACAATCAGTTCCCAGCTGAGTCCTCTGTCCCAGGTGCAAAAGTCATTGTCAGTGTGGGTGGTAGGTGCTAGAGAAGGTGAGGGTCCCAAATGTGGTGAAGGGAGCTGTGTTCCTGACATCCAAGTGAGAAACTAAATGAAGGTTCCTTAGAAACCATTACACTTGGTAATATTGTGCTGTTGAAGGGTCAGTAGAAGGTAGGGGTCGAACCTGAAAACCCAGCCTTCAAGTATAAATTCTCTCAGAGAAAGTGGTTTCAGAATCTAAGGCTTCCAGATGGTTTTAGAAAGCAACATGTTCTCAGATTTGGGGTTTCCAGGGTAGACTGGTATTTTGTCATTTAGTCATTGCTGTGTAATAAGCTATTCCAAAAATCAATGGATTAGAACAATAAACATTTGTTTACCCACGGGTATGGTCAGCTTGGCATTAGGTTGGATGGGCTTCATCATGTGTCTGTAAATAGCGGGCAGATCAGCTGGGTGCTGGCCTCACTTACTTTCTGCTGGCAAAGAGGATTGGTTGGATAGGCACTTGTGTCATTCTTCAGCAGTGTGGGCTGGGCTTGTTTTCATGGAAATGGCAGGTTTCCAGGAAACAGTGGAAGCAGACCTCTTAAGGCCTGGGTACAATGTCACTTCTGTCACATTCTTTTGGTTAGAGCAAGTCACAGAACAGCTTAGATTCAAACAGTATGGAAACAGACCCAGCCCCTTGATGGGAGGAGTTGCAGAATCACATTACAAAAGCAAGATCCAGAAAGCCATTCATTGGGCCATCAGTGCAATCAGTCTTCCTTGAGTATAGAATCCATAATTTCCCAGGAGTGCAAGACCAGCTCCATGCTAGAAAAGTGGTGGAAATTCATCTTTGCTATCCTGCCATTTCCCAGGTCTGTCATCCCTTTCCTTGTCCTTCATTAAGGTGACTATATATCATTCAGAAGAGCTTTCTAAGATGTTAAAATAGTCACTGGCTAAAGGTTTGCTTCTTCTAGGAATATTTATATTTGAAAGGAGTATTTCTAAAATCTGTAGTGATAGGATTTCAGGCACTCAAGTTGGTGGTAAGAAGATAAATTCTGAAGGAGGTAAATACATCCTACAATTCTCAAATCACCTTACTTACTTGTAAGATTATTCCTGTTAGGAGCCAGAAGGACTTAATCAGTTAAATTATGCATTTATTCATTCCATTTTTCATTCTGTTATTTACTCCTCTGAGGTGCTGACGCTCTTACTAAGTGCCATGGTATATTAGTTAGGTCTCTTTTGGTTTCTTGTGTAGATACAAGAAGTGTAAACCAACTAGCTTAAGTTTAGAAGGGCATATTTTATCAGAGTGTTTCTCAGAAACTAAGGCAGAAATATGGCCATGCCTTAGAAGGAATTGAAACAGGGAATGAGTACTCTGATAGAAAACTTGTGCTTCCTCTCTCCCCTTGATTTCTCTCTTTAGGTCAACCTCATCTGTCTCACTGCAGAGCTGCTGGGTGCAAGGCTGAGTCCTAGGGCCAGGAGTATAGTAGTCAAGCAATCAGACCCTGTCTCTGCTCTCATAGACATTACACTCTTAGGAGGGAGGTCAGAAGAACAAAAAGAAAAAAACAAGCACATAAATAATATAATGCCATATGGAGATAAAGACTACAAAATAAAATCATGTGAATAGAGATCTAGAGTCATAAGAAGAAGAATGTTGTAGATAGGATGTTGGGAATGGGTCTGTGAGCTGATGGCGTTTGGGTAGAAACTTGAATGAGATAGAAGAATGGGAAAAGAACATTTCTTTCTTATTGTCCCCCAAACTCCCAGGAAAGGAATATTGCTGGCCCAGATTCACTATGTGTGCAGCTCTGTGAGATCCCTGGGGTGAGGTGAGGGAGCAGAATCTTGTAGTCCCAACATGGCTTCCCAGAATCTAAAACCATATGGATTGGTGGGAAGCCAGTTTCCAGAGAAAGGAAGTCTATTAGCTTCCCTTGGCTGCTGTAACAAATTACCACAAATTTGGTGGCTTAAAATAACAGAAATGTATTCTCTCATGGTTCTGGAGGCCAGAAATCCAAAATCAAAGTGTTGGCAGGGTCACACTCCCTCTGATGGCTCTAGGGGAGGATCCTTTCTTGTCTATTCCAGCTTCTGGTGTCTTCTGATGTTCCTTGGCTTGTGGCAGTGTGACTCCAATTTCTGTTTCTGTCTTCATGTGGCATTCTCCCTCGTTTGTCCTTTTCTATTTCTTACGTGGATACCATAGGGCCCATTTCAACACATTAAAGTCTTATTTCAATTCTTACCTTAAGTACATCTTCAAAGATCCCTTTTCCAACTTAGGTCACATTCTGAGTTTCAGGGGTATATAAATTGTTGGAGGGACACTATTCAACCCACCACGGGAGAGGAGAGTGGTTGGTCCCAGGGCCTGGAGAATGCCTGAGGAGGTGTCACCACCTGTGCCCTGAGTTGGGTGATGAGGATATAGCTGCTTGCCCTAAGGAACTCACAGTCCAGGAGTGAAGACAAGTTAGCAAACGCCGGCAGAACAGAGAGAGAATGGATAGAAGATTATAGAACCCACAGAATGCAACAGAAACCCACATAAAGGTATGGCACAATGCTGCTTAGGGGTATCAGGAAAAACCACCCAAGGAGGGAATTCTAAATTGTCTTGCGTGAAGAGTAGAAGTGCATTTGGGGCATACCTGAGATTAGGACCTGAAACAATCATTAGGGAAAGAAAATAAAATTATTTCCAAAGGAGATAAAAGGCCTAGAAATTTGAGTATGTATTCCAGAGTTGCCATAGATTTGAAGCGCAGAATATCGACAGGTGAGTTTTTGGCCGAGGCACATGCCTTGCTCCATGGACTCATGGCTATTTTCATGATGTTCCTACTCAGCCTGTTGCTCCTTCCTCAGTCCACCTCAGCTCGCTTCATTGAGTGCAGCTGCTGTTAAACAGCAAGGGCTTTAGTGACTGGTCAGAGATATATTAATATTCTTAAGTGCAATGCTGAGAGGACTTTCCCGCTGGGGCTAGTAGTCATGTCTTCGATATACCAGGATCCTCTCTCCTAACATGGGTGGCAGGCTTTTGCTTTCTGCTGGATCTGTTTCTCCTGGAGGGTAATTACATTCAGGAAATGTCAAGCCAGATGCTGTTTGCAATTTTGCATAGCTCAATCCCTTTGCCCACAGCATGCAAAGGTGTGAGATTTTAAAGGAACTGGAGACCTGCTCTTCCAACTGAAGCACTGTGTTGCTTGCTTGAAATTATTTGCTGCTCCTTGGTTTCATTTTCTATGAGAAGGAATAACCTACATACTATTATTGTTAATATGAGTTTCTGTAGACACAGTACTTCTATTTCTTTACTGCTAAGCATTCAGACTTTTAGTCCTAGTCTCGGGATAAGCTTGCCTTAATTCTTTCCTTAGCTGTGTCAACATTGATATTTATGTGAAGAAATCTATTTATTTGAGGTATACAATGAGTCAATGTGATTTCACTACAAAATGAGAGTATCAACGAAGAAATTTGTTCCAAGAACATCTGTGAGATTGGCTGCCTGATTGGAGAAGAAAGAAAGAATTAGAATAGGTATATTTAAGACAATTCGTAAAATCACAAAGCACATTTAATATGGAATTTAACCACAAACTTTGTTTAAATCTGTGATGCAAACCAGGTCAATGAAGACATAATGTCAATTAAGAGACAGCTCTTTCCTTTTCAAAAATAATCTTTATTGCATTTAGTGGTGTTTCTTTTATTCATATTTAAAAGCAGACTAATGCATTTTACCTTGGTTATTCCAAATGAATTATTATGTCTTTATACCAAACACCGAGGTTTGGGAAGAGAGCTTCCTGGGACTCAGATTTTCAGAGGCAGAATTCTGGATCCAGTCCTCAGTGCCTAACACCATGCTTCGGGGAGGTGCTTCCCTGGCAGAAACCGGAAATGAGAACAACTAGGGAGAAACCTTTCAGTGGCTTTTCAAAGACTTAGGAACATTAGTACATTCATCCAGAGTTCTCCCTAACAACTGGTCTGAAATTAGCATTTTAGTGATAACACCCCTTGGAGAGGTGGCTCTATAAGCAGTTACTAGCAATTTATCCTTTCACAGGATACAGGATCCTGGAAAAATTTACGGAATTATATCCTATCAGATGGTGCTGAGGGTCTGAGGGAACTTTGGGAAATACGAGGAAGGACCCTTGTGCAGTTGGGTAGTATTTAGAGTGTGGGCTTTGGAGTGGCGGACCTGGGCTTAAATCCTGACTCTGTCACTTTCTGGCTTGTGTCCTTCTGTAAGTCATTTATCCTCTCTGTTTCCTCTGCTCTCAAGGGAAGATACACCACCTGTTTCAGACTCACAGTCATCACCAAGTGCAATGTCAGAACACCTGACACGTAATAGGCATTAAATAAATGAATATTCTCCTCTATTTCCCAGTTTCTTCTAGAGCCAGCCCTACATTCTTTTCACGAGGCCAATTTTGCCACCTGTCATCGTCTAATGGTTTTCTTTGTTTTATTTGTTGTGCATGTCATGAGTGAAGATCACTTCATTTTCCCCATCAGTGTGAGAAAGACATCCTGTCCCCTCCATCACTTCGGCAAAGCCCGACCACCAACTTCGTTGTTCCACCTCCAGCTCCTTCCTAAGTCCTGCTCCCAGACCTTCAAGGGCTTCTTGGTGTTTCTCTGCTTGGATCCTCTGCCATCTCATCAAATTCATCACCTGCTTAATCTCAAATTGAATTTACCACCTTTTCCCCAGAACTGATTTTCACTTATATTTTGTGTCTGTGTGTGATTTCTCTCATTCTTCCAGCCGTCCTAAGGAGAACTACTAGAATTATCTTTGACATCTCCCTCTCCTTCCTATATTTTATATTCACCCCCCCCATCCCCTACCCCCCGCAAAATACACTTTGTCCTTGTTATTTCCTTTTTCTTCTTTTCTTTTGTTCAGCATTTCCTCATCAAATGTATTTATGCAGTACCTTGTGTGGCAACAGGTCTGAGTGAATTCTTACCACCTCCCTTTCACACTCTTGTGACAATCTCATGACTGATTACAGAAGAAGCTGGACTCTGGAGCCACATTACCTAGATTTACGTCCTGGCTCTACACATTTCCACCTGTCGGACTTTGAGCAAGTTACTTAACCCCTCTTAGCCACAGATTTGTCATCTATAAAGTGGCAATCATGATTGTACCTACTTCATAGGGTTGTTAAGGGCAGTGAGTGAGTTCATGTATGTGAAGGGCTTAGCGTAGTGACTGGCACATGGTAAGCAGGACATAGATGACAGATAGTAACCGGGTTCCCTCTCTTTCTACTTCCTTGCTCTGTAGTTCATCCTTCATTGGATTTCCTGAATTTCCTTTTAACAAAGATCTCATCAGATCAGCTTCCAGTGTGGTGAGTTTACATTCCCTACAGGTTAAGATCATTTTCTTTGTATAACTTTCAGGAGCTTGTATATCTTGAGCCCCAACCTCACCTCCTGCTAGTCACACACTCTCTCCTTCTGCTGTTATGAACTTGTGCTCACTGTGAGAGCAACACTTCATGTCTGCATGGTACTTTCCAGTGTTGATGGATTTTCTGTGTGTCAGGACACCAGGTAGCATTTCCTTCACCATTCTCTGCATGCTCGCCGCTTTCTATGTAGCATGCCTCTTCCCCTGGCCCCAGATTTGTATATCCCAAGGCTTCCTATCTTTCAGTCTCGTATTTTCTAGAGATTCTCCCCAGCCCACTCTGTCCTTGGTAGTCCGTGTGGATTCCTAGTGGCATTCATTTAGCTCTCTGTATTTATGACAGCACATTGTGCCTATTTCTATACCTTGCAGTCCTCCTTACTAGATTTTGACTCCACCTCCTTTAAGGCAGGAAGTGACAACATTTTTTTTTGTAAAGGGCCAGATAGATAGAAAATGCTTTTAGGCTTATGGACCATGCTGTCTCTGTCACTTCTGTCAACTACTCACCTCTGCCATTGGAAAGTGAAAGCAGCCATAGATAATATGCAAACGACTGAGCGCGACCATCTTCCAATAAAACTTTATTTACAAACACATGTGGCAGGCTGGATTTAGACTTTGGGCCATGGGTGCTGAGCCCCACTATAGAGAAGTGTCTGTTCACGTAATGAGATGTTAAGTAAAACGTTATTGATGGAGTGATTTCAAATGTGAGAAGATTTTGGTTGGATCCTGATGGGTTAGAGTGACCATCTCCCCATGTGGGCAGAGGAGACTTATCCACTACTTACGGATACACAGTAGCTGCACTTGAAAAAACCACAACATGCTTGCTGTATATCCATCCCCACTCTTCCCAGAAATCCTATGTAAACTCCTGATAGTGGAGAACGATGGAAGTGGGGGAGGGGTGGTTGCCAGGAGGAAAGTCTCATCACCATGGAAACAGCTTTCTGCATTCCTACATTGGTCTGTGAACACCAGGTGGTTCACAAACAGCCTAGAAGCATCTGAACTTACATTGTGAAGAGAAAACAGCTTTGACAATACTCAGAAAAATGCATTTGCCTTAGTCACTGGCCCATGGGTTCCTGAATGATTTTTCAGAGTACCTTAACACCACTGTTTTCTGAACAGCCTTGGAGAATATTTTTTAACTGATTAAACACAGGAACGAACAGTGATTGAAGTTTTGAATTTTTTTTTCTTTCCTTTCAGACCGTAGATTAATGCTAGACAGGCATAGCTAATCAGATTTAAAATTTCTTCACACTTTATTACTTCAACAAATGGGACAGGAAAACCTTCCTAATATTTAAAGCTCCCAAGATTTCATGAAACCATTTGAAAGATTTATTATTTTTTTCACCCCAGACTTTCTTTCTCAATTTTAAATAGTGACCATTCCGATTGCTATCTTCCAAATGAAAAATTACTCTTCCTAAATTCACTTCCCCCATTTCTGCCAAGAAGTTAATCGCAGGTCAGGCTCTTTGAGGTACAGCATGTAATAATTACTTTCTATAATTAATTCAAGTCTCAAATTATAAGCCCTTTGTCTTCCTGTGAGGAGGGACACCCAAGGACTAAGGAAATCAGAGGCTAATGCCAGGTACTGGGAAATAGTGCCCAGAGTAATGAAAGACCCACCAGAGTACAATGATGGGTAATTTTAGCCTGAAATAATAGAATTAAGTTCCAATTGAAAACATCAATGATTAGATGGATGCTCAGAAAAATGTTGTCCCAAATGGGTGGCCTCTATATGATAAATTAACCTCCAATAACTATGAACTTGACCTTATTTGGAATAGGGTCATTGCAGATAGAATCTAGTGAAGATGAGGTCATACTGGAGTCAGGTGGGCCCCAATCCAATGACTGAAGCCCTTATAAGAAGACAGACATAGGGTCACGGGCACATAGGAGAAGGCCACAGGAGGATGGAAGCTGAGATTGGGGGTGATGCCTCTATAAGCCAAGGAATGCTAGGGATTCTGGACACCAATAGGAGCTGAAAAAGTCAAGAATGACCCTCCTCTAGACACTTCAGTGGGAACCTGGCCCTGCCGACATACAGCTTGATTTTGGACTTCTGGCCTTCAGAACTATGAAAGAAGAAATTTCTGTTGTTTTAAGCCACCTACTGTGTGACACTTGGTTACAGCAGTCCCAGGAAACTAAGACAACTTGTATTATCATTTAGATAATTTTTTTCCTTAAATTGATTCCTTTTTACATAGACATATTCATTTAAAAAGTAAACTTTATAGCAGTGCTATGCCTGGAGGAAAAGCAATAACATTTTCCACATGTCAAGTTGTCGAGGAGAAATATAAAATTATTGCCCTGAGCTTATTTGTCAGTGAACCACCTGATGGCTACCATTTTTTGGATACCTCTTGGTTTAGGAGCCAGGGGCTCTTTGTACTGGTTTAATACTCTTTCATCCCAGGCTTTGAGACAAATAGTTTCTAGCTGAAAACTTTAACTTTCCACATGGTCAGTGTCGCATGAGGCTTTGGGCCGAAGATGAACAGAAATCTTAATTTGGATTGTCGTAGACAAGAAGGAACTTTATTATCGCAAGTAACAACAAGTCCAGAGATAACGTAGGCCTCAGGTACAGTATGATGGTGGTTCTGCCTCAGTTGCTCTGCTCTTTTCCTCATGTTGCCTTTCTCCACGTGTTTATGAGTGGGCTTCTCTGAAGGTTGCAAGATGGCTCCTAACTGAAGGAATATGCTGGAGGGAACAAGGAGCATGTGGGTGGGGACCAGGAGAAAGAACCTCTCCCACACCATGGGCCATAAAGAACTTCCCTTATGGGGGCACCTGGGTGGCTCAGAGCCTGAGCCTGGTTCAGATTCTGTGTCTCCCTCTTTTCTGTGCCCCTCCCCAACTCACACTTGCTCTCACCCTCTCTCTCTCTCTCTCCTCTCTCTCTCTCTCTCTCTCTCTCTCTCTCTCGACAATAAACATTAAAAACAATTTCTTTTTTTAAAAAAAAAAATAACTCCCTTTACATTAATTGGGTCTACTTAGCACTTGTGCCCATCTCCAAACCAATAACAATATTTACTGGGGGAATGCTATGCTCTGGGTTCCACTGGCAAGTTTGATATGGGTTGGCTAAGACTGACTCAAATATGCTTGGGTAGTTTGAAGGAGGACTAAATATCTGGGTCTTTTAGGAAATGGCACAGGAGGGTTAGATGCCAAAGAACCAAGTAACAATATGTCCCCACACTCCTTTAGCTAACTAACTTCTTCACATGAGTACACCTGAATTCAAAAGGGTGAATGTCTACATGAAATGCAGTCACCCCCTTCCCAAAGGGAGCAAACTCAAAGCTTCGTTCAGATTTGCATCTGGCTCCAAGTTCAATATTTCTCAGTGATATCTTCCTCTTGGTCCAGAAATCTCCAGTTAAAAGTTAAGTCACTCACACCCTTCGCAACATTATCTCATATACAATAGTAGAAATAAAAACAATACTAAATACTCATTGGAGAAGAGGGGAGAACGAAAATAGCACCCAGTGGTCATTGGTTCAAAGCACACGCTGGACAGTACGAGTACAAGCTCCATGCCCTGGCATCCGTTCTGACACCCTGGTTCTGGACTACAAAAGAATGTTCTGTCCACTGTTCTCTGTGGGCACATCTGCGATGGCATTAGGAAAAGGAATGCCCTTTCTGTGAGGTGCAAATTGTCAGCAGTTTATTTATCGTAGGTACAAATTCAGGCAGCTTGTGATTGCTTTGAAGAGTTAAACTATCACAAGATGTTGGCTGCAACCAGAGCATTGTGGGTACTACAGAGGCTTTAGAAACTTAGTGGGTATTTTGTTTACTCGCGTCTGGTTAATTCCACAGAGTAGAAACCACAGCCAGAGCTCTTATTCAGACATCACCTTTGGGGGTTCACTTTTCTGTCTGCTTGCTATCTGCCTCCGTGCTTTGCCTGATCACTCTTGTGTCCAGCGTAAAGGATATTTCAAAGCAATAATCTAACCTAAACACAGGCTGCTTTCATTCCAGCTGCTTCTTGACATTGGGCATATTTAACTCTCAGTCCTGTGGATGAGATTTACTGGAAGTTCACAAGTAAGACCTGGGTGATCAGGCCTGTCTTCTGCTCCAATCTTTTTTCCTGCCTCATCTCTGCAGTCTCTGCCTTGGTTGGAAAGCTTTAATTTGGAGTAGAGAATTAAAAAAATTTTTTTTAATGTTTATTTATTTTTTGAGAGAGAGAGAGAGAGAGAGAGAGAGAGAGAGGGAGACACAGAATCCGAAGCAGGCTCCAGGCTCCCAGCTGTCAGCACAGAGTCCCACATGGGCTCCAACGCACAGACTTTGAGATGATGACCTAAGCCGAAGTTGGATGCTTAACTGACTAAGCCACCCAGGCACCCTGGGAATAGATCATTTTAATTTCACAGTCCTGCAAGGCAGTACATTATCAGGTTTTTAGCCATTTTAGCTGGTAGACCACAGGTAGAAAGAAGTTTTCATAAAAAAAAAACTTGAAGGGTAGCTGACAGACACTCGTTTCAGATGTACAACATAGTGATTGGACAATTATATACGTTATGAAATGCTCACCATGGGAAGTGGAGTTATTGTCTGCCACCATGCAGTTGTTAAGTTGTTATTGACTGTCTTCCCTATGCTGTGTTTTTCATTCCCACGACTTATTTATTTTCTAACTGGAAGTTTGCGCCTCTTAATCCTTTCCACCGAGTTCAAATAGCAAAGCCATACCTCCTTGTCTTCTCTGTTTTTAAGACAGCCACTTTAGGGGTTGGTGTTCCGAGAAAAACAAAACCTGCCACTTGCAACTTAAATCTATTTTTTCTCAATATCCTATCGGACACCATAAGACATAGCTGACACCATCCAACACCCTCAATTCTTCCTAATAGGAGAGCCTTTACAGACACGTATCCCAAGATATCCTGTGTAACATGTATCGCCAATTCCCAGTTGGGAAACCCAGTCTGCAAGCTCACCTCCGGGCGCCATGTTCAGGTGGTAGCCAGTCTTCATGGCTGTGCGCCGGGAGGAATAGCGGAGTCCCCACTACCTTACTTGCATTCAGCCAGTGCCACACTCGGGGGTCCATTCCCAGCACCCCACTGCTTGCCACCAATTTCTCTACCAGCCTTAGCTACAATCAACAGAAGGGAACTTCGGTTGATTTAAGCAGAGTAGTAACTTATTGAAAAGGTATTGGGTACTCTCCAGAAATGTTGGGAAGTCTGGAGTACCAGGTTTGGAAAAAGTCAGGATAAAGGAGCTGTACATCAGAGCACAGCAAATTCTTGTCACAGCCTTGTACTGGCAAGGACCACTGAAGCCACTGATGCCCAACACCGAGCATCACAGTCTGTAGCGGCATCTTTGCTGCACCTGAAAATGGATGTCAACGCTTCTTCGGTGTCCCTCAGCAAGATCTCCTGCTCCTGTTGCATGACGTCACTACCTCTAGATGCAAACATCTCAAGTGGGTGCGTCTGATTGGCTGAGCTTATTAGGCTTCGCTTCCAGGAATGCTGTGAAACCACTTCCTAGTGTTTTCAGCTTCTTTATGAAGAGACAGGATCTGCCTTTCCCAGGATTTTTAAGGTGCAGAGTTCCCTATACAGGGCAAGGAGGCGAGGGCACTGGGTTAAAAGAAATGACATGCCTATTTCAGCTGAGTGTATACCTATTAGTTGCATTTGCTCTGAATTCTGATTTTATTTATAGCATTTGCAAAGTTCTCTAGGTGCCTGGGTAACATCAGCGTCCATTTTATAAACTGAGCACAAAGTGTTTCATCTGCTATTTGTAGATAGCCTATAATCCTCACAGCCCTCAAAGTAGATGTGATCCTAATATTTGTTTTTGTTGTTATTTAATGTTTATTTATTTTTGAGAAAGAGAGAGCATGCGTGTGCATGTGGGCAGGGTGGGGAGGAGAGAGAGAGAGAGAGAGAGAGAGAGAGAGAGAGAGAGAGAATCCCAAGCAGACTCTGGGCTGTCAGAACAGAGCCCCATGCGGTGCTTGATCCCATGAACTGTGAGATCAGGACCTGAGCTGAAATCAAGAGTCGGACACTTAACTGACTAATCAGTCTAGGTGCCCTGATACAATCCTGACATTAACGTTGATGATCAGGATAACTATAACAATTGTAGTAACTGGGATTTATGCATCTACAAGACAGGCCCTGTACTAGGTGCTTCACTTGCTAGCCTCATTCAATCTTTGGGTTACATTGTTCCTGTCTTACCAATGAGGAAAGTGAGGCTGAGGGCTTTTGTAACGTGCCCACAGTTACCCAGGTGGAAGGAGTTAGAAAGAAAGACTGGAATCGGCCTAAATGCCTGTGTTGCCTGGGCACTTTCCCCTGCAGCACACTCTAAGACTACGAATAATAAGCGTTGTACTAAAGGTTGAGTTCGGGCCTTGGATTTGGTCTAGATCTGTCATTCAAGTTTGCTTTGACTTTGACCTTTGGAAGGCCAACTAGCTAAATGCTCCTTTCACTGTTGTTTGTGACAGCCTTGAACTTTTGGTCAACAGATTGTCATCACATGGTTTTCTTTGTATGTAATCAATATACTGACACCAGTAGTGTGAACAAGGGCTGTTCATTTGGGTTTCTTACCAATATCTGAATATTCACATTTAAACGTAGTAGGCATTCCAAATGTAACTTGAAATGAAAACTTCCTCATTGGCCATATGTTTAAACTCTATCAATAATAAATATCTGAGATATTTATTATTTCAGGACTTTAATGCTTTGAGTGGTAGAGTTGTTAGCTTTATGTACCCAGAGTTTTTAGAAACTTTAAAGTGGCCAAATGAATAGGGAGCTGGATTGATAGTTAAGGTGAATGAACTAGATTCATTAGCTCGATAGCTTTAGAAAGATCATTATTTACTTTTTGAGTCAAAAACTGTATACAATTTTAAATAATAGGAGATGGAATAAAGAAATTAGAATATATCATAATTCTACTCTTCAATTATTTGTTTGCCGTGTTGTCATTCATATTTTTAAAATACAGTCCTTAGGAAGTATGTTTGGGGCACCTGGGTGGCTCAGTGAAGCGTCTGACTTAGGCTCAGGTCATGATCTCACGGTCCAATGGGTTCAAGCCCTGCACCAGTCTCTGTGCTGACAGCTCAGAGCCTGGAGCCTGACTAAGACGCTGTATCTCCCTCTCTCTCTCTCTGCCCCTGCCCCACTCACGCTCTCTGTCTCAAAAATGAATAATAAAGCATAAAAAAAATTTTAAAAGAGCTATTTTTTTAAAAAAAGGAAGTATGTTTGATTTTGGTCATTAATTTTACTCAAGCACTGAGTCTTTTAGGAAAAACCAATTCTTTGGACTTTTTCATTTTTTGTGAAGTTTATTTATTTATTTTGAGAGAGAGAGAGAGAGAGAGAGAGAGAGAGAGAGAGAACACACTCAAGCAGGGGAGGGGCAGAGAACGAGGGAGAGAGAGAATTCCAAGCAGGCTCCACGCTGTCAATGCAGAGCCTGATGTGGGGCTTGATCTCACAAACCGTGAGACCATGACCTGAGCGGGAATCCAGGGTCTGGCACTTAACCAATTGAGCCACCCAGGAACCTCGGGACTTTTTCATTTTGATAGAAAGAATTTTAAAAAGTAGGATGTGCATATGGTCATCTCAAAATTTTACAAAGAGGAATTAAAAACTCCAAAATCGTGTACGATCCCATCTAGGATGAATCATCATTTGTCCAGACGGAATAACGAATTTTAAAAGTTGTGAAGAAAAAGTATTAGGGGAGGATGAGCATCGGAAGCACATACCATTGTCACTAACCAAACCTTAAACCAAGAGATGTTATTGAAAAATGTCTTAAGAAGATAGTTTCTTCTAAGGTTCATTCTACAGAGGCTAGGACTTGAAACAAAAGATGGGTGAATTGATTGCTCTAGAGTTTTGACTGCCAATCCGTTTTAATAATTCAAGTTGGAGGATTTTTTTTTAGGTTTTCCAAATCTGTGAAGCTAAAGGTATGAAATTTCTTATAGAGAATATGTTTCTGAAAACTTTCCTGAATTTTATTCTACTGTGCACAAAAAGGTTAAAAATATTATTAGACGACCCAGTTGAAGGTGCCTGCCCTACAGTGTTGCGACTGTTTAGTGCGGGTAGCTGACAAATGACAACCCTGTGAAATGGTGTTCTTGCCCTTTTAAAATTTGACTACCGGGGCGCCTGGGTGGCTTGGTCGGTTAAGCGTCCGACTTCGGCTCAGGTCATGATCTCACGGTCCGTGAGTTCGAGCCCCGCATCGGGCTCTGTGCTGACCGCTCAGAGCCTGGAGCCTGTTTCAGATTCTGTGTCTCCCTCTCTCTCTGCCCCTCCCCTGTTCATTCTCTGTCTCTCTCTGTCTCAAAAATAAATAAACATAAAAAAAAAATTAAAATAAAATAAAATAAAATAAAATTTGACTACCAAAAATGCGAGCCATAAAATTGCAATCTGGGGGATAACATTTCCTATTTATGCTTGTATTTCAGAGGTTTTTTTTCTTTGATTCAGCTAGATTCAGCTTTGATCTTAATTTCCAGCCAAATACTGTTATTAGCACTTGACTGTTCAGCATTCACTCAAAATGTGTATTACGTGCTCCTCTATCATAAGAATGCTTCCTTCCTGCCCAGAAGGCGAGGCATGCATTTCTTAGAACTAAACAAAGTAATTCCCAGGCATCAAAGGAATGGCTGAAGCGGGCCAGCTCTTTGTCCACTCCTCCTTCTCACTGGGGATTTCTTTTTTTCCCTAGTGTTCTATAGAGCCACTTCTGCGTCTTTGCTCAATCCAGAGTGTTACCCACTAATTCAACGAGCATTAAGGAGTTGTTGAATGCTACCTAAAAGAGATCTTACGCTGTACTAAATTGGGGGAAGCCTCTGGGGGAAGTATCACTGTGCCATTAAACTCGGCCACTTGGTGGCACCAAAAAGTAAGAGCCAGCACTGCTGGAAAATCCGTCCTGGAGGTAACCAGTTCCTAACGTGTTACAAAGAGAAAACAAAAGATAAGCAGTCATTTCTTGAGAAAAATAGGCTTTGAGTTAACCGACTCCTTTTCTTCCCTTGTGACATTAGGGAAGTCCGTGAGAGACGAAGCAAGTACCGGACTAGGGAGAAGATTCCTTAAACCCCTTTGACATTGGCATTCCATGATCTTCAGGTGCCACGTGTTCCCAGTAGGCTCTTTGTTAATTAGACGAAAAATGATGGTACTAGCCAGCGTTTATTGTGAGCTTATGATGTGGAGGGCACTGCCTTTTGTGCATCACACAGATGACTTTCTGAGTTTATTTTTCTTCCTTATTTTTCATGAGAGTCTCACAAATCCTCACAACACTATAACTACATTATTAGAATTTACATGTAAGGAAATTGGTCATGTGGAGGCTTAATGACTTGCACGAAGCCACATAGTAAGTAAATGCTGCAGCCGGGATTTGACCCCTGAAAACTGTCCCCAGGGCCTGGGTGTTCCTCGCAACATGTAGTCTGCTTCTTAGCACTTTTTCCTGTCTATGGGACCTAAGTATACGTTCATGATTTTGGCTCTTGATTAAGGAAAAATCTCCTTTCCTACATGAAACATACAATCCACTTGTGAAATAATACTTATGATACATTGCTATCATTAAGGGGAAAAAAAGATGAAGCCCACTTACTATACTTATTTCTGAATTTTAAGTTGAAACTATGTGTTTTGTTTTTGTTTTTTTTTTTAATTTTTTTTTCAACGTTTATTTATTTTTGGGACAGAGAGAGACAGAGCATGAACGGGGGAGGGGCAGAGAGAGAGGGAGACACAGAATCGGAAAACAGGCTCCAGGCTCTGAGCCATGAGCCCAGAGCCCGACGCGGGGCTCGAACTCACGGACCGCGAGATCGTGACCTGGTTGAAGTCGGACGCTTAACCGACTGCACCACCCAGGCGCCCCGAAACTATGTTTTTAAAGATTTAGAAGAAGCACAAGAGTTTTGGCCAGAGACTCGCCCTAGAATCCAAAGGTCCAGTGTAATTCCTTTTTAATCCGTGGTTCCTGGACAGCAGACGCAGGCAATATTCTTTGTTTCATGTGGCAGTTGTCTTGTTTCTTTTATTGCCAGACCAGGACACGGAACTTTCGTTTGACCTTCCCTTGTGCGGTTTGAAAGTATGAGTGACTAACCTCTTAGCCAACAAGCTGGCCCTTTATAGCATGAAGTGATCTCAACGTCCCTTTCTTTATATCTGCCCTAGTTCAGATCAGCACTTGGCAGATGACATACTTTCCTCTTTCTATTCCCTTCGCTGCTATTGATTTTCTTGCTTTTATCCAAATCTCTCCCTGTGCCCAGGATCCACTCTCTAATTTCTTAAACTTTTAATTAATTTGTCTTAGCAGCTGAACTTACCCCCACCTGTCTATCTGGTTGAATTAGCCCTATCAGGCTGGTTGGAGGGTTTGGTAAGCTTGAGTTTTGGAACAGCTGAGGCCTCTGAGGCCCGAGGATAAAAATGGATCAGGAGAGGCTAGCCTGTGGGGGCCTAGAGTGGTTGGTCGATGTTTTACCTTAGTAACTGTGTTGGCATTGTATAACTTTGGGCATGGGGATCTGGCCCAGGTGTGCAGGTGTCTGTTTCCAGGCCAGGAGTGGCAGAAGGGAGGAGTGGCGGAGGGGAGGGGAGGTTAGTTATGCAAAGTTATGCTTCCGTGAGACCCGGCGTGGCCCTCCCCCTCTTGGACGTCAGCACTGTGGTTAGCTGGTGGGGCTTTTGCAGAATGTTGCTGATTCAGACTGTGTGCTCACTGGCCTACATTTCTCCTGTCTGCTTTTACAAGGACCAGCCTGTGGCTGGTCTTTCAGTCCTTATCGGCTGCTGATAGTTGTTAGCATCATGGTCTCCCAAGCTTTCTAGGTCTGGAGCATGGCTTCAGGACATTCAGTTTTAGAGTTGTCAGGCAGGTTTCTCTGGGATATTTTCTTCCTGGGATGACATCTCAGCACGGACAGTCAGTTGCTGTCATGCTGGCCACTGAGTTTCCAGAGGCAGTCCACTCTGAAGTGATTCTAAAGAGGCCTGAAGCTTCCATGGAGGGGAAAAATGAGCGTTCAGTTTGGACTTTAGAGAAGTTTAAATGTCAGACTGAAATGGTCGATCACCATTCAGTGTGCCGTGGTTTAAAAATAATGACTGCTATTTGTTCTGATTATCCAATTCATGTGTGATCTTTGTAGC
The DNA here is from genome assembly GCF_018350175.1 of Felis catus. NCBI lineage: Eukaryota > Metazoa > Chordata > Mammalia > Carnivora > Felidae > Felis > Felis catus. The sequence goes on along the minus strand of NC_058372.1, from coordinate 117,624,426 downwards.
ATGGGTGGGGAGATTAAGCAGAAACATTTCAATATCGTCATAGTGACTTGGCCTAGGGTGGGGCAAAATGGGGGTGACACGAGGTGCTCAGACTGGAGGTAGATTTTGAAAATACAGACTTCAGAACTTGCTTGGCTCTTTTTCTTTTCTTTTAAAGTTTATTTATTTATTTTGAGAGAGACAGAGACAGTGCAAACAGAGGAAGGGCAGAGAGAGAATGAGAGAGAGAGAACCCCGAGCAGGCTCCTCACTGCCAGCACAGAGCCCAATGTGGAATTCAAACTCACAAACTGTGAACCAATCTCATGACCTGAGCTGAAATCGAGAGTCGGACGCTTAACTGACTGCGCCACCCAGGCGCCCCTCAGACGCCCGTTTTAAAGGTTCTTTTCTCCGTCTCTTTCCTCGGGACCCGTGAATCCTACTGTTTTGCCTAATAAGTTCCCACCTTGGAAAACTGACGTGGTGGTGGGTGAATGGCAGGAGAAAACGGGAGGCTGGCTGGCTTGACGGGAGTGTAAAAATAAGCTGACAACGGAGTGGCACAGCTTTACGGCTTCTTACCGGGCTGCTCTGACCCAGGATGTGGGGCAATGAGGTAGAACTACCAGCTACAGTTGGGTTTGGGATCATCTGAACTTCTATTATGCATTTACTGCCTGTCCTCCACTAACAAAAACGATGGAGGTTTGGCTATGGAGTCAGCTTCCAGGCTTACAGATCGGGACAACGCCTTCTGGAGGTGAGGACACAAATCTCCTTTGATCTCTTTCCAGGCTCTCTCCATTAACTGCAGCTTCTCCCCATTTTGAGGAGAGGATCGTTGAACTGGAAGTGGCGGCCTGTTGCTGTTTGCAGCCTTTCTGCATCTCCAAGAGGCAAGTGATAAGAGCGAGAGTCCTAGACCACCGGTAGGAGGGCTGTCCGTCTGCAGAGGGACAGGACACATCAGTAGGTGGGACCCTCCCCTTTGAGGAAGAGCAAGGCGTCCCGGTCTGACTGTGGGTTAGGTAGCAGAGCTGGGGGGCAGGGAGTCAGGGTGTTCCTACAAGCCTGACTTCTGATCAAGGGATCTGGATGGAATCAATTACAGAAGATGTCATAGACATAACTAGTCATTGCCTCGCCAGGAGAATTTCCGTAATCACCTTGCCAATAGTTGTGATTTGATGTTCTGTTTGTTTTTTTCTTTTTGTGTTGGAGGATTGAACAATATTTTTAATCCCTGTGCCGTCCTTCACCTGTCGCCATATTTCCAGAGGTACCCAGATGAGGAGTCCATTCAGTGGAATTTAGCACGTGTCGTTTCACGTTATTTGTTAATTATTTCATCCCACAAATATTTATTGAGGCCTCCTACGTTTGGGCCCATTGCCAGATGGGGCCTGACAATTAGAGCCTCTGACCTCAAAATACTCTCTGGGGCAGATTAACTATGCGTACAATGTAAACAAGCCATGCAGTTGCTGTAATATTTCACGGTCCCACCAGATATTTGAGGATTAACATTTTTCAGAGCCTTCACTCCCGAACCTTCAGAACCTTTGAAGCTTCCTATCTTATTCTGTCCTTCCTCCTTCCTGCTTTATCCTTCTCCATGACTCTCCTTGGCTGAGCCTCCTTTTTCTTTCTCTGATTTATTGAGTCATGGCTGAGTGCCTTTTGCTCTGGAAAGTTCTATCATTATAATGAGACGTGCCCAGGACATTGATGTTCCACCTTCAGTACTGAAAAGCTGCAGGCAGATGAACTTGTTCTAAACTGAAACATTTTTACCTGTAAGAGCTCATCCTTTAAAGAAAACTTCTTGCAATGAACCCTTTGATAAATAGAAGGATCCTTTTGTAATGTGGATCATGATCCTTTATTTTATCTGTTGACAAGATCTAAATTTAAAGTGGGATGAACCCATATTATAATGCTAGAATAAGATCGAAAAACTCATCACTCCAAATGTGTCTTGATCGTCGTGAGAATCATACATTAAACACAATTACCATCTGATTTTAAGGTCAATGATGAGTGTGGAAAGTAGGTGGTAAACATTGGGATTACATTACGTGTTACTTTGAAGGCTTTGTAATCATCATTATTTCTCTCTCTCAGAAAAGTTATACTAGGAAAGCAGTGATGAAATAGGAGTATGAATTCTGTACTTGAAAATGAGGACGGAAAATTTCTAGTGGATCACTATCTGTCTTTCCTATGTGGTTGTTACGGTCTTCAGTTTTGCTAGCTGTGAGTGTAATTATTGACACTCAGTAGTGAGCTGCTAAGACAGAGCAGTGGGGAAGTGTCAGTGAAATAATGTATATAGAGACCCGAAGCAATTCATAAGCAGAACGCTACATTTCTTAGAATTTCGAAGTCCCCAACAGCTCCCATTTTGGTCTAGCTTGTCTTTGAAATTATTCCATGAAGTAGAGTTCTCTTCCCTTTGCATGTCTGAGAAAAGCAGAGCCGAGGGAAGTTTCAAAATACTCTCTTCTAAGTCATTTGAAAGAATGTGCATTAATTAGGAGTTGAATGATCTGTTTTTCTGTTTCCAATCCTTTCCTCAGCACAGAACCACAGTAACATCCAATAGCTAACCAGTACTAATCTATCTTTGTTGTCCTGTGTATATACCGACTACGATGTAGTTTATCTTTGCCCCAAATATGTATACATATAAAGATGTCAGTTAAGGATGTAAATGGAGATAACAAGTTAAAGAACTATTTAACAGGATCTCTAAAACTACTTTAACTAGCACCTGCTTATAATTAAACAATGTGCTAATTCAAGGTAATTCTTAGATAATTGATAAAAGTGGAGTCAGCTCTGTACTTGGTGGCATGAACTATTCTTTCCTTTTATTGGAGAGCATTTAGAAAAATCCTCTGACGTGGCATCCAGAAAGAATTGCTATTTGTGTATTGATATATTACTTTCAGTCTTTTTGAAAATATCTACCTCTTTTTCTCTCTTTTGTTTGTTTATTTATTTGTTTGTTTTGAGAGAACTGACTTGTGCACAAGTAGGGGAGGGGTAGGGAGAGGAAGAGAGGGAGAAACCCAAGTAGGGATCTAATGTTGTATCAATATGTTAATTTTGATTTAGTCAAATATTGGTAGTCTTTTTTTTTATCCATCAGAAATCCTACATAAAGTATTGAATAACTATTCACCCATATTTTTCTGGTTCTTATCATTTTTTTCCACTTAACACTTTGATTTAGATTTTACTTGATTTTGTCTTCAGTGACACAAGTTCTGAGGAGTGATGATAAGTGAGAAACAGAAGTTTTCCATAGTCAAAAAGTTCAGATACACAGTGACACATTAAGCTGATTTAAACCAACTGCAGGACTTCTCAGACCATTTAACTTGCTAATGTATATTATTTCCTTGATAGAGGACAGGCAGAGGAAGGATATAACCAGACTTGTTTAATCAGCAATTCCTTTTTATTTTCCTGAGCACTTACTAGGATGAGAATTCCTTACATGGTTCTGATCCATGTGAAATGTAGTTACAATCATGGGGCAAGGTGACCCTCTAACTTCTTTCATTCATTCAGTGATCATTGGTTTCCTTATTGGTTTGTGAACTGAACTTTTTCCTGTTTGTTTATTTATTTTGAGAGAGAGAGAGAGAATCTCAAACACACTCCATGCATGCTCAGTCCATATGGGGCTTGATCTCATGACTGACCATGCAATCATGACCTGAGCTGAAATCAAGAGTTGGGCCGTCAACAGACTGAGCCACCTCTGAACTTTTTCCTCTTTAATCTAAGTTGAGACTGATTGGAAACTATCTGGATAAGGGAAGGCAGCGTAGAGAAGTGGCAGGCTTGCATCTCAACAAACAAAACCTGAAGGCAATTACAGCTCCAAGTATTGTGTTAATAACACAAACTGTGTTTAATAGTCTGAAACAGTGAAACAGCAGACAGGCTTTAATTAAAGCTCCCCATCACTCTTCTAAATAGCCTTCTTGTCACATGAACAGCTGCTTCATGGCACCCACAGAAGAAAAATGCTTCTATTTGAAAACTTTCTTGCATAAAATGTAAAATTTCATCCAATAGCAGTTCTAAAATTTTGGGCTTCTCTGAGTGACTTGTAACTCCTGGATGGTGAATTACATTTTGCTTATTTTTGGAGCTCTTGAGTATTTCGTTGGTGTCTGTCTCTGATTGAGTGCCTCGTATCTGTCAGACCTAAAAATATATTCAGTGTAAAATTCTTAAAGGGAAATATGAATATTAGTGCAAATAAAAAGGTGATCACTTTAAAATGAATGATCTTTAAGGGGAAAAAAGACATTGAGTGAGGAGGACAAATGTTATGGATCATTTACTGGCTATCGGTTATTCTGTGCCATTAACTTCGGTTGGAAGCAGCCACCTGCTTAAACAGCCTGGCCTTCAAGAATATTTAGTTGAAATCGCCAAATGTTTAAGGAGGACAATACCAGTTGCATCGGTAAGAGATTTCTAGCCAAATTTTGAGACATTTTACCTGTTGTTGACTCTTGGGAAAGCAAGAGGTAATAATGGGTTAAGTGACTCATCTCTTGGTACTCGGCAAATGAAGTCACTTTTTCACTAATGTTCACACGTGGCAAATAAAACCTTGTTAGGATGCAGAACCCAGGGTATTCTTGCTCTGTTAAATATGCAGAAGTGATTTATAACTTTGATGTGTTAATTTCCACAGTTAAGTTGGAAGATTAAAACAAAACACCATCACATTACTTAAATGTTAGGGTCAAATTTTTCTCAAATTCAGAATGGAATTTCAGAAGTGATCTAGACCAGAGTAGCTTATGGCAAGAAAAAAAAAATGTGTTTTATTATTATTTTTCTCCTTCCTTGAAAAACTGAGCTTTTTGTTGTTGACCAGGTATGCGATGATATAAATAACTGAGTGCAGGGTCCTCTTTATCATCACCCTAGTAAGCAGAACCTTCAGGCTTTCTCTGTCTTGGCCAATGATTGCACACAGTTATGGATGCCCCATTGGCAGATGCCGTTGCACAGTGTGGCTTTTAGGCAAAGGACCTGAAGTCAGGTCATGATCTCAGTCACCAGCTGTGTGAGCTTGGACAAGTTATTTAACCCCTTTGGGTCTCTTTAAAATGGAAAGAACAGGGCGCTTAGGTGGCTTGGTCGGTTGAGTGTCCAACTTCAGCTCAGGTCATACTCTCACGGTTTGTGGGTTCGAGACCTGCGTTAGGCTCTGTGCTGACAGCTTGGAGCCTGGAGCCTGCTTCGGATTCTGTCTCTCCCTCCCTCTCTGCTCCTCTCCCACTTGGGCTCTGTCTCTCTTGCTCTCTCAAAAACTGAATAAACATTACAAAATAAAAAAAAAAGGAAAGAACAATAGAACTTAGAAGTTACCATATATGCTTCTAGATGAGTGTATGTGTGCATGTGTGTGTGTACCCACAAATGTGTCTTAAATTGAATTGAATTAAATTAAGTGGGTAAAATCATCTGGATGTAGTACATTATTATAATGTCGAGTCTGGCATGTATTAAGCACCATATAAATGTTCATTATTCTTATTATTATGGGAGATGAAAGCTTTCCATATGGTAATCCAAGTGCTCCCTCCCTACTCACCCACACTGTTTGCATAGGATTAAAAAAAAAAAAAAGCACACTGTCTACTGACTTCAGCCAGCCTCCTTCCCTGTTTTGCCTCCTTCAGCAAAATCCCCTCCTAGGTCCTGACCCCTCTTCTTCCCGGCTCCAGGCAACTCTCCAATTTATCCGAGCATAGTAGGGCATGTCTTGCAACCTTTCCCATCTCCGTGTGTTTTCATCTTTCCCCATGGTTAGACTTGTTGCGTTGAATCTCCCGATTGGTATGGAGAAACAGCTTCTGGTGGTATAAACAAAAATAACATGCACAGACGGAGGGCATAATCTAGTTCTTAATTTTTTTTGAAAATTCATGAAGTGTTTGAATGCTTAACAAGACAGGCCAGCTACTTGTATTCTATTTGCATCCAACAGAGGCTTTGATCTTTTTTGCTGATAGATAAAGGAAGACTCCTTGTAACATTCCATCAGAGGCTGGCTGGCTGTTTGTTGAAGACCATATTTCAGAGCAGATGGTGGAAACACCAATTAGGAGTCCTTAGGAGAGCATTGGGCCTGACCAAAAGTTGCAGAGTAAGTGCTGAAAGAAGAGGAACTGAGGGGTCAGGGGGTGTAGAGGGGAACTGGCCTGGCAGTCAGGCAGCCAGGCTCTGGACCCTGACCTTAATGTGCTCTGAACTCTGATCCCCTCACTTAACTTTTCTGGGTTTTCTATCTCTAAGCTCCATGATTCTGTGCCGGCTTCTCAGATTTGCATCTCGTGGGGGTTATTATTAATTTCTCAGATTTGTGCAACATGGCCATAGGATATAGTCCCTAGAGTTGGTTCCTTCAGAAACCTCAGGGAGAAGAAAGCAAGGTACATGACTCTCTCTCTCTCTTTTTAAAATTTATTTATTTTTGAGAGAGAGAGAGGAAGAGACAGAGGGAGAGAGACTGCATGTATACACAAGAATTGGGGAGGGGCAGAGAGAAGGGAGAAAGAGAATCCTAAGCAGGCTCTGCATCGTCAGCACAGAGCCCAGTGCAGGGCTCAAACCCACGAACCTCAAGATCATGACCTGAGCCAAAATCAAGAGTTGAATGTTTAACAGACTGAACCATCCAGGTGCCCCACCATGGCTCTCTTTTAAGTGCCATGAGGTTTTTCTTAGCCTGGAACACCCCTCAATTCTCGTTGACCAAAGGTTACATCTCTGTTCTGGAAGCAGGGGAGAATGAGATTATCCTTAGACCAGGCAGGACTAATCCTGGAGCTTACTCGAGGCATGTTGGCTATGGGAGGAAGGAGTGGGGTACCTGAGTTTAATCAATATTCAGTTAGGAAGAAGGGGATTGGATGTATACTTTCATGGCTTTCTGAGAGGTGGTGATTTAAAATGCTGATAAGAAACTTAAGGTTTTCCATGAATCATGTTCTTCCACAGAATGGAGGATGCTAATTTTTTCTTGTAATTTTAAATCAAGTTGTGTCACGAGTGAAGTCAGCTTGATACCAGCCTTCTTTTAATAGGAAACAGACAAATGTTTTACTGAAACCCAGATATACCACATCTACCATAGATGCTCAGCCTTCAAGTGCAGTAACCCAGGCTCAGTCCTTGGGTCTCTTCTCTCTTGCCAACTAAGCCCCTTGCAGATGCCATCAGATGCATGGCTTTAAATACCATCCATATGCTGATGAAGCCAAAATTTATGTTTCCAGCACAGATGTGTCCCTGAACTCTATTCCAACCACCTGTTCAATGTTTCAACTTGGACTTTAATAAGCGACTCGAAGACAGCATGTCTGAAACTGGCCTCTTAATATTCCTTCCTGCTACACCTAATCCTTTCCCTAATCTTCTCTATCTTAGTAATACAATTTCATTTGTGTAAGTGAAGATATTAGAGACATGATTGACTCACTTCTTTTCCTCACAGGTCTACATCTAATCAATCAGAAATTCTTTCATCTCTGCCTTAAAAATATATCCAAATTCTGACCATGTTCTCTCACCTCCATGGCTACCATCCCTAGTCCAAGCTCCTATGGCCTCAGTTATGTCAATAGATTTCCAGGGGTGGAGGTCTCCTTGCTTCCCCTTTAACTATTTTTCAGTTTATTTTCAAGAGTAGCCAGAGTGATACTGGATGGATACTGGGTGCAGATCAGACCATTCCTCAGCTCAAACGCACAAAAAGTAACAACCAAAGTCTGTGCTCATTATTTTTCTGCCTTCGTCTCTTGCTATTCTCCTCTGCCATCACTCAATTCAGCTTACACTGCCTCCTTATTGTTTTTCGAACATAAGCCGGCTACATTCTTACCCCAGGATTATTGTGCAAGCTATTTCATCTACCCGTAATACCTTCCTTTCAGATTTCTCTTTGCTTACTTTCTAATCCCTTTTACTTCTTTGCTAACAGTCACCTTCTGCTACTCTGTTTAAAATTGTGCCCCCTCCCAAACTTCCTCTTCTCCTCTGTTTTATATTTCTTCCTCATACTTATTACTTCCTAACATGCTATATATTTTACTTACTTATTTATTGCAGTTCTCCCTCAATAGATGTAAATTCCACAAAGGTTGGGTTTACTGTTTTTGTTTTATTCACCTCAATATGCTGACAGTCTTGGTTCAGAGTAAGCTCTCAGTAAATATCTACTGAATAAATGTTGAATTAATGAACTTAGATGAAATAAACATGGCTGCCTTGGTCCTAGACAGATGAATCCAATGTGGACATCTGGGGGTGGAGGATGGACATCTGAAGTTCAAAAATGGCCCTTAGGTGATCTGATGCACAGCTTAGGACCCACTGATCTAAGACGTTCTCTGACCGAGAGTAGTATCGGTTTATTTGTCCCCATTAGTCTGTGTGCCTATTTTACATAGATCCTGAGTATAGATGTGGCACAGACTGTTTGTCTCATTTGTTATATTGACCACCATAGGCAAAGTCCTGTGATTTCACAAAGGCAGGAAGAATTTTGTCCAAAGTGAATTCAAGAAGGCAGGAAACTTGCTTTTGTTTTCACTGGTAGCCATTCTTGCCATGTCAACAGGTTACCAAGCTGAAGGCATTTTCAATGACACAATGGAATTAGTTCTGTAATTACTTTCACCAACGCAAACCTATCACTTCTTGGAGCTATGAGTTTTAATAATATTTTTCAGAGCACATTTGTTTATGTGATTGCTGGAGGAGGCCAGAACATTGATTTATTTTAGCAGGCTTGAACATTCTCATTTGGCCATGTGCATATACAGCCTTCACCTCAGGGCCCCTCAACCCTAGAGAAATAGCTCTACTTTCATGCTAGGTTACAGAAAGAGAGGAGAATGTCAGGTATAGCCTTCTCTGGTTGATTCTGGATCTCTTTGGCTCTACCTCCTTTCTCCTTAGTCCTTACAGAGTTAAACCTTTTCCCATGTAAATATTGGGGTCATGAGGGCTCCCCTTCCCTGGGCTGGGCCCACACTTGCCTCTTTCCTGAAGACGTACTTGTGAAAAGGCTGCATTGTAGGATGAAAGGCCCTTCTTGGCGCTTCCCCTCATTTGTCTGACACTCACAGGAAGAAGAGGATAATTAATTTGCCTCCATATCTTCCTATTAAGATCCTAAGTGGATGCTAGGTCTGAGAGAGAAGCTTGTTGTAGTCTCAAACCTCCTCATCATTTACAAAGAAGGAGGGGAAAGGAAAAGATGCTGTACCCAGAAGTGAAGTTATCCACAGGCTCCATCCCTAAACCTTCCTTCTTTAGCAACCATTCGGTCAGCTCTTTACTCCCACCCAGAAAACGGACAGAGGCACTTTTTGTTCTACCAAGAGTGTGACTTTTTGTAATTTCATAATGTCTGAGGATGTGTTCAAAGAAGCTCTGAAGTCCCTAGTGAGGATGGGAGGGTGATAACATTGGGGTATTTCCCCCTTGCCCCTCTCCCAGTTCTACTTGTACTCTTCTTCCTGGATTGAGTCTTCTCCCTCCCAGCCATGCAATGGGGGACAGGTAGTTTAGCCTGTTGGAAGTCCAGCCTCAGTGATTTTCTGCTTATGGGTGGAAAGGAGGGCATAAGACTATGGCACATTGTGCTATGAGAATGGCTCTCAATATGGGCCCTGTTTCCTCCTTCCACAATATCCAACCTTGGATGTGGATGGGGGGAGTGTGTGTGTGTGTGTGTGTGTGTGTGTGTGTGTGTGTGTGTGTTTAAGGGGAAAGGCATAGAGAACTTCATTCCCTATCTCCAACTGAAGCCATGGCTTCAGCACTGTCTTCCCCCAAACTCTTTCCAGAGAATGACACATCTGAGGTATCACCTTAGCACCTATGTAGGCTCAACTTCAAAGCTACCTCACTTTGTCAAGGTGTTGTTCAGACAAGTTTTGAGAGGATAAAAATACTTGGGTTTTGGCCCTTCTTCTCTTGGCTTCTCGATGGCAGCAACAATTATCCGGTGGATTGGTCCAGATTTGTCCATTGTCTAGCATGTCCACTGCTCCAACACTTTTTCAAGAGAATGAAATGGAAGAATAAGAGCCAGAACTGATTGTTGTGGATATTTGAGTAATTCTAGAGTCAAAGACATTTTCTGGTTATTGTTTTGTGTACAGCAAAGAAAAGTTAACCTGCTTGTCAAAGTTTGTCTTTTCTTTTTTTTTTTTTTTTATTTATTTTTGGGACAGAGAGAGACAGAGCATGAACGGGGGAGGGGCAGAGAGAGAGGGAGACACAGAATCGGAAACAGGCTCCAGGCTCCGAGCCATCAGCCCAGAGCCTGACGCGGGGCTTGAACTCACGGACCGCGAGATCGTGACCTGGCTGAAGTCGGATGCTTAACCGACTGCGCCACCCAGGCACCCCTTGTCTTTTCTTTAAAAAAAGTTTTAATGCTTATTTTTTTTTTGAGAGAGAGATGGAGAGAGGGAAAGAGAGAGAGAATGTGTGTGTGCAAGTGGGGGAAGAGAGAGAGGGAGAGAGAGAATCCCAAGCAGGTTCCACATGGTCAACACAGAGCCCGACCTCGTGAACTGTGACATCATTACCTGAGCCAAAACCAAGAGTTGTAAGCTTAGCCAACTGAGCTACCCAGGTGCGTCTTTTTTTTTTTTTTTTTCTTTTTTAATCAAGGTGGTGGTGATGATGAATTGGTTTGATAACAAGAGGCTTTGAAATTATAGTGCTTTTTAAAACTTTGTGTATGTGTTTTGTCTCCCCAAAGGCAAAGAAACTGAGAATTGACTGTACACCTATTCAGACGATGTTATTACATTTCCATTCCAGAAGTGTACTTCTGGTATTGTGCTGTTCATCACTTGATAGATGTTTCTATGGTAAATCACTGTGAGATGAAGGAAGGGTGGGGGCAGAAAACTTGTCACATTGATGGGAATCCTGTGATGTTGCTGCATTCTGTTTAACTTATGATTCAGAATTTGAATAACAACACGTGCTGGTTTATTAATCATGATGAAAGGGACACATTGACAGACTTGGGTGTTAGAAACCTTTGTTTAGACGTGATTTTACAACTTTGACAAGGCTGAGGATTCAGAAACTGCTTTATTAGATCCCCTTATTTTCAATTTGCAGTGGTAGAACCTGTTCCTGCCATTCTGTCAAACGTGGCGTATGAATCGATGGACTCAGTGTTGAATTTACTTTCCAATACAAATGTCAGTTTAAAACATGTAATTGGTTAAGAACCAGTGTATTCTTTTCAGCTACGAATGGATGAGCTCCCCATAAGGTTTTATAAGTGTGACTGACCACATTCACTAAAATGAGGTGTTTATAAGGGGTTGACATGATAGTGCATATCCATTATCAGCTAGAAGTCAGGCAAAAATAAATGATATTTGTAGTGTTTTGTTTCTCTGTTTTTGTTTTCGGTCTCTCTGGGGATAAGATTATTCAGGAATACAAAAGGGCTTTTCATGGTATACCCACATTTTTCTCTTTCTTGGGGAAAAATTCAATTGTGGAAACCAAAAAATACCACTAAAATTTTAAATGTAACAACAACAACAACGACGACGACAATGACAATGATGATCTTTGGCTTTGAAACAATTTTTAAATTTAGTGTTTTATTTAATCCTATAACAACCATATGATGTTAACAGGAGAGGTATTGTAATGTTTTTATTTATTTTTGAGAGAGAGAGAGAGACAGGGTGCGAGCAGGGGAGGGGCAGAGAGAGAAGCAGACACAGAATCCAAAAGCAGGCTCCAGGCTCTGAGCTGTCAGCACAGAGCCCCACGTGGGAATCGCACTTACAAGTGGTGAGATCATGACCTGAGCCGAAGTCGGACGCTTAACCGACTGAGCCACCCAGGTGCCCCATTTTTATCTTTATTTATAATAAAAATAACGGATCCTGTAGCAGATTAGGTGAATAGCAAGGTATTTCTTCAACCTATCCAGAGAAGTGGGGATGAATCTCAGCACTTCTGACTCAATGCCTTTATGTCTGATTGCCTTTATTTTCTTACTAGAGGGCTATTTATACCCTGGTGTGGGATGACCTAGGCAAATATTTCCACAAGGTTTTGATATCTCAAATAATATTGGACTGTTTGTGTGGGGTTTCATTGCCAGAGTTCCCCAAGCTACCAGGAGGCTCTATTTGGATTTCTCTAACCAGAAAGGAACATGGCTGGTTAAGAGCCTTTCAGTTTCAGGCTGGACTGGCACATGGAAGGATTTAAGAGCCACACATAAAACTCTGCCACACCTTGTGCACTAAGCACTAGACCTTTCAGCTAAAATGTATTTAATTAAGTGGTATTTTTTTTTTCAACGTTTATTTTTGGGACAGAGAGAGACAGAGCATGAACGGGGGAGGGGCAGAGAGAGAGGGAGACACAGAATCGGAAACAGGCTCCAGGCTCTGAGCCATCAGCCCAGAGCCTGACGCGGGGCTCGAACTCACGGACAGCGAGATCGTGACCTGGCTGAAGTCGGACGCTTAACCGACTGCGCCACCCAGGCGCCCCGGTATTTTTTATCTTAATAAATGTTAGAACGGTCAATCATTTGGCGTCTCATCACTATTTGCCTTGTGGTAACAAAAGACAAAATACAGATGTAAAATTTTTTTCAGAGGACACCGGAAATTGTTAGCAGTGATTTCAATGTCTAAGGAGAGGGGAGGGAAACTATTTTGTTCCTTTATGTACTATTTAAAAAAATACATGTATTACTTAGCCAATAACTTGAAAACCTATAACACTAGGTAAAGGAATGAAACAAGAGAACTGTAACCTCATTAGAAGACCTGAGAACACAGTGTGATGAGGGGTCTCCAAGGCAGGGTGCCCGCCTGTATCTGTGGGTCAGACTAGCCTGAGATTTACAGTCGAGATGTGGCATGCCATCAGCAGGAAACTCATTTTTCTGGGTAAATGAAGAAGTTGATGATAATATAAATAGGAAGGGGTGCACCTGCTGAAAGTAATGAGGGAGCACAACATTCCATATTCAAAAGAAGGTATGTCAGGTGTTTCTCAAAGTTAACATCGTAGCCGATAAAATACCCTCATTCCCAGCATGGGGAATGTGGTTGGTGATACGGTGTGGTATGGTAGCGGATGGTAGCTCACTTGTGGTGAGCATAGTGTAGTGTGTAGAGAGGTTGAACCACCCGGTTGTACAGCCTGAAACTAACGTAACATCGCGTGTCAACTCTACTCAAATGAAAAATATTAAAAAAAATACCCTGACTCAACTTCCTTTCACGTGTCTGTCTTCATCTCCTTTCAGAGGTAGATTTTACCTCTGTTTATTCTTACTATCCTGATTTGTAAAATGCATATGATTATCACTGTTCAAATGTACATGAAATGTCTATTTTTGACTAGCCGGTATAAGGGTCTCCCTTTTAGGTCCACAATTTCCAAGTAGATGTATCTGTGTTGGGGGGTGTGGAGGGGTGAGGCTCTTAGCTGGTTTTGAAATGGATGCGTGTTAAGAACCGAGGTGCAGATGTCTGGCTAGCGAATGCCACCCACGTTTCTCGACGTATGCAGATGTTTCAGTAATGGCAAAAGTCATAGTTCAAAACATTCCCTGTTAGTGGTCTTATTTTCACATAAGACTTGAAGTTCCTCTTTGATTCCCCAGTTTGGGAGAAGAGATAGTGCTCACTCTGGTGGGAGCAAATGCAAATCCCACAGCTGTGGATACAATCTCTGGGTACTTACGAAGCCTCTGGTGAGTGCGTGATATGTGGAAACACTGCATATATAGCATTAAGTTGAGCTGAGTTCACTCTGAACCAGGCCCTGTGCTAAGTGCTTTACCTGCATTATTTTCTTTCATCCTCAGAGGTGATGTGATGGGAGGTTGATCTCATCTTCAGTTTATGGATAAGTATATTGAGGCTCCCAGAGGAAAAGTAACTTGTGTAAGCTTACATGATTTGTAGTGAATGGCCCCACTCCAGGCTCTTAGAACACATAAAGACAAAAACAAAGGATATTTTCATTTTTACCAAGACTATTCATGCCCTTCTCCTCCTATGTCCCTTCTCTCCCACTGGAATCTTCCCCCAAAGCAAACTCTACATCTTTTTTCTTCAGGTGTCAAAATTCCTTAATTTCTCTTGACTTTTCTCTCATCTTTTCTCTTTTCTTTTCTTTTCTTTTCTTTTCTTTTCTTTTCTTTTCTTTTCTTTTCTTTTCTTTTCATTCTCTTCTCTTCATTTCTTGATATTCTGGGAGTTTAAAAATTATATTCCATAAACATATTCAATAATATTTTGGTTGAATTATTAAAATGTGACTGGCCAAAACTTGAATCTTTCAGAGGTGTGGCAGACCGATTCCAGGGTGGTTGCCCCATGATCCTGCCCCCTGGTATTCTCACCCTTCTAAAATCTCCTCCCATTGAGTATGTGATTTGCTTCTAAGCATAAACAGGAAGCTACTTCTTATTACATTGTATCACAAGATATTTCATCTTGTTCTACAGACTCTTCCCATTAGCTTGATGAAGGAGTGGCCATATTGGAGAAGCCCTCCTTACAAGAACTGCAGAGAGCCCTTAGCGACTGTGGACAGCCTCTGGCAACTGAATGATCCTAGTTGACAGCTAGCAGAATGCCAGGGATGAATTCTGCCAACAACCCGTGTGACTTTGGAAGTGGATTCTTTTCCACTTAAGCTTCCACATTAGTGCATGGCCCAATCGACACCTTGCCTGCATCCCTGTGAGACCCTAAACAGAGGGCTCAGAGGTACTGTGGCCAGATTCCTGACCCACAGAAATGGTCAGATAATAAATGGGTACTGTTTTAAGCTGCTGAGTTTGTGGCAATTCGTTATATAGCAATAACTAGTATAGGAGGGTTTTGTTCTCCTTTTTTTAATAGCATCTTATTTGTATTTTATGACTCATCTTAAGTACATACATTTGAGTACATAAAATGTTTTTCTTCTTTTTCCTGAATTATCTCTATTCCCTCCAGTGTCAGCTTTTTGTTTAATTTATTAAATTTTATTCATTCCGCTGGTTCAATGCCTGGTGAACTTTGGTTGTCTTTAAGTTGGAAGGACTAAATATGTTTGAGTTTTCTCCACTCTTGTTTAAGATTTTCTCTCTCAAATTCTCTTTTCTGAGGATGAGTTCTGCCTAAAAATTCTGCAGAGTAGGATTGGAAGTGTTCACTAAGAGTTTTAAAAAATTGCAGTACAGTATAGTACAGTGTTTGGTATATGTGTAAGAAGCCTACTCAACCACAGACTCTCATGTGAGAGGCTTTCATTCTGGGCCACCAACATCCACTATGCTAGAAGGCTTACTTCCTCTCTCTTCACTCTGTCTTTAGGGACAAATACTGCCTGTCTTTGCTTTTGGTGCAGGACCGAAGGGGATGATGGAAATGTCACTTTTCATTTTCATCCCCCAGGGGTCAGAATAGCAGATTCCTTCTTATCTTGAATGCTGCCTCCTTATAATTAGGTTTGTGTACTCTCCAGCTGTGTCCTCTATCAATAAGCTTTTATCCTTCTCCAGTCTTCTAGAAATGTTCTAAATTCTGTTTTCCATCATAACAGCCCCTCCTGTTCTCTTGGATCTCCTTTTTGTAGTGTATTTCAGTGGCCACATTTTTCTGCTAGGGCTCCCATAACAGAATATCATAGACTGGGTGGCTTAAACAATAGAAATTTATTTTCTTACAGTTCTGGAGGCTGGGAGTCCAAGATCAAAGTACTGGTAGGGTTAGTTTCAGGTGAGACCCTCCTCTTTGGCTTGTAGATGGCTTTTCCTTCTGTGAGGACACAGCTGTCCTCAAATGGCCTCTTCTCTGTGCATTAGGTATACCTGGTATCTCTTCCTCTCCTATAAAGACACCAGTCCATTCAGCTTAGGGCCCCACCCCTACAACCTCACTTAACCTTAATTACTCTCTGAGAGGACCTAAATTCAAATCCAGTTACATTAAGGGTTAGGACTTCAACCTATGGATTTTGGGGTGGGGGACACGATTCAGTTCATAACAGAGGGATATCTCAGGAATCCACCAGCTTTAACTGGGAACATGTCCCTTAAAAAAATTTATTTTAACATTTATTTATTTTTGAGAGAGAGAGAGAGAGAACATGAGCAGGGGAGGGGCAGAGAGAGAAGGAGACATAGAATCTGAAGCAGGCTCCAGCCAGGCTCTGAGCTGTCAGCACAAAGCCTGACACGGGGCTCAAACTCACAAACTGTGAGATTGTGACCTGAGCCGAAGTCAGATGCCTAACCGACTGAGCCACCCAGGCACCCCAAACATGTCCCTTTTTTAGGAGCATTGTGCTGTGTTCCTGGATCTTGTAAGACTTGGCCCTCTCTGGACAAATGTCAGAATCTTTAGAAGAGTAATGTTGTGTGTGTGTGTGTGTGTGTGTGTGTGTGTGTGTGTGTGTAAACAATAGCAAAAACCACATGAGCAGCAAAGAAAGTATGTTTGTCTTTGGTGTTTCTATTTTTGTTTTGTTTGTTTTTTTGTGATAGTGAGCACACTAGGCAGATATACTTTCTTACTTCAACCTTTGGACAATAAAAACAGAAATGACCAGATTAAACAGGGGTAAACAAAGGAAAACCATTTTCAGTGAAACCATATGGCCTCCTTGGGAGAGAGTGAGGGCAGCAGGGCAGGCTCTAGAAGCTCCAGGGTTCTCTGGGTACAGGTTGGGGAACTGGGAGCCCGCAGCCAGCAGCTGGGAAAGACAGCAGGACAGTGAGGTGTTTTCTCGGAGCTAGGGGAGGGGATTTGGAGGTGCTGCATTCCAGGGAGCCAGCTGGCGGAGACAAGTCCAAATTGTTGTTCTTTTGTTTCTGAGTGTGACCCTGCTGTGGCTCCAGGCTGGTGGCCTGGGAAACACCTGTTGCAGTGATTGGGGCCCGTGGGCTGGTTTAGGCTGCTGCAAGCTTAGGGACCCGATAGATATTATCAGTAAAAATAACTTATCTTGGCCAATGAAAGACTCTTTAGTTGGCCTCTTTGAGCAAAACTCATCCTCCTCTATAAAAGATTCTTCTGTTCAGGTACAGGTCCCAAATCATGCCTCTAGTATGAAGTCTTTTAGAGTAATTGCAAAAATGAAAGAAAACACATTAAATGGATAAAATGCTCTTGACTACAAAAACAGGTGATTGTTTTCATTTTATCTCCTAGCAACACTCTTGCTTTTCCATTTCCAGCTAGTGTTTACAGGTAACTTCAAATTATGATCTGTTTCTCCCTTATATTGATGCATTTATTCACGACAGAATTTTATTTTTATTTTATCGTGGTTGGGTATTTCTAGTATCCCAGATGCTTTTCAAGGTGGTAGAATTTCCATCCTCACAATTGAAAATCAAACATAATTTTGTGTTATAAGTACAGAAAGAACAAAAAAGACTATTCAAATTCTTTTAATTAATTGGAACTTTACTATAAGTATTTCTTGAAATATTTGTGTGACCTAGAAGTTTCAAATAGGTTCATCTTACAAAGATTGTGAAATATAAAGGCATTTTGGGTATTTTATCTTCACAAATTTCTAAGTATTCCCACATCTGTCTTTTTAACTCAAGTGGCATGTTAGTAAAAAGCAGAATAGACAATTTTCCTATTTGAGGGTGCGTTCCCTAACTACCCAATGGTATTGTTAGTTTTTTGGGGAAGGGATTGCACCACAGCAACCTTGAACCTCAATAGCAAATGTTTCTTAAGCACCTACTATATACTAAACTCTGTGCTTGATACTTGGGTTAGGATAACACATTAGTTGTCATAATACCCACCAGGCATTCACAGTCCAAGAAAAAATACAACACCCGAAAAATAGACTTAGTATAACATAGATCCCCAAATAGGAGTATGAGATAGCACTTCTCAAAAGGTTTTTGGTCTCAAGAGTACTTTATAGTCTCAAAAACTGATGAGGACTCCACAAAGCTTTGGTTTATACAAGATATCTATCAATCTATCAATTAGAAATTAAAATTGAGAAATTAAAAAATATTTTTTGATTAATTCATTGAAAAAGAATAAATCCATGGTATGTTCACCTTAAAAATATATTTTCTGAAAAATAACTGTGTTTTCCAAAACGAAAAACATATTGGTAAGAATGGTATTGTTTTACATTTTGGGAAACTCTTTAATATTTGGATTTAGTATCTTAATAAGGTAAGACAACTGGATTCCTGTATTTGTATCTGCATTCAATATATTTCAGCAAATTGTTTGGTTTGAAATATATGAAGAAAACTTGACTTCATGCAGATATGAGACAGGAAAATGGAGGAGTATTTTAATAGCCTTTTCAGATAATTGGGTATATTGTTCTTTGATCATACATCAAAATTGGACAAGGAGTAGTTTCTTATAGGTTAGGTGCCATGTGGATCTGAAACTGTATTAGTGACCTTTTTGTACTGTTTTGCATTGAACTCCACTGGTGTACTTTGCATTTTGAATTAATCTTTTTCCAATGTATGATTTTGTGACACAGTGCATTGGTCGTTTGGAAAATACTGTTTCACTGAGTTATGTGGAATTTTTAAATGTTGACATATTTTAATATACAGCATTTTAAAAATCATTAATATTATCACTGAGCTAATCTAATCACTGCTTAGAAATGTCTTTAAGAATCAGGAAGCTGTCGGGGGCCTAAGTGGCTCAGTCGGTTAAGCATCCGACTTTGGCTCAGGTCATGATTTCATGGGTTCCTGAGTTTGAGTCCTGCGTCTGGCTCTGTGCAGACAGCTCAGAGCCTGGAGCCTGCTTCAGATTCTGTCTCCCTCTCTCTCTCTCTCTCTCTGCTCCTCCCCTGCCCATACTTTGTCTTTCTCTCTGTCTCTCAAAAATAAATAAACATTAAAAAAAAAAAGAAGTAGGAAGCTGTCAAATTCATGGTGACAGATACATGTTTATCGAAATTCTAATTTTCACTGGGAAGATTAAATTTATTATTAGCAACAAATACTACCAATTGTTTTCCTTGCAGTGACTGGCTAAATTGAGAAAACACCTGCCAAGAATCCAAGGCTGAATAGCCATAGTTTCTCAGTCATTCTTTCAAGGAAAAATGGTATTCCATGGGGGGGGGGGGAACAAAACAAAACAAAACAAAACAAAACACTTAGGTCAGCTTGCCATTCAGACATCATGCAGATCTTTAAGACAACTATCAAGCTTTGATATGTAGCAGGACTGTTTTATGTGTACATCCCATTTTTGCTACTCAGAATTAAAAAGACTGTACTTGAGGGCTGAGATGGAACAAGATGAATATTTTCCCCCGTGGGTACATAGCAGTGAAGAATACTAGTATATTTTGGTGCCACTGCCTGGATTCACACGGGCCTCCAGTAGTTTTACCCCCTACTGCTTTGGATCATGAGTGCAAATGTCAACACAGTGCAAAAGGGCAAATGATGTTGTAGCACCAGTATGAAAATACTTTTGTCCTTGTGGGTCCCATAAAATGTGGAACCCGTAAAATGTGGGAGGAGGGACTTTGAGGACCACTGCTTTAAGAGAACAAAAGCGAGGCACTTAGCCTGGCCTGGCTGGGGGAAGGGTTGAAGCAATAGGAGGAGAGGAGTGAGGACTGGCTCATGCAAGGGGTGTCTCTCCCAGCAGGATCTCAGAGGGTGGCAGAGAGTTATTCAGTGAAAGAAGGTAGGAGGTAGTGTGTGGAACGTGTATTACTTTTACGTCACTGGATAACGAATTGTCACAAACTGGGTGGTTTAAAACCATACTTGCTTTTTATCTCACAGTTCTGCAGATCGCAAGGTCAGGTGTGGCATGGCTAGGGTCTCCTCGGAGGGTCTCACCAGGCTGAAACCAAGGTATTAGCTCAGCTTTGTTTTCATCTGAGGCCGGGGGTCTTCCTCCAGGCTCATGTGGTCACTGGCAGAATACAATACGTTGTGTTTGTAGGATGTTCTCGGTTGCTCTTATGTTGCTGGCGGTCAGCCAGGGGCAGTTCTCAGCTGCTAGAAGTGGCCTGCGATGTCTTCCATGGGGTCCTCTTGAAAGCTTGCCAGTTTGTTTCTTCAAAACAAGCAGGAAACTTCTTTTCCTTCTAATTTTGCCCTTCCAAAAGGGCTCAATCTTTTTTCAAGGCTCACTTACACTTCAGGCCCATCCAGGATAATCTTCCTCTCCATTAACTCGAAGTCAACTTTTCTTGGACCTTCATTTCCTTCATACAATGAAACCTAATCCTGACAATTAAATTCACTATATTTACAATCTCACCCACACTTTAGGGGTTGGGAGGGGTGTGTACACCAAGGGGCAGGAATCTTGCAGGAGCATCTCCAAATTCTGTTCACCATAGAAGGACGCAAGGACAATTCAGGCAGAGATAGAAAGATGTGGAGAAATCAAAGCCTTGTTGAGGACATTTTTGCAGTAGGAGCTAAGGGTGGGGTGTAAAGGAAAGGGGCAGAAAGGGAAGAGGAAAACTGTCTACTTCAAGATTGTCCTGACTGTCCCATGGTCTGTCACACTACAGCCCTCCCCAAATCCTTCGCCTTCCCCATGGGTGCTGCTTGTGGCCTCAGAAAGATGGCTTTGAAGGAGAGATGAGCTGTCTTCCAAATTTCACGATGAAACTTTCCAGAACCGTTTCACAAGAAAGTCTCAGCTGTCACAGTTTAACTAATTTGAAAAGAGAAAGGTCTTCCTAACCTCAGGCAACAAACTGCAATTCAACACAAAATCAATCCATTGAAGGGATTCTTCCAGACTTAATAACTCAGAGGCTAGATCTATACCTAGAGAGTTGTGATTACATGTCCACTGACTCCCAGCCTCCCCAGCTTCAGGTCACCTTCCCACACAGTCGCCAAAAGCATCCTCCTCAAGACTTTGCTTCTAATTAAGTTGTTTGTCTTCACAGAAGTCTGAGAAGACTCCTGAAGGTCTCTCAGGTAAAACCAGAATTTCTGATCATGGGCTTTGGGGCCTCTGCCCAAAGGTGCCTTTATTCTCAGCTCACCTTCCTCACTTTTCAGGCATTGTTTTGTTGGTTCCAAGGCACCAGGCCAGACTGTGGTGCTGCGTCATCAGCTCCGCTCGGGGTTGGAGAAGGTGAAATGAGAGGGGTGTCAAGCCCTGCTGTCCTCAGAAGCACCTCACCAGCTGGGACCTTTGAGACAGGCAGAAGTGAGAGAAAAAAGTTTTCTCATTTTGCCTGTGACACAGTGCTCCCCTCCTCTAAAACACTTCTCATACATTTTAGATGGCTTTTCCAGAATAGTTCAATTTAGCACAAATTATTTGTAGACATTAGGAAGGAATGGAGGGAACAAGCAAGAAACAACTAATTGACGGAATAAAAACAAAGCAGGACAATAACAACTATATTCTTCACAATATCCTTCAACCTTTGATCATAAATACAGTATACCTCCCTTTTGACTTGATTTACTTTTTCTCCACCTTTTCAGTGCCTTTCTCCCTTTCTCCCTCCCCTTCTCCCTCTCTTCCTTCCTTCCTCCCTTCCTTCCTTCCTTCCTTCCTTCCTTCCTTCCTTCCTTCTCTTAATCCCTTCCTTTGTTCCTTCCTCCCAACATGTACTCATGGTGCTTGGCATGGGAGCTATAAAGATGACTATAACAGAGTGTCTCCCATCAAGAAGGGTAATTTCTAGAAGGAAAGGCATGTAAAGAAATGTTACAATTCAGTGTGATGCAAAGAAGCAAGTGGTCACATCTTCCTCAAGGGGGTAGTGGTCAACAAAGTCTCTGTAGAGGACTCAGCTTTTCAGCTGGGCCTGAGACAAACAGTATTTTCCAGGTGGGCAGGTGGAAGGGTTTTCTAGGAAAGGGAACACTATGTACTAGTGTGAAACTTTAGAACAGCAACAAGTAATTATCTATTCAACTTTAATTAGTTGTATCTAGTTATATACTACTAGATTCTAGAAAGAATTAAAGTCCTTTATAAGATATGCATACTACAATAAGATGAAACAAAATGAAAAAAATAACTGGGTGAGAAAATCAGGACAGAGAAAAATTAGGATAGGAAAACTAAGATAAATTTAGTATAAAAAACACATGGTGCATGACTCTGTTCGGTTGCCAGAGGAAAGCCATAAATTTGGATCTAAGCCTTTTGGTGCCAGCCCCAAAAGAGAGAGATGTAATTAATTACAACATTTAGTGTCCACAGGATCAGATGAACCAGTTGTTCAGGAGCAGTACAACTATTCCTGGTGTTGATAACAAAGAGGAATTTCCCCCATGGGTCTGCATAAAGAGGGCATTCAGTAATTCTGGGAATGATGCCCTCAATAGCATCTTGATAACAATGTAGGTTTGAGGCTTATGAAAGTATTTCTTATAATGCCTTCAATGTAGGCTAAGGACGTATTTCCAAGGTGCCAGTGAGCAAAAGTATTTTTACAGTGCTCAAAGTTAAACATTCTCAAGCCTTTTCACTGCCCAACCCCCCACTACCCCTTTCTTTTTTAATCAAAGGTAGGGCCTGAGTTACAGGCACTGTAAAAGTTTTTCTAGGCTAAAATTCTCAGTGATGCTATATGGTGTATGTTTGATGGACCATTGATCTGGTACTAGTTGGTTTTTTAATCCTTTCATTGGGTTCTTTAATTTATGCTTATAATTATCTTGTCAATTTCCTTAGTTATTTTACAATTACTTGCCCTTTTTTCTCCATTAGATAATAAAATTCTTGCAATGGAGGCAGGGGAATCCACAAAAGCACATTGTTCTAATGCTCAGCCTGGAGTAGGTCTCCAACTGTTGTAGCTGTCTGACTGATTTGAGGTGATATTATCTGACATCTAGTAGCTTCCTTTAACAAAGTAATTTCTAATTCCTTTAATCTTTCCTGATCTTACCGTCCTTGAAAACACTGCCTAGTACATTAATTCTTTGATCCGGAAACTTTTGCAACTTTTATTTTTATATCCCCCCCAAATTCAACACATCTAAGAGGTATCTAAAAACAAAGATAAGAAATATTCTGGATTCTTAAAAGGAGAAAATAATAACCCTGTCATTTTCTAAAGTGACACATTTGTTCAAGCATAAATCTAAAAGGCTGTAATGGTAAGATAAAGGATCTATTAATTTCAGTATTTAAACTTAATTCTGCAACATTAATAGTCCATATTAGATTTGGATTGTAATTTCTTTCTACCTGTATAAATCTATCATTCTTATAAGTCTAGAATGCTTTTTAAAACAATAAATATTATATGCTAACCTAAATAATATTCATATTTGAATATGTCAACTCCAAGTTAATCTACAGGTAGGATTATTCATAAGAAAGCCAAACAGAGTATTTTAGAAATGTAATGCATCAAAACAAAGTAAAACCATAGGAAGTTCTGTCATAAGGTCTCACTGGGTAGCAGTTCTAAGCTATAATCTCAGCTGTGCGAAGGGCTGAAGGGTGGGCTATTTATAAAATGATTGCAAAATGATACCCAACAAACCTACTTCTCTCTGGGAGTTCAGCTGCGGGGAAATGCTTCTTTTCTGTGATGGACTTTGCATTCCACTGAGGATCTTTCAGAAGAAATAAATGAATGATTCTTAATTTAAGACCTATTCCAACCTACTTGATGAACCAGCCTCAAATTCAAGTACAAAAGCAAATACCCTTCTCAAAAACAAATAGTGAAAGACAAAGAGGAGCATTATTTGTGATGTAATATAAAAATAATCAAGAAGATTGTGGATTGACATGCAGAATAAGTGAAAACAAACCAATGTAAAAATTAAAGGTGATTTATTTCACAGCTTGCTATCACATGAGAGTCCATCACCACCATTTGCATTTGGCAACAACTCCAAGGCAGGCAGAGTAGTGGGAAGCTTTATAATGGGGGGAAAAGAAAAAGGCCCCAGGTGCACTCTGACTGAGACTGTTGGCCTGGGGAAGCTGTAGGCTAACTAGAAGCAGGGCATCTGATATGTTTGATTCTGGGTACATATTTGGCTTTCTCTACATGTTGGCTCTCTCCTAAGTTGGAAACAGGGCAAAATTAGGTATGCTGTCATTTGTTAATCAAATCCTGGATATTTGGGACCAATTGTTAAACAATAACAGAAGTTATTATTTAGTTTCCTGGATTGTTAGCAGAGATAGCAGTCTGACTTCTCTGTGTCTGACTTCTAGCAGGCTGGCTTCCCAGGTTGATTACTGTGGATGAGGGTTGGTTTCCAGGAAAGTTGCTGTAGGGTGGGGTCAGAGTTTATTTTTACCTATGGTCTAGCCACTGTCCGTTTGTATATTCAGTCTCTCAGAGGATGGAAAAGTCCCCAAGTTAACCACTGGCTCTCTGAAATTTCTGATCTGGCTTTCTCGCTGTACAGAAATGACTTGATTCTAGAAAAAAATGGCTCACACAATGAAATTAAAACAAAACGGGTTTTTATTCATTAATTTACTATGGAAATTGTCTCTTTTTAGTTGATAATCCAGTTTAGGGACTCAAATACAAAATAGAAATGATTTCATTCTCAAACGATGGTGGAGATGGCAGAGGAAGAATGGGCTGTGGAATCATTGTAGTTTGTGCTGGCAGAATGGGCACTAGAATCATTGTAGTTTGTGCCCTCTCTCTCCTCTGCTTGCATAATATCTCAGCTACAGGGTGGTTTTAAACAGCTTATCATATAATTCCTGAATGTGCTCTGGGCTCTTGGTGTCCCCCCCTGACCCCATCCCCACATCCGTAACAACCCCAACCCCAGGCAGGGCAGGAACTCTCCTGGTCTGTTGATGGGCATGCTTGTCCTCAAGTTGTCCTGGAGAAATGCTGCTCCTCTTTTCCTACTAAATGTTGACAGAGTAACATTTAGAAAATTATTAAAGTGCATCCATGTCTTTCTTCCTATGATAGACGGAGGGGTCAATGAGAGAGATATACATTTTTACAGTAGGAATACAAGGAAGAAAAGGAGATAACATTCAGATTCTTAGACTCTTGCAGCAAAGCAACATGACTGAGAGGCAGTTCGTGTTGAGAGAGATGACTTAGGTACTTTTAGAGACCCGCTTAGTACATCCACAACCAAGCCTGGGGTCCCGTGCTCACAGTGTTCTCTAGGCACCTCACACCCCAACCATCTTAGGGAGAAGACCAGAATGGAGGGGAAGGCTATGTGACATTTTCATCCAAAAGAAACTAAAAGTAACCAAATGGACTGTTTACATCGCTGCCTTTTCAATTCTTCGTTGATTCCACAGTAAATAATAGATTTTCCAGTAGGAACTAACACACACACACACACACACACACACACACACACACACACAGAGAGAGAGAGAGAGAGAGAGAGAGAGAGAGAGAGAGAGAGAGAGAGAGAGAGGTACAGGGGCACAGGGGCACTAAAATACATTCCATCAAATAATGCTGACTCTGTGTCATTCTAATATATTTATTTTATTTTATTCTATTCTTTTCTTAAAAAATCAATGACGGTGATAACCCACTAAACTAAAAATCATGATCAGCTAATGGGTCATGTCCCTCAGTCTGAAAGCAGTGATTTAAATTTTGGCTTGCTCTAAGCTGTAATTCATATTTTACATTTAGTTCATTTCTTTTCCTACTAGCTATTATGTGGAAGCTTGGAGGGAATATCCAAGGAAGTATGGGGGAGAAAAGCAAGAAAAAATGGGTATTTATAATACATCAAATTTGTAGTGTGAGTGAATTTCATGACCCCATCTCTCAAGCTTCCTCTTTCCAATAACTCAATGTTTCTCTTTTTCCCTTTAGGATAAATTAATTTAGTTCATTCACTCATTCACATCATGAACTACTCTTCTGTGCCAGGGACCGTTCCCTGCCTTAAGACAAGTGGTAAATAAGAGAGACAAGAAGCAACTTCATGGAGCTTATACTCTATTAAATAAATATTTGTCTCAACCATGATGGCTTTAGGAAAAACAAAGCTTCTAATAGTAGTAGTGTTTATTTTCAAGCACACTTACTCAAGGTGCTAGTTTTAACTTTTCCTTCAGAATTTCATAGGAAATAATATGGGGTAGAAAACATACTGTCATGGGGGCAGAAGCTACTATCAGCCTGGCCAGTGTATTCAGTGTGATTTTCCTGGGAGCAGGAGGAGGACTGTTTATGTTTGTTCAGTGCAATCTATGTGCATGATTTCATGAGCTTTTACAATGGCGTTATGAAACAAGCATCATTATTCGTCTTTCCTAAACTGAGGTTAATCCTTTTAGGGGGATTTCATAACTTGCTAAGTCACATAGCTGGTAAATGGCAGAATTAGGATCAAACCCAGGTCTATTTCTAATTCACACCTGTCCATATGCTTTTCACTGTCATGCTGCATGGAGGACGAGGCTTATGATAATCAAAATTTTAAAAACTCAGTATAGGAGGGATATCTGTCTGTCCATCCATCCATCCATCTATCCATCCATTATGTATCTTTCAATCTATCTAACTGGCCCAAGTAGTGTAATTTGTAATGTAGATTGTTCATCAAAATATTCTAGTAATTACCAAATTGTTGTTTTGGCCATATCATAATTTGACAATGGCCATCATTAGACAAATAATATCCTTATCTGAACCAATTATTCGACATCAACTCTTTTAAAAAGTTCCTCATAGTATTGAGTGAATCTTCTTACAGCTTGTAGTGAGCCATCACATTTAAAAAATGGTAGCCTTTAAGATAGCGTCTGGGAATTTTATATATTTTGCATCTCTTTTTTTGACCATGCTGATGATCAGATCTAAATAATCTTCCTAAATTTGTTATTTCAAACATCTGCTCTCATATTCTTTCATTCTCTGTGGTATTTGATTCACATTTTAAACAAAGGATTTACTTGAATTATATTTTATTACATCATCCAGAGAGTGAAATGCCAACTTAGAACATCCAGGAACTTTTGTAATACTTGGGCTAATACTCCAGGCTTTCTCCAAAATTTTCTCCAAAATTCATTAAGCATTTTTTAGCGAAGGCATTTTTCCTGAGCTCTGACCATAAAGTTTGATAAGTCATTTCATATATATTATTCTACCTTCATGAGACCCACAAAAACCATTAAACTATCCACAAATACTGAGTTTCATGTTTTAACTAAAATTTTAAAATACTTTAATATGAAAGTTGAAGCATAGTTGATAATGATAAATTAATAAGTTTTCCAAAATGCGTTTTTCTTATTTCAGTTTGTGTGTGTATGTGTGTGTGTGTGTGCGTGTGTGTGTGTGTATGCCATAAGTCAAGCTTATAATGATATATCCATAGTATTCATTTTTTTAAGTTCTAGAAAATCTGAAAATCCCAGATTGTGTTCACTATATAATTGACAGTAACAGAAATTTAAAATTTTCTTTATCTGAACCATGACCTTTAACAGAACAAATTGTCATTTTGATGTAATATGTAAATGTGTAGCAAATTTAATTTTGGGTAATATCATTTGGAGCATCACTTGTATCTGGTATTTGTCAATAGTAATAAAAATCCACATATTTTTGTTGCAATGATCATTTTTTCTCATTGTAGAGATACAAATAATGTGTACATTGTCTGCTGATTCTTACAGTGTCTTAGAAGAGCTTCTGGGCTGTTTTAATTTTCCCATCAAGTCAACCTAGGTTGAGATTCAGTATAAATTCCCTTTTTTCTTTGTTCTGTTGTACATTCAGAAGAGCGTGCTTATATTTATAAGAAAAGTTATAAACTTATCCAAAATATCCTGCCTCTTCATTCTAAATGTTAATTTAAAAATATTTATTCATGTAAATTTGTGACTTTCAAACATTGCACACTTATGACCTACACAAGAATCGCAAGGTGCTTGTGTATGACCGATACAATTGATGATAATCCAAGGAAAAAGTAAGCCATTTGGAAACAGCAGCAAATGAAAATGGTGATAAACTGGCTATTCTTATGGAGCACGGGCTTGTAAAAATGCAGGAAGGCACCCAGGTTGTATGACCTCAGCTGGACAGGTAGACTGTGTTGGAAATATTCTCAGATGTTGTGCCTCAGGAAGCCCAAATTACAATGGTTGTTGTGACAGCCTTCAACTCTAGGTTTGAACTAATGAATTCACGTTTAAATTTTTATTTTCAATTGGCATTGCTTATTTCAGTTTCTGTTATATTATTCCCCAAATGATATGGAAGATTTCAGTATTTTAGCAGCTGGTAGCACCATATGGATTTACACTGGCTGATAATTGGCACTGGGATTTCAGTTCTTGAGGCCATGAATTAACTTATTAAGTTTACTTTCCTATTTTTTTCTCATATATCTGATAGCCAAATTGAGCCATTGTTCTGCTCTAAACACCCCTATTTTCCACCTTATCGTGTCTGTTCATGGTTTTCTCTCCACTTAAAATGTCTTTCTCCGATATGCTTTGCTTGTTGAATTCTCTCCTTTCCATTATAATTTGACTCAAATGTTATCTATTTCATACCTACCAACACATCCATCCATCCAGCCATGTATCTGGTATTTTATGGTATTTACAATGTAGTGGGTACTTTCACAGAGAAAAATACAGTGATGCCACTTGCTATATAAGACTTCTTGAAAACCCACCTCAACCTACCTGATGAAGTTCTCTGTCATCAGAAGAACTTATGGAACGTTATATATTCCATCTTATATTATGGTTCATTCTTAAGTTAGTGGTCTAGTTTGTAAACTATTACAGGCAGAGATGTTTTGAATTTATTTTTAATCCCTTATACTACCTAACATATCATCCTGCACAAAATGTTCAGTTAAGGAATATCTATTCTAAACAATTAAAAAGAATAAAAGCTATGTAAACATTATTTTCTTCAAACCCTCTACTCTTGAAATGCTCTTATAATTTGCCATCCATTCTTTCTAGGAAATCATCTCTCAGGTAACTTAAAAAAATATTTATATATATACATATATACACACAGACACACACATATGTGTATGTGTATATATATGTATATATCCTATATCCTATGTATATACCTATATGTATATATCATAAGATCAGTTCAAATCCAATCTGTTCTATTGCTTGTGTTATCCTGATCATCTTGTAGTCAAATCACTCTTTATGCTCAAGCTTCTGCTGAAATAGCTTACATGACTGACAGGGCTTATGTGCAGCCCTATAACATATCTCATGGAACAGGTGAAGTGCTCAGACTCTTTTATACATATATTAAGTTTAGAATATCAGATACTAAAATAGGCCCTGAAATTATCCATAAACAGAGGATTCGAAAACATAACGAGTTGTTCAAGAAGTAATTCTTTTTTGGAGAGACAAAAAATAGGAAATAAAAGTCCAGGGTGTATTTTATGAAAACCATTGGGTAAGCAATGTTGGGGTCACCTACATATAGTTAGTAATACATAAAAAGACTTAATGAATGAAATAAATAAAAAAAAGTGGATTTGGCCAAGTAGGGGTTTTCTTGTTCTTTAAAAAAATTTTTTTTAACATTTTTATTTATTTTTGAGAGACAGAGCACGCATGGTGGAGGGGCAGAGAGAGAGGAAGACACAGAATCCAAAGCAGGCTCCAGGCTCCAAGCTGTCAGCACAGAGCCTGATGCAGGGCTCAAACTAGTGAACTGCAAGATCATGACCTGAGCTGGAGTCAGATAATTAATTGACTGAGCCACCCAGCTGCCCCAGGCCAGGTAGGTTTTTGAAACACTAAGAGAGAGAAAAACAGGAATAGGCAAAAAACCCCACAAAAGGCCTTTTTCTAAAAGACATAATAAGCCATTGTAAGTACTAGGAGCATGGGATGTCCATGAAGCTGATACTGGTCAGAAGATTAAGAAAAATATTATGGTCAAGGGTATTATTAGGTAAGGAAAGTTTAAAAGAAAATGAGAGAAAAGATGCTGGATTTGACTCAGAGGATGTCATTGGCGCTGGTAATATCAGGGAAATGATGAACATGAATGTCAAGTTGTGCGGAATACAGAAATGAATCAGAACACAAATTACAACAGAGGGGAAGTAACATGCTGTGCGTCTAGGAATATGAAATGGAAATGAGAAATAGATCAAAATCAGCTATATGTAGTGTATAGAACCATATGAGAGGTTTTTAAAGTTCTATTTATGACTCCCCAACCTGAATGGTTGAGATAAAGTAAATCAGAAAGAAAGCGTCAACTTTGCATGGGCATTTCCTAAATGCAGAATATTTTTGATATTCTTTTCTTAGAAAAGATAAGCAAACACATAATTACATACTTAGCTTTTATATAATGAGTATATATTGACTTAAGTACTTAGAGTTAAAAATGGCTTTTCAAGGCAGTGAGAGGCTAGCCAGAGAAATATTTTGATTTGTTTTCTAACACAGATGTCAGCTTGGGTCCCCTGTCTATTGAAGACCTACTTAAGATTAGTTTGAACCCTCATCCCTTCTGTTCCCTGTGTTAGTTAGTCCTAACCACCTACTTGTGGTCACATCCTGTTCTGAGCCCAAGCTTCTGCAGAAACAGTTCAGTTTATTTGCTGCCCTGTAACATGTCTCGTGGAACAGATGAAGTGCTTTTCAGTTTCCACAATAAACAAATAAAATAAATCCTTGACTCCCCCCAAGCTATTAGTGGGTAACAGATTTCACTGATGATTTCAAGAACATAAAGAGAGTGTTTATACCTTAGCAGGGTCAACAGCTTCCGGTTGAACTCGAGATATCTTTCTTTACAGCACTCTCTTGTCTCCACCACCTGTGAATATCTATCCACGTTTCCAAAATGGTTCCTGAAAATAAAGAGAAGGCATATGCAAAGTCCATGGGAGAAGCTGAAGAACCGTTGTTTCATGCACTCCATTGGCAACCTTACCATGAATTACATGGCGATGATTGGTTTGAACAGAGCATGTTTTCAAAGCTCTGCAGCCCCCAGTTTTAAGCTTTAAAGAGCAGTCAGTACATTATGCAATGCAATTGCATTATCAAAAGTTTTACTTATAACTACAGAGAAAATATATGCCATCAACTTATAAATGGAAAGAAATTGAATTATCTAACATTCCATACCATTTTACAAGTTGAAAAAAAATTGAAAAGGAAAAAAGAAAAGAATGAGTAATGAGAGCTTTGTTAAATTACAGAACTTTAGGAGTCAAAAGATAGGATTGTTGTTGTTTTTGTTGTTATTTCCATGTCTCTTCACAGGCCTCATAAGAACACATTTCCCCACGCTCCCTCCCTGGCCCACCCCCAACACCCAAGTTGCCAGATTTGGCACAAGTTAAGCCCTTGTTTCATGATAATGTTTCAGAGGTTATTTGACGTAGTGAATACTAATCTCTTAAAAATATTTTGGGGGGCACCTGGCTGGCTCAGTTGGTAAAGCATGTGACTCTTGATCCTTGGGACATGAGTTTGTGTCCCACACTGAGTGTCGAGACTACTTAAAAAAATTTTTTTTTTAATGTTATTCCTTAAAAACATGGCTTGTTATTTACTAATTTTTTCGTCAAAAATGTCATTTTGAGGATTTTTTTAACCAGGAGATTAAAATATAATTAAAAAAATCTCTAAGAGTTTAAGGGTGCCTGGATGGCTCAGTATGTTAAGGCTCTGACTCTTGATTTTGGCTCAGGTCATGGTCTCACGTTTCATGAAATGGAGTCCCGCGATGGTCTCTGCACTGACAGGGCAGAGCCTGCTTGGGATTTTCTGTCTCCTTCTCTCACTACCCCTCCCCCACGCACGTGCATGCACCCTCTCTCTCTCTCTCAGAATAAATAAATAAACATTAAAAAAAACTCGAAGAGCTTGAAAAGACAGTTAAAAATAAGCAAAATAGAAATGTATTGGGAATTCTAAAGAGGAATAAACACTATTTTCTTTTAGCAAAGATTTCTCGTTAATCATAAAAAGCTTCTCCAAATGTAAGCCCTGTTTTCCAGATGTTAAAGACCTAAACAAACTAACCAAACTTATCGTAGTAATCATTTAGCAACACATGTTAAGTCATTATGCTGTATACCTTAAATTTACATGGTGCTGTATGTCAATTATATTTCAATAAAGCTGAAAGAGGAGAAAAACACCTAAACAAATATGAGAGTATTAGAAGAACCCTTGGCTTATATATATATGCTTTCTATATGTAAGTATCGGTACTATACTTTTTAGTAATTTCCATTGGCTACTGACTTATGCTGTTGATAACATGGCGAGATGTGTCACTCTGTGCCCACAGTTTTGTTACTAAAGCATTTCCTCTTTGTTTTCTTTTGACTGCTGCATAGTTTCATCATGGAAACTTCAACATGAATGAATGACTATGACCAACAGCTAATAATTGTATACCTTATGCCATTTTGGTAGGCAGAATAATGGCCACTCAAAGCTTCCACTTCCCTTGTTTTGTTTTTAGAGTCCACATGTGAGTCTTTGTCTGTTTGACTTACTTCACTTACCATAATACGCTCTAGGTCCATCCAGGTTGTTGCAAGTGGCAAGATCTCATTCTTTGATATAATTGCATAATATTCCATATGTGGAATATTATATATATGTAAAACATCTTCCTTACCCATTTTTCTATTGATGGACACTTCGATTGCTTCCATAACTTGGCTATTGTAAATAATGTTGCTGTAAACATAGGGGTATGTGTATGTATGTGTGTGTGTGTGTGTGTGTGTGTGTGTGTGTGTGTATAGATATATGTATGTATTCAAATTAGTGGTTTTGGGGGCGCCTGGGTGGCGCAGTCGGTTAAGCGTCCGACTTCAGCCAGGTCACGATCTCGCAGTCCGTGAATTCGAGCCCCGCGTCAGGCTCTGGGCTGATGGCTCGGAGCCTGGAGCCTGTTTCCGATTCTGTGTCTACCTCTCTCTCTGCCCCTCCCCCGTTCATGCTCTGTCTCTCTCTGTCCCAAAAATAAATAAAAACGTTGAAAAAAATTAAAAAAAAAAAAGAAAAAAAAATTAGTGGTTTTGTTTGCTTTGGGTAAATACTCAGTAGTGGAATTATTGTATCATATGATTTTCTATTTTTAATTTTTTGAGGAACATCCATACTGATTTCCACAGTGGCTGCACCAATTTACATGCCAACCAGCAGTGCAGAAGTGTCCCTTTTTTCCCCATATTCTTGCCAACCCTTGTTATTTCTTGGCTTTTTCATTTTAGTCATTCTGACAAGTATAAGGTAGTATCTCATTTTGTTTGATTTGCATTTACCGATGATTAGTGATGTTGAGCATCTTTTCACGTGTCTGTATGTCTTCTTTGGAAAAATTTCTATTTAGATCCTCTGCCCGTTTTTTAATTGGACTGGTGTTGTTTTGGTGTTTTGGTGTTTTGGTGTTGGATTGTATAAATTCACTCATATGTGGAATCTAAAAAAACAAAACAAATGAGTAGACAAACAAAAAGCAAAGTCAAACCGATAAATACAGAGAACCCACTGATGGTTGCCAGAGAGAAGGGGGGGGGGTGGTGGTGAAGGGACAGACAGAATGGCAAAGGGAAGTGGGAGATATGGGCTTCCAGTTATGGAGTGAATAAACCATGAGAATAAAAGGCACTGCACAGGGAATATAGTCTCTAGGTTATATGGTGACAGGTGGTGGCTGTACTTGTGGTAAGGGTAGCATAACATACAGAGAACTTACAGACCTGAAACTAATGTAACATTGTGTGTCATTTGTACTCAAAAATTAAAAAAAAAAAAAAGTGTCCACTTCCTAATGCCCGGAACCTGTGACTATGTTACTTAACACAGCAAACCAGGACTTTGTAGATGTGATTAAATTAAGTGGGAAGATTAAATGAAACTGAGTTGGGAAGATTATTCTGGATTATCCAGGTGAGCCCAATCTAATCCCATATGTTCTGAAAAGTAGAAAATCTTCCCTGGCTGTCAGAGGGAGATGCTACTCACAAAGACTGGTTCAATGATGCTGGCTTGAAGGAGAAAGGTGACCATTTCTGGAAGCCGGAAAAGCAAGGAAATAAGTTCTTTCCTAGAGCCTCCAGAAGGTCCTGCCTGCTTCCTGACTTAGTGCTGTGTCAGACTTCCAACCTACAGACCTGTATGTTAAGACAGACGGTCCCCGACTTATGATGGTTCTACCTACGATTTTTCAACTTTATGATGGTGTGAAAGTGATATCCTTTTAGTAGAAACTGTACTTCGAATTTTGAATTTTGATCTTTTCCTGGGTTCGTGATATGCAGTATGTTGCTTTTTTGTGATATGGCTCCCCATCAGCCTCACGATCATGAGTGTTAGCGACCAATACACTTAAACCATTCTGTATCTAGCAACCATTCTGTTGTTCACTTTCAGTGTACTGTTCAATAAATTACATAAGATATTCAACATTTTATTATAAAACAGGCATTGTGTTAGGTGATTTCGCCCAACTATAGACTAATATAAGTGTTCTGAGCATATTTAAGGTAGGCAAGGCTATGCTATGATGTTATTAGGTTAGGTGTATTAAGTGAACTTTTGAATTAGGATATTTTCAACCTATAGTCGGTTTATCAGGACAGGACATAACCCCATTGCAAATTGTGGAAGATCTGCATATATATATATATGGCTCACTTCGAAGTAAGCCAAAAAGGAGACAAATTTTTAAGGATCAGTTTGTAAGAGCCTTCAAGTGTCATGATACAGACTTTGGACCATGGGTATAGCTTCTTAAGGAAGAAGCTATATATTTGGAGATTTAAATTATGACAGTTAAATAAATTTAATCAGTATTCTTTAACCTCTTTACATATACATGTGCATGTCTCCTGAGGATTTACATTTAAGAATTTGCTTGCAAAACAGATCAATCACCAAACATGCATTTGCAGAATGTGTTCCTTTCTTGTCCTCCCCTAACTCACCATCAAAATGCCAGAGTTGCTGAATAAAAGATGACTATGGGGCACAGAAAGATGTTTATGGATATGCTTCTGAAGTAAATCACTTACCCAGTGCTTCATTTC
Source organism: Felis catus (assembly GCF_018350175.1). Taxonomy (NCBI): domain Eukaryota; kingdom Metazoa; phylum Chordata; class Mammalia; order Carnivora; family Felidae; genus Felis; species Felis catus. Next base: position 117,589,361 of record NC_058372.1, on the reverse strand, counting down.
AAAGTTAACTAATCTGCACACCCCAATAAGGAAGATATTTCCATTTGGAGTAAGTGAGCGGAGGTGCAGAAAAGACCATGATAAATCTAAGCCTGCTCTTGGGCACTACTAAACTTTAAAGTTGAGGTGGAAAGAAATCGTAGGAGTCATCCAGTCTAATTCCCACATTTTATGGACACTCAGGAAAGCTAAGACATTTATTCAAGTTCAAATAGCTCTTCAGTGACAAGGTTGAGAATGAATTCGCTCCTTGTTTCCACACTTCCTTCTTCATCATACTGCATTTCTATCTTATCTCCTGCTTCTGTGTCTACGTTGAATCTGCCATGGAGACGTGTTGATTCTTCTTGGGAATTAGCTTTTAAATTTATACTTTCTTCATTCCTGCCATATCTTCCTCATTTTGTGCTTTAATTGCCTCAGCCACCCTCTGACCAGTTTCTCACAGCCCCATTCATCTTATATCTGACCACCAGGCTGATCTGCCTCACACACTATGTTCAACCTTCCATAGTGAGACTTCCAGACCTTTCACAGAGGACATTCAAACTCTTTACGTTGGCATTAAATGCCACCATATCATCTGGTCTTTGTCTCTACGATTTACCTCCTGACTTTTTTTTTTTTTTTGGTGTTTTTATTTAATTAATTAATTATTTTTTTAATTTACATCCAAGTTAGTTAGCATATAGTGCAACAATGATTTCAGGAGTAGATTCCTTAATGCCCCTACCCATTTAGCCCATCCTCCCTCCTGCAACCCCTCCAGTAACCCTCTGTTTGTTCTCCATATTTAAGAGTCTCTTATGTTTTGTCCCCCTGCTTGTTTTTATACTATTTTTGCTTGGTATTGTTATTTAACTTATTTTTTAAATTTACATCCAAGTTAGTTAGCATATAGTGCAACAATGATTTCAGGAATAGATTCCTTAATGTCCCTTACCCATTTTAGCCCATTCCCCTTCCCACAATCCCTCCAGTAACCCTCTGTTTATTCTCCATATTTAAGAGTCGTTTTGTCCCTCTTCCTGTTTATGTATTATTTTTGCTTCCCTTCCTTTATGTTCATCTGTTTTGTATCTTCAAGTCCTCATATGAGTGAAGTCATATGATATTTGTCTTTCTCTGACTAATTTTGCTTAGCATAATACCCTCTAGCTCCATCCACATTGTTGCAAATGGCAAGATTTCATTCTTTCTGATTGCTGTACCTCCCGACTTTTTTTTTTAATTTAATTTTTTGTGTTTTTAAATTTACATCCAAATTAGTTAGCATATAGTGCAACAATGATTTCAGGAGTAGATTCCTTAGTGCCCTTTACCCATTTAGCCCATCCCCTCTCCCACAACTCCTTCAGTAACCATCAGTTTGTTCTTCATATTTATGTCTCTTCTATTTCATCTCCCTCCTTGTTTTTATATTATTTTTGTTTCCCTTCCCTTATGTTCATCTGTTTTTTCTCTTAAATTCCTCATATGAATGAAGTCATATGATTTTTGTCTTTCTCTGACTGACAAATTTCACTTAGCATAATACCTTCCAGTTCCATCCACATAGTTGCAAATGGCAAGATTTCATTCTTTCTGATTGCCGAGTAATACTCCAGTGTCTGTGTGTGTGTGTGTGTGTGTGTGTGTGTGTGTGTGTGTGTGTGTATCACATCTTCTTTAGCCATTAATCCATTGATGGACATTTGGGCCCTTTCCAAGCTATGGTTATTGTTGATAGCACTGCTATAAACATTGGGGTGCATGTGTCCCTTCGAAACAGTATATCTGTATCCCTTGGATAAATACCTACTAGTGCAACTGCTGGGTCATAGGATAGTTCTATTTTTAATTTTTTGAGGAACCTCCATACTGTTTTCCAGAGTGGCTGCCCCAGTTTGCATTCCTACCAGCAATGCAAAAGAGATCCTCTTTCTCCACATCCTCGCCAACATCTGTTGTTGCCTGAGTTGTTAATGTTAGCCATTCTGACAGGTGTGAGTGGTATCTCATTGTGGTTTTGATTTGTATTTCCCTGATGGTGAGTGATGTTGAGTATTTTTTCCTGTGCCAGTTGGCCATCTAGATGTCTTCTCTGGAGAAGTATCTATTCATGTCTTTTGCCCATTTCTTCACTGGATTATTTGTTTTTTGGGTGTTGAGTTTGGTAAGTTCTTTATAGATTTTGGATACTAACCCTTTATCTGATATGTCATTTGCAAATATCTTCTCCCATTCTGTCAGTTGCCTTTTAGTTTTGCTGATTGTTTCCTTTGCTGTGCAGAAGCTTTTTATTTTGATGAGGTCCCAGTAGTTCATTTTTGCTTTTGTTTCCCTTGCCTCTGGAGACGTGTTAAGACGTTGCTGTGGCCAAGATCAAAGACGTTTTTGCCTGCTTTCTCCTTGAGGATTTTGATGGCTTCCTGTCTTACATTGAGGTCTTCCATCCATTTTGAGTTTATTTTTGTGTATAATGTAAGAAAGTGGTCCAGGTTCATTCTTCTGCATGTCGCTGTCCACTTTTCCCAGCACCACTTGCTGAAGAGATTATCTTTATTCCATTGGATATTCTTTCCTGCTTTGTCAAAGATTAGTTGACCATATGTTTGTGGGTCCAATTCTGGGTTCTCTATTCTGTTCCATTGATCTGAGTGTCTGCTCTTGTGCCAGTACCATACTGTCTTGATGATTACAGCTTTGTAGTATAGCTTGAAGTCTGGGATTGTGATGCCTCCTGCTTTGGTTTTCTTTTTCAAGATTGCTTTGGCTATTTGGGTCTTTTCTGGTTCCATACAAATTTTAGGATTATTTGTTCTAGCTCTGTGAATAATGCTGGTGTTATTTTGATAGGGATTGCATTGAATACGTAGATTGCTTTGGGTAGTATCGACATTTTAACAATATTTGTTCTTCCTATCCAGGAGCATGGAATCTTTTTCCATTTTTTGTGTCTTCTTCAATTTCTTTCATAAGCTTTCTATTGCTTTCAGTGTATAGATTTTTCACGTCTTTGGTTAGATTTATTCCTAGTATTTTATGGTTTTTTGTGCAACTGTAAATGGGATCGATTCCTTGATTTCTCTTTCTGTCACTTCATTGTTGGTGTGTAGGAATGCAACCGATTTCTGTGCACTGATTTTATATCCTGCAATTTTGCTGAATTCATGAATCAATTCTAGCAGTTTTTTGGTGGAATATTTTGGGTTTTCCATATAGAGTATCATGTCATCTGCGAAGAGTGAAAATTTGACCTCCTCCTGGCTGATTTGGATGACTTTTATTTCTTTGTGTTGTCTGATTGCAGAGGCTAAGACTTCCAATACTATGTTGAATAAGTGTGGCAAGAGTGGACATCCCTGTCTTGTTCCTGGCTTTAGGGGGAAGCTCTCAGTTTTTCCCCACTGAGGATGATATTAACATTGGATCGTTCGTATATGGCTTTTATAATCTCGAGGTGTGTTCCTTCTGTCCCTACCTTCTTGAGGGTTTTTATCAAGAAAGGATGCTGTATTTTGTCAAATGCTTTCTCTGCATCTATTGAGAGGATCATATGATTCTTGTCCTTTCTTTTATTGATGTGATGAATCATATTAATTGTTTTGTGGATATTGAACCAGCCCTGCATCCCAGGTATAAATCCAACTTGGTTGTGGTGAATAATTTTTTTAATGTATTGTTGGATCCAGTTGGCTAATATCTTGTTGAGGATTTTTGCATCCATGTTCATCAGGGAATTTGGTCTACAGTTCTCCTTTTTAGTGGGGTCTCTGGTTTTGGAATCAAGGTAATGCTGGCTTCATAGAAAGAGTTTGGAAGTTTTCCTTCCATTTCTATTTTTTGGAACAGCTTCAGGAGAATAGGTGTTAACTCTTTCTTAAATGTTTACTAGAATTCCCCTAGAAAGCCATCTGGCCCTGGACTCTTGTGTTTTTTTTTTTTTTTTTTTTTTTTTTTGGCAGATTTTTGATTACTAATTTGATTTCCTCACTGGTTATGGGTCTGTTCAAATTTTCTATTTCTTCCTGTTTCAGTTTTGGTAGTGTATATGTTTCTAGGAATTTGTCCATTTCTTCCAGATTGCCCATTTTATTGGCATATAATTGCTCATAATATTTTCTTATTATCGTTTTTATTTCTGCTGTGTTGGTTGTGATCTCTCCTCTTTCATTCTTGATTTTATTTATTTGGGTCATTTCCTTTTTCTCTTTGATCAAACTGGCTAGTGGTTTATCAATTTTGTTAATTCTTTCAAAGAACCAGCTTCTGGTTTTATTGATCTGTTCTACTGTTTTTTTTGTTTTTTGTTTTTTGTTTTTTGTTTTTTGTTTTTTGTTTTTTGGTGTCAATAGCATTAATGTCTGCTCTAATCTTTATTATTTCCTGTCTTCTGCTGATTTTGGGTTTTATTTGCTGTTCTTTTTCCAGCTCCTTAAGGTGTAAGGTTATGTTGTGTATCTGAGATCTTTCTTCCTTCTTTAGGAAGGCCTGGATTGCTATATACTTTCCTCTTATGACTGCCTGTGCTGCATCCCAGAGGTTTTGGGTTGTAGTGTTATCATTTTCATTGACTTCCACATACTTTTTAATTTCCTCTTTAACTGCTTGGTTAGCCCATTCATTCTTTAGTAGGATGTTCTTCAGTCTCCAAGTATTTGTTATCTTTCCAAATTTTTTTTGTGGTTGATTTTGAATTTCATAGTGATGTGGTCTGAAGATATGCACGGTATGATCTCAATCTTTTTGTTCTTAGGTCTGATTTGTGTCCCAGTATATGGTCTATTCTGGAGAACATTCTATGTGCACTGGAGAGAATGTATATTCTGCTGCTTTAGGATGAAATGTTCTGAATATATCTGTTAAGTCCATCGGGTCCAGTGTGTCATTCAAAGCCATTGTTTCCTTGTTGATTTTTTGATTAGATGATCTGTCCATTGTTGTGAGTGGGGTGTTGAAGTCTCCTACTATTATGGTATTACTATCAATGAGTTTATGTTTGTGATTGATTTATGTATTTGGGTGCTTTCACATTTGGCACATAAATGTTTACAATTGTTAGGTCTTCTTGGTGGATAGACCCCTTGATTATGATATAATGCTCTTCTGCATCTCTTGATACAGTCTTTATTTTAAAGTCTAGATTGTCTGATATATGTATGGCTACTCTGGCTTTCTTTTGTTGACAATTAGCATGATATATGGTTCTCCATCCCCTTGTTTTCAATCTGAAGATGTCTTTAGATCTAAAGAGGGTCTCTTGTAAACAGCATATAGATGGATCTTGTTTTCTTATTCATTCTGTTACCCTATGTCTTTTGATTGGAGCATTGAGTCCATTGACGTTTAGAGTGAGTACTGAAAGATACGAATTTATTGCCACTATGATGCTTGTAGAGTTGGAGTTTCTGGTGGTGTTCTCTGGTCCTTTCTAATCTTTGTTGCCTTTGATAAATAAATAAATAAATAAATAAATAAATAAATAAATAAATGTGTGTGTGTGTGTGTGTGTGTGTGTGTGTGTGTATATATATATATATATATATATATATATATATTCATCTTTTCTCCCCTCAGAGAGTCCCCCTTAAAATTTCTTGCAGGGCTGGTTTAGTGGTCACAAACTCCTTTAATTTTTGTTTGTCTGGGAAACTTTTAATTTCTCCTTCTATTTTGAATGACAGCCTTGCTGGATAAAGACTTCTTGGCTGCATATTTTTCTGATTCATTTTTCTGAATGAATATATTTTTCTGAATATATCCCACCACTCCTTTCTGGCCTGCCAAGTTTCTGTGGATAGATCTGCTGCAAACCTGATCTGTCTTCCCTGTAGGTTAAGGACTTTTTTTCCCTTGCTGCTTTCATGATTCTCTCCTTGCCTGAGTATTTTGTGAATTTGACTATGATATGCCTTGTTGATGGTTGGTTTTTATTGAATCTAATGGGGGTCCTCTGTGCTTCCTGGATTTTGATGTCTGTGTCTTTCCCCAGGTAAGAAAAGTTTTTTTGCTATGATTTGCTCACATAACCCTTCTACCCCTATTTCTCCCTCTTCCTCTTCTCGGACCCCTGTGATTCTGATGTTGTTCATTTTTAATGAGTCACTGATTTCTCTAGTTCTTAAATCGTGCTCTTGTGCCTTAATCTCCCTCTTTTTTTCTGCTTCATTATTCTCTATAAGTTTGTCCTCTATCTCGCTGATTCTCTGTTCTGCCTCATCCATCCTTGCTGCCGCTGCATCCATCTGTGATTGCAGCTCAGTTATAACATTTTTAATTTCATTCCTTTTTTACTTCTTTTATCTCTGTAGAAAAGGATTCTAATCTATTTTTGACACCAGCTAGTATTTTTATTATCATGGTTCTTAATTCTGGTTCAGACATCTTGCTTGTATCTGTGTTGGTTAAATCCCTGGCTGTTGTTTCTTCATGCTCTTTCTTTAGGGGTGAATTCCTTCGTTTTGTCATTTTGAAGGGAGAAAAGGAATTAATGAGGTAGAAAAATTAATACTAAAAAATTAAAATTAAAAAATATTAAAATTAAAAATTAAACACACACACACACAAAATTAAATCGAATAAATGATGCTAGATCCTAGATGTGTTTTAGTCTGGGTGTTGAAAGTGGTTTGACAGATTAGAGGAAAAAAAGGGTGGGAAAAAAAAGGAAATTGAGAATTTGAAAAAATGAATACACTGAAGTAGACTAAAATGAGATGATGGGAGTAAAATAGAATTTGAAAAAAATTACATAGGAGTAAAGAATATAGTAGGAAAAAAATTAAAGAAAATATTTTTAATAAAAATTAAAAATAAAAATGTATTTTTCTCTTTCTGTATTCAAGAAAAAGAAAAAAACAGAAAAGAGAAAAAAGAGAAAAAAAGGAAATCATTTGAAAATTTGAAAAAGTGAATACACTGTAGTAGACTAAAATAAAATGATGGAAATAAACTAGAATTCGAAAAAAAATTACATAAAAGCACAAAATATAGTAAAAACATTAAAGAAAAATATTTTTAATAGAAATTGAAAATAAAAATGAATTTTTTCTCTTCCTGTATTCAAGAAAAAGAAAAGTAGTGTAAAAGAGAAAAAAAGAAAGAAAATCGACCTGCTAACAGATTGAAATAGGACTAAAATTACTTCATTTTCCCCTAGAAGTCAGACTATGTAGTGCTTTATAGTCCATAAACTAAGTAGGCGGGAGACTTGTGTTCTTGAAGAGCGAGGTTGGCCCAGTTGGGCGGGGCTCGGTGTAACGGCTCCGTTCTCCACTAGATGGCGCTGCTATTGTTGCAGCGCTCGTAGGTGCGTAAGCCCATGGGCGGGACGGGTGAAAATGGCATCACTCAGCTACCCGGTCTGTTCTCCCGGATCAGCAATCGCGCACGCATCCTCTGTCTTCAGTTTTCGTCCACTCCCCGCTTTTTCATTCTCTGGGACCAGGCCCCAGGCAGTACCTCTCTCTCAAGTTTTGTCTCAGATGCGGCTGTTTTCCCCGGCCCGTTACTTCCGAAGGACAGCAGCTTTGACCCGCTCCACCCCACTGCAGGAGGGTCTCACTGAGCAATGGCTGAATGAGCAATGGCCAAATGTCGGCTGCACCCAGGAACATTTGCCGGACCCTGCTGCTGCCGGTGCCCTGAGACTGCGGCCCGGTGCCAGCCCCCCCCAGAACAAGTTCGTGAGATAGTGTAGCAGCAGCTTTTCAGGGATTATGGAAAATCGCAACACACATCTGGCACCAGGCTTCACCCTTAACGACCTTGTTCCAGCACCAGCAAGTGTGGCCGTTTTCCAGGGTCTGCTGGGACCAGGTGGAATCAACAGTCTCTACCAAATGTCCTTCCAGCAGTGGAACCGCTTTTCCCCGTGTGGCCTGAGAACTTCCCGGACCCCACTCTGTTCCTGGGGATTCGCCCTTCCTACCAGAGCACCTCCAGGTACCGAGTTGTGGAGTTGCAGCCTTTGCACTCCCCTTGTTTACAGTCTTCGTGGAAGTTAAACCCTCTCCTTTCTCCCTTCTCCCTTTTTAGTTTACTCCCTGCGGGTGTTTCCAATTTTCCACTTTCTCTCCAGCTGCTTTTGGGGAGGGGTGCTTTTCCCTTATTCTCCCCCCGCCCAGTCTCCGTCTCTCCGCTCGCAAAAGCACCTCCCTCCCTGTGCCTTCTGGCTCCCCATGTTCACCTCTCCGTGCTGGGTACCTGCTGAATTCTGTGGTTCAGTTTGTGCAGATTGTTGTGTTAATCCTCCAATCCGTTTTCTAGATGTGCAGCATTGTTTAGTGTTGGTCTGGCTGTATTTCATGGATGTGAGACACACAGAAAACTTCCATGCTGTTCTGCCATCTTGGTTCCTCTCTCTGTACCTCCCAACTTTTAACACAAGTGTTCTGTGCCAGCCAGGATGGTCTCCTTCCTAATTCCACAGGCTCCCCCTTATTTCCACTGTACTGCATTGTTTGTACCTTTTCAGCCGGAAATGTCCTTTCTACTCTTCCACCTGCAAAAGTAACATCAGCTCAGTAAACCTATCTTAACACCTTCTTCCTTACTTTGACTCTTTCTAAGAACCCCAACCACAGACAATTACTCCCTCTCTTGAGTACTTTGAGTAAAGGCTTTCCTTGAATCACATTTTAGCACTTGACTGTATCCAGGTTAGCTCTTCTTTGTACCTGGCCTCTTACTCCTGATTCATGTGCATAAGGGAAGATGGATCTGTTTCATGGGAGAGACGTCAGGTTTCAGAATTCATCTGTGAGTCATGAGGGAATCAGTGGTGGTTGATGCCCTGGGACTGCAGTATGTCCCTCAGGAGAAAGCATGTATGAGGATATTGTGCGAAGACGGTGCTAGAGCCTGGCAGAGAGAGGAAAGAATAATTCTTATTTTAAAAATGCTTGACTTTCTCAAATATACTTCAATAAAGCCCCCCCCCCAAAGGCTTAAAGATATAATGTTGATGGATGTTTCAAATATGTGACTAAAATAAATGGGATAAAGCAACAAATTTCTTTGAATCAAACAACGTTTAAGGGCCAAAAGAAAACCAAAAGGAGAAAAGAGAGAAAGAGAAAGTAATTTAGGCTGCAAAAAAGGGAGGATAACAGCAAGGGTGTTTATTATTACAAAACAGCTGATTGTTGCCAAGTTACTTCTCCCACCACGGAACAATTTAGTCTGGCCGGATTATTCCTTCGGGGAGACAAGCTGCTAATTGCATACACCTTGGTAGTGACCTTAAAAAAGAGCCGTGTCATTGAGAACAACCAAATTACTTGGGTTTGATTTATCATTCCAGCTAATTAGATGAGCCTTTGACTCAATGATAGTCTACTTTAATTGAGTAAATAGACTACCTACAGAAACCAACTAAGTCACTTGCCATTATAGGTATATAAAGCAGCGAAAAGGTGCTCTTTGGAAAACCAAGTGAAGCAGCGCACATGTGACCATGTCCTCACTATCAGGAGAGAAGAAATAGAGCTGTGAATCATTGTAGAGCAGAGATTCCAATATAAAATTCAGATCACAGTCCCTCCTGTTGTTTGTGGCAAATTGACTATAGCTACTATTAATGTTTGTAGTGGGTTGAGTACTGTCCTCCCCAAATTCGTGTTCACTTGGAACCTCAGAATGTGATCTGATTTGGAAATACATAAATAAGGCCTTTGCAGATCTGACTAGTTAAGATGAGGTCATACTGAATTAGGGTGGGTCCTAAGTCCCCCTACTGTCCATATAAGGAGAGGACACAGAGATACACATGGGGAAGAAGAGAAATTGTGTTTTGAGTCCTTATTTACCTTTTGTTTTTTGAGAGTTTCTGAGGAGTCCATTAATCAAATGCCATCGCAGCATGGCCCCTGGCCTCCAAACTGCTCCCTGTGTTTGAGCAGACATCTCCTTTGAGTGACACCATGTGTGCTCAACTGCCCAGGGAATGTGATTTGTATTCTATGACATTCCCAACACTTAAAGGTCATCCAACAGTCTCATGCTGAAGAAATAAGCCTACTAGGGGTCTGAGTTACTGCACGGTGGGGCCCAAGAACCATTGGGAATTTTCCTTAGACAAAAAGCCCTTATTTTATTGATTCATTTTTTATTTTAGAGAGAGAGAGAGAGGGAGAGAGCATGAGTGGGGGAGAGGGGCAGCAAGAGAGAGAGAGAATCCCAACCACTTTATAAACACCAGATACATGTGGCCTCTTATTATTAATCATGTGCATTACATCTCAGATTAAGATATTCTTTATACTCAGCCACTAATGAGTAGGCACATTTTTTTCTGTTCAATTTTTTATTCAAGTTCTGATAAGTTAACATATGGCACAGTGTTAGTTTCAGGAGTAGAATTCAGCGATTCTTCACTTACAAACAATACTCAGTGCTCATCACAACAAGTGCCCTCCTTAATACCCATCACCCATCTAGCCCATCCCCCACCCACCTCCCTCCACCAACCCTGTTTATTCTCTATCTTTAAGAGTTTTTTAAGATTTGTTTCCTCCCTCTCTTTTTCTCCTTCCCATATGTTCATCTGTTTTGTTTCTTAAATTCTACATATAAGTGAAATCACTTGGTATTTGTTTCTTCTATTGATTTATTTCACTTAGCATCATACACTATAGCTCATATGACTCCATCTATGTCGTTGTAAATGGCAAGATTTCATTCTTTTTGATAGCTACATCTTCTTCATCTGTTTATCATTTGGTAGACATTTGGGCTCTCTCCATAGTTTGGCTATTGCTGATAAGGTTGCTATAAATATCAGTTGCATATACTTCTTTGAATCTGTATTTTTTATCCTTTGAGTAAATACCTACTAATGCAATTGCTGGGTCGTAGGGTAGTTCTATTTTTAATTTTTTGAGGAACCTGCATACTGTTTTCCAGTGTGGCTGCACCAGTTTACATTCCCACCACCAACAAAAGTTTTCCCCTTTCTCCACATCTTTGCCAACACCTGTTGTTTCTGTGTTGTTAATTTTATTAACATTCTGACAGGTGTGAGATGATATCTCATTGTAGTTTTGAATTGTATTTCCCTGATGATGAGTGATGTTGAGCATCTTTTCATCTGTCTGTTGGTCATCTGGATGTCTTCTGTGGAAAAATATCTATTCATGTCTTCTTCCCATTTCTTCACTGGATTATTTGTTTTGTTTGATAAGTTCTTTATAGATTTTGATACTGACCCTTTACCAGATATGTCATTTGCAAATATCTTATCCCATTCTATAGGCTGCCTTTTAGTTTTGTTGATGGCTTCCTACACTGTGCAGAAGCTTTGTATCTTGATGAGGTCCCAGTAGTTCATTTTTGCTTTTGTTTCCCTTGTATCTGCCAACATCTCTAGTAAGAAGTTGCTCCAGCTGAGTTCAAAAAGGTTGCTGGAGTAGGCACATTTTAAAGCCAGTGAGTGGCATTCAAGTTCCTTGTAATTCACTGTCTTGGAGGTGATGATGGCAATTCCATGCTGGAATAAACATAAGAACCATTATCTCACAGCTTTTCAGGAAATACCATCATCCAGTCTGCTCAAGCAACAAACGTCTAGTTCTTTTGGTTAATAGAGAAATGTCACTGAAAGCACATGTGACTCGTTAAAGCATGACAATAAATAAAATAAAGAGGCCTTTTGCTTATGACCCTGACAAAATATGGCTGGAAGGGATAAAGGAACAGTGGGATTACTAGAAACCAGAAGGAGAGTCATGTAGAGAAGCCTTGTGAGGAAGGAACAGTGACTTTCCACCAAGGAATACAACCAGCCGAGGTGCTGTTACAGGGAGGGAGTCAGAGTAATAAATACCCTGGCCTCATTGTCCTCCTTTTCTGCAATTTCCTGCTAGTGCTTGTCATTGATGAACCCCAACAGAAGCTAGAAATTGTGGGAGTCTGTTGATGTGGCTCATACAGCTCAGTCTGCATGGGGATGAACACAAAGAAGGGGAGACGGAAGGGTAGATCCGAAGAGGCAGAGGAAAGATACAAGCACTGGGGTTTGTAGACTTTAGTTACACACTAAAAAAGCACACGGTCAGTTTAAAACCTACGTTATTTTTTACCATAGTTGTGTTTTGCTTCTAGAAGCATAAATCTGTACTGATCAATTAGATTAGCCTCAACACTGGGTGATTATGCACAAATTAAACTTCTTTATAACCTGAGTCAGATATTAGAAATGGTGTTCCTTCTCCCGTTAGGATCATTCATGGACACATTTTTCTTTCTCTTTGTGTTTTCCTGTAAAGTTGAGTAATTACACCTCAGTAGATGGAGCAGATTTGGGGGCCAAATAAACTGCTTCTGGAACTTACTAGGCCAGTGGCAAAATATCTGTGGCTGTGTCCTCATATTTAGAAGACAGTTGGGTCAGGTCATGATGTTGCGGTCTGTGAGTTCGAGCCCCGCCTTGGGCTCTGTGCTGACAGCTCAGAGCCTGGAGCCTGTTTTGAATTCTGTGTCTCCCTTGCTCTCTCTCCCCTCCCCCACTCGTGCTCTGTCTCTCTTGCTCTCAAAAATAAATAAAACATTTTAAAAAATGCTGTTGCAGTGAATAGCTCATTAAGTTTGCATGTATCTGGATTCTCAGGCTGAGAAGAAGATTAATAGATTTCATTGAAAGGCAGTAATCAAAGAAATAGAATGTGTCATAAATCTAAATGTGTATTATGATACTCATAAAATAGGATTAAACAGTTAGGGGCTTTTTATTTCAAAACTGGGGGTCTCTTCAATAACATAAAATACAAAGTATGTATCTAATACAAGTAGCAATATGTTGTCTAGCACAAAATTACATGCAATAGATTTTTATATTATCAAATTGTTAGATAATCAGTAATATGTCATATGCATACACACGTGTGTATACCAATGCAAAGTTAATATCAGCAGATTCTTAAGAATATTTAGTCATAGACCTTAAAAATCCAATATGATTTAGTGGCACATTTTCATTGGCCAGACCCGTCTATTACCAAATACTTTCTCTTCCCTGTTCTTCTTTCTTTGCATTTCTATCATATCTTCTCTTTCTGCTGACTTTTTGCCTTTGTTAAGAATTAAATGGGTTCCTGTAAATGAATTATAGCTTTTGATAGAATATAGAATAATTTTGGAAGCATTAACTTAAGCTGACTGATTGAAGAATATTAGGTTTTGATTTCTAGAAATAAAAGCATTCCAAAAGAGCCTGGAAATGCTGAAGAAAAAAAAAAGTGAGAAAAATTTGAAATTTGAAAAGGCAAATACCTCAAGGCTATGAAGTCTCCAAATGAATCAGAACAGAGCCAAGAGCCAGAAGCATGAGAGCAAATAAACACACATCAAGACTCCTTCCCTGGGTTTGTTTTCAAGATTAAGGCTGAATGAAAGATACACAATACAAGATGGAGTAAATGCACAGGATATGAGAAGTTTTAGAAGGTCAAGTAGGCAAAACTCAAACAAGGAAAGATTATTTCAAACCTTTTATCATGAACTCTCTATTTATACTTCTGCTTCTTTTATGGTGAGCACAACAAAACTGGTTTTTGCTCTTCTAAGGGCAAATATTACTCAAATTATTACCTACCTGAGAGTGTAAAATGAACATTTTATATTCCATACCAGTTTTGCCTTAGACTCAATATATTTCAATTCATAATAGCTTCTATTCTCATCTGCCAGCATATGGTGTTCATCATATGGTTCACAGTAAGACAGACACAAGGTTTCCAAATGTCACGAAGTATTTTAGAGGCATGAATTTTACAAAATAAAAAAGTCACATTAGAACCCCGTTGCTAGGCAAGTCGAACCCAGCTGTGCTCAACGTCTCTGACAACAAGAAATTTCACTCACTGCTCCACAGTGAACATACATGACACTTAGTAGGAGTGGAGGCTGTTACCAAAAATACAGGATGACATACCTCTCTGTGAACGTGGTAGAAGTATAGACGTAAAAAGGTGGGGATGGACACATACACAAATTCATTTGCTCTTAAACCTAAACATTCCTACTACTTTTTCAAAGCTATGCATTTGTAGCATGAGTGAGAATGCCAATAGCCTATGATAGAGTCTGTGTCCTTCTTTGTTGAGAAAGGAAATTAATATAGGGCATTAAACAGAGGTTAAAAATGAACAATCTTTTCAATAAATGGTACTGGGAGAAATTTACTCATATGGGAAAAAGAGAAATTTTGCCCTATTTCAAATCATAAACAAAAATCGATTTTATGTATATTGTACATCTAAATATGAAAAATGAATAACAAATCTTCCAGAAGATAATATATGACTAAATCTTCACTATATAAGGGTAGGAGTAGATTTTTTTAAACAGGATACAAAAAAACGCTAACTATAAAAGAAGTGATCGATAAACTTTACTACAATAAAATTAATATCCTTGGTTCCTCGAAGACCCAATGGAGGGAATGAAAAAGCAAGCTACGGAGTTGGTAAAGATATGGGCAGCGTGGATAACTAACAAAGCCCTGTTATTCAGAACATTTCCCCCTCAGTTTTATTGAGCTATAATTGACATATAACACTGCGGTAAAGATGTACAACATAACGATTTGATATATGTACGTATTGCAAAATGATTACCGCAATAAGTTTAGTTAACATTCTTCACATGGTTACAGTTTTTTTTCTTGTGATGAAGACTTTTTTTTAAAATATATAATTTATTGTCAGATCGGGTTCCGTACAACACCCAGTGCTTGTGATGAGGACTTTTAAGAGTTACTCTCAGGGCACCTGGGTGGCTCGGTCGGTTAAGCGTCGGACTTCAGCTCAGGTCACGATCTCACGGTCCGTAGGTTCGAGCCCCGTGTTGGGCTCTGTGCTGACGGCTCAGAGCCAGGAGCCTGCTTCCAATTCTGTGTCTCCCTCTCTCTCTGCCCCTCCGCCGTTCATGCTCTCTCACTGTCTCAAAAATAAATAAACGTTAAAAAAATTTTTTTTAAGAAAAAGAGTTACTCTCTCAGTAACTATTGTTAACTATAGTCACCATGCTATATATTATATTCCCAGAAAATTTATTTATCTTACAACTGGAAGTTGGTACCTTATGACCACTTACAGAAAATCTTTTTTTGAAGTTTATTTATTTATTTTGAGAGAGAGAGAGAGAGAGAGAGAGAGAGAGAGAATCCCAAGCAGGCTCCAGCTGAGATCAAGAGTCAGATGCTTAACCGCCTGAGCCACCCAGGCTCCCTGGCCACCTATATAACATTTTAAGAATACTACATTCTCATTACATAATAACACCACAATATTGCAGATACTACAATATCAAATGTGAGTGAGGATATAGAGCCCTGGGGACTCCCATATACCGTTCTTGGGGGTGTAAAGGGGAACTCTGAAAAACAGTTTAGCATGATGAGTTATGGATGAAGGTGTACATACTCTGTGACCAGCATTTCCACCTCTAGAAATGTGTGTTCGTGTATAGCAAGACACCTACAAAAATATTCCTAGCAATGTTGTTTGGAAAGTTAATCGGCACTTGCATGGAGAAATAAATTTGTGGTATAATCATAGGAGAAAGTACTAGTAAGCAATGGAACTGAAAGAACCATAGCTCCTTGCATCATATGAGCGTCAACATGGAACGTTGAGCAAAGGAATCCAGGCATGAAAGGAGACAGATTCCGTGATTTCACGTACATCTAGCTCAAAAACAGGCAAACTTAAACTGTGTGTTTAGGAATGTATGAAATCATATTTCATACACTGAAAGCAAATGATGAATTTAAATGTCAAGATAGTGGTTACCTTTGAGGAGGCAGAAAAGAGGGAGCAGCAGTAGGAGGGACCATGCGTCGGCTTCTGAATGACAGATGATATTCTATTTCTTCACCAGATTATTAGTTAAGATGTTTCCTTTGCATTAAATCAAAGTATTGTACATGTAAATTTTTTTGGCATGGGGGTTTTAATTCACAACAAAAAGTTAGCCAAAAAGCCAGGCGTGTGAGACAGATTTGGAATTCACGTTTCATGCGTCCCAACTATAAGGAGTAGGTCAGGGTACATAACTTAACTGTTTTTACTTCAGTGTTTCATTGATTTCTTTCAGTTATCACTGTGCAAAGTATGGTTGTGGAGAGAAGCGATGTTGGGGACTTTCTGATCAATTTCCCCAATGTGTTTCCTGGCAGAGTAAGATGACCATTTGAAAACACGACTCCATATAAAGCAAAATGCATGTGATGTTTTACTCCAAATAAGTCACAGTTTTCAGGGGAACCATCAAAATAATATCAGGGCTGTGAACAAGTTACCTCTAATTTGGTAGGAGTGACTCTGCACAGTATTGGCTTCTGCTTTCACATCTCATCCATTCTACCTACAGGGACTCACTGGCACCTTTGCTCTACCCACATGGGTCACAGAGTTTACAAGATTCCTAGTCCAGTGTATGAAGCCTCCATCACCGAGAAGTACTTCTCTCACTAGCAGAACTGGCACTCAGTCCAGAGAGTTCTAGTTGACATTTAGAAAGTAATTGGACTCTCTTTTCCTGTATATCTCAACTAAAGATCAAACATTCAGACTAACGCACCCAAGAGAAAAATGATGCTGTACGTACGCAACTTATTCTTTTGACTTCACGGTATTCCTAAGCTGTTTCTCTTTTCACTGTGAAGAAAGAACTTCTTGTTTTGTTCAGGTCATTGGCACATGAGAATTCATCTTACCCTGTTTGGTAATATAAATAGTTACAAAAATGTACAGCCTCATTTCTTTTTTTCTAATAAAGTGTGCTGTTAACTTCTGTCTCATTCCCCCATAAGCAGTCCACAGCTTTCCAATTTCACATATCTTTGTATGTCCAGAGCACATCATCAAATTCTTTTTAAAGAAGTAATTGAAAACAAATCATTAAAGCCAAAATCGTCTTTTCCTAGAGTTCAGTATTGCATTTTGGAAAGCGTAATAAATGTCAGCACTCCACAGTTGAAAGTACCAGAATAAATTAGGAAGCATCTATGATTAACACAAAGATGTTTAAAAGAGTCTTCACTAGTTAATTGGATTGTTTGTTATTCTTACTCAAGTAAAACATGTCTGCAGAAAAATTAGAAAGCTCAAAAAAAAAATAAGCCATCAACAAAGATAGCACCCAGAGATACCACTTTTTTAGTGTGATTTCTTCCAAATTATCTGCTGTGTATACATGTACATTTACTTGCCTGTATACACTGTCACACATTGGTATTTTGATTGAAGGAATAATAGTTTCTTATTCAGTAATAAAGATGATTATTTACTAATTATCTAAACACCGCCTGCTCCTAAAAAGCTATTTCAGGTGATTAGCCACAGAGCAGAATGCACAGAGCATTGAGGGGTACATGAAAGTGGCAGGGCCACACTGTATGATCACTTTGAAACTCCTCGGTTATCCATGGGGCTGTACTGGTGAGCAACCCGCCATGGGTATATAGGTCGACCTCCAGACTTGAATCACCTCCCGCAACTATCTTCAGCAGCAGGAGCTCATTGTAAAACTGATGTGACAATACAGAGAATCTCTGGACCTGATATGACACTGTTACCCTACTTCACATTTGCGTGACGTTAGTGAGCATTTCAAGAACTTGATCTTTTCGGCTCTGTGCCCCATGTAGCCATGAAGATGCTTAAGTCAAGAATGATCGTCTCTACGTTACATATATCCAACGTATGGCAGGTGAACTTTCCTTTTATGTTTTGACAGTTGTAGCTTGCAACTCAGTCAGTGGCAGTTATGGGATTAAGCAATACTGAATCTCATGGCCTGGGAAATTTTGCTACTCCGGGCCCAGGATTCCTTCTGCAGATGCCCAAAACCACTATTTCATTTATATGGTAGATTCATCCAGAAGTTTTACTACTGTATTATTAGGAACACATTATTTGCTAGATAGTGTCATAGACTCTGGGTCTGGAGTTCTCTCAAGAGAGCGGACACAGAATTAAAATGTGAGAGATGCTAATGTCCAAGAGGAGATAAGAGCCCCGAGTAAGGGTCCTTGCTCTGTTTTTATGCTTACAAACATGGTGACGGACTTGCTAAAGAGACAATGAAACTGTGAACATTAACTCTTGTGTGAAAGAAAGGGGGGTTGGAAGGTGTTAGGGGTCAATACAAAACCCCTGGGGGCTGATGGTTGTTTATGGTAGGCAGGAGGCTGAGGGTCTGTTTATCTTAGCTAGCCTAGGGGATAAAACAGAGCTTACTACCTCAGGGTTAGCAAGGCTCCTTTCTTTTGCTAATTAGCTCTCCTCCGGGCAACTTCTTCCTGCTGCCGTCTATAGTCTTGTTTACCTATTCTGGTCCTTCCCTCCTGTGAAAGCAGCTTTCTGCTATTGTACCTTGTTGGGGCACTTCTGCCCTGTTTACCTAATCTCAGATGCTTTCATCCTAAACCTTGCTAACCCATTGGTGCCAGCTCAGGGAATTCCTGAACTTACTCCCCACAGATAGATTTTGAGGAACCATAATAAAGTGTCAGATGTTTTTACTAAATATTGTATGTGTGCACATGTGTATACGTGTGTGGTGTAATATACAGAGAAAAGGTAGCCTGTGGCTGTGAGGAGACTTGAGAGGAGGAAAGGAGAGAAAAGGAGAAAGAATCAAAATGGAACTTTAGGAATCAGAAGGTACTTGATTGTGTTCACCTGTAATAAAGAACTTTGTTCTGATCCTGAGGTCGGTTCATTTCGATCACTACTAGCAATTTTCCATTATATCTGGTCTTTGAAGACAAGACAGCTGTAATATTTTATATTTCTCCTCCTTCAAGAGAAGAGGAGGGAGCTTCGTAAAAAAAGAATCACTATTTAGAGGGCACCTTTATTTGAGAAAGGTGGAGATAATCCGAAACCAACTGTGTCAGGCATGTAACTCTTCTTTTCATGGGACACATTATGATTTCAAATGAAATACAGGTTTTCCCCGGCTTGGAATAAAAAACCTTTACTTGTGGGACAGCTGTTCAAGGTGAAAACAGAATACGTATGACTGTATGAAATGTTACAGTTTTACAGCTGATGTGGGAAATTCCATTTGGGATATTTGGTCCAATTCAGCATCAAATTCGATCATCATCCCCTTGCAGACAATACAAGTGTAAATATATCTGTTGCTTACTTACAGAGTCTAAATGTTAAAATAAGAAAATACAGGGGATTGGTTTGATTATTTTCCGAGGCAAAGAATCTAGTTTTGAAAGTCTTTCCTGAAGGTCATAGCCTGTACTTGAGCTCATTTAAACTCGGAAATGATTTTTCTCCCTTCTGAAACTATTCTCCCTCCAACCCTACCCACCTACCCACCCCTTTAGGAGGTGGGTGAATACATCCATCCATATATACTTTTCTATTTGTATAAGAATAAACACATTCATACTCTCCTATTGATTTGCACACTCATTCTTTTGCTCCATATCACACACCAGCTTTTTCTTGATTAAAAGGGAGGTTGAGTGAGAGGTATGACCCGGGCTTCCGTGCTTCTGAACGTGCATTATAGATGAGACTTGTCAACTTCCTGACACATGCGACTTGTTTCCTGAACACTTTTCTTTTAAGCTCTTTATTTTTGAAATTATTTTATTTTGGATTAATTCTCTTTTTGATATTTTACTATAATTTTGTGTAATTTAGCAATTGCATAATTATGTTAATTTCCCCAGAACTGTAGGTTGGCATATTCTCCTTATAGTTTTAATTAATTTTTTATTATAAAAGTTGTACCAAATTACGGCTTTTAACAAAAGCTAAATGGTACCAAAGTATATAAAATAAAATGTAAAATTTCACATCTCTACTCTCAAATCCCATTGACTGTAGTAAATTTTACATGTATAATACATCCGTCCATATATACTTTTCTGTTTGCGTAAGAATACATATTTGCATAAGAATACATATTTCTGTTGCATAAGTACATTCATACTATTATTTTATTTTACCTCAGTTTGGAAACCTATCTTTTACCAATGGGCATCCATTTATGTGTCTGAATAATGAAACATAAATTTCTAGTAGAATTTCAGTATCAAAGTGGGTGGCACTTAAAAGTTTGGGAGGTATTTCAGGTATCATCCTAAAGCTTCCAAGAATCTGTACTCTATTAAAAGTTTAAGGGGCACCTGAGTGGCTCAGTCGGTTAAGCGACCAACTTCAGCTCAGATCACGATCTCATGGTTCGTGGGTTGGAGCCTGGTGTTGAGCTCTGTGCTGTCAGCTCAGAGCCTGGAGCCTGCTTTGGGAGTTCTGTGTCTCCTCCTCTGTCTCTGCCCCTCCCCCACTCAGGCTCTGTCTCTCAAAGATAAATAAACACTACAAAAAAAAATGTTTATGAAAAGCCCATTGTTCCATTTCCTAACAAGTAAGGGGGCACTAGCAATTAATCTTCCTCAGCCTGATAGGTGAAAATGACATATCGTGGTTTTAGTTTGCATTTGCTTTATTTTTAATGACATTCGACATCTTTCCATATCCTTGTTATTTTTAATTAAATTACATTTTTTAAAAACTTTGTGAATGGTCCTATTCTTGGAATCAGTGTTTTGTTTTGTTTTTTTGTTTTTTTTTTTTAATTTATGTGGGTAAATCTTCCTTTATAATTTCTGGGTTCTACAGCATACACAAAAGGCCTTATCTGTCTCCAAAGTGTAAACACATTTACCATTGTTGGTCTCCAATGGCACACCTCCCTCTCTTTCTCTTTCCATCCCTCCTTCCCTCTTTCTCTCATTTATTTTATTTCCTTCTCACATTGAAATATTTCCTTCATCTAGGATTTATTTTGGCATAGAAAGTAAGGCAAGGACTCATGTTTTTCGTTAAATGACTAACCAGTTGTCTTAAACAATTTATTGAATTATCCATCTTTTCTCCATTTCTTTAAGATGACCCAATATCGCAATTTTTAAACAAATAATTTGGCCTACATTTTTTAAAAAAATGGGTTTTTGTTTCAGTCTGCCATCACAAAATACCATGTACTGGGTGGTTTCAACAACAGAAATTTATTTCTCAAGGTTCTGGAGGTTGGAAGTCTGAGCCCAGAGTGCTGGCATGGTCAGGTGCT
Organism: Felis catus; assembly: GCF_018350175.1. Taxonomy (NCBI): domain Eukaryota; kingdom Metazoa; phylum Chordata; class Mammalia; order Carnivora; family Felidae; genus Felis; species Felis catus. Next base: position 117,568,274 of record NC_058372.1, on the reverse strand, counting down.
GGTAAGAACCCTCTTCTGGGCTTGCCAACAGCCACCATCTTGTTGTGTCCTCTCATACTAGAGAGAGGACGCTCTGGTCTCTTTCTCTTCTTATAAAGACAATCCCATATGGGAACTCCATTCTCATGACCTCATCTAAACCTAATTACCTCCTTAAGTTTCCGCGTCTCCAAATACCGTCGTGTGGAGAGTTAGGGCTTCAACATGGGAACCTTGGGAGGCACACAAATATTCAGTCCCTACCAGCTTTCAAAAAGCATTAAATAAAAGATATGAGACTATGTTCAAGCACAATAAAAGGCCTTATTTCATTCCTTCAAATTCTGTTTAGCACATCTATTCCAGTCAAGATGCTCCAAACATAAATGGGCCATATCCCTGTGATAAGTAGCTCATAGTCTTTGTGGCATCCGGGATCTAAAACGATGGTTACAACACAGTGTGTTAACTCTAACAGAGCTGTGCATTCGTTCACAAATCAACTCAACGAGATGCCCGTGGACAGGAGCATGAGGGACTGTGCCCTGTGCAGGCCCTCCCAGGACAGTGAGCTTCTGCTGAGCCTTGCAGAATGCTAAAGGTGACCTTTGCAGGATACTGGTCCCCAGCAAAATGGCCTGAGAATTACCTGAATTTGCTTTTTGCCCTAACTTAACAGTAATTCCAACCATCAAATAAACGTCACATGTAAGTCCTGCAGGAGACAGGAAGGGCTGTGATAAAATCGGGCATTATTGTGAGTTCGCGTGCTCTTCCGCAGAAAAGATTTCCATTAAATGCGAATTAAGAAAATCAAACTTGAGCCACATTTAAATTTCTCATTGGGAACTTATTAGAGACATTTGAATTTGTTATTGGGCACTTATTGTCACTCCTTCTTAAAGGTTTCCTCATTCAAAAAATATTTCTAGGAAAAAACGATGAATCATTAAAGAGTAACAAATTTCTCTTCTGTAGGTTATGATAGGGTCTGATTCTTCCGGAGAAACTCGTAAGCCATATAAATATTGTATCTAGGTCAACAAACAGCGGTTCAAAAAATATCTGTGCTATTTGCTATTGACACTGATTGCCTTGGATAATAGTCACTAGGCAACAGGACAGTCTGCTCTGATGTGCATGGTGGCCATTAGTTAAGTTGTTATATAACATGTCAAAGCCTGCTCTCTGTTACCGAGACCAACTGAAATGATCACAGTCGTACAAGGAAGTGTGGAATCAAGTGATAGCAGAGCATGTGGGTGACAGCACTTTGGATCCTCCAATGCCTTATACAAATATAGTAGTAATATTATTCAGTTACTTTGATTAAGATAATTTATGGCAGATTAAAGGGAAATAATATGCATATATATTCTTTAACTGAATGTGTGTCCCAACTATGTCTGCAAATGTCTGAGGAAAGTAGCATATTAATGTCCTGGAAACTACCTTTTTCTTCTGTAATATGTAGGAAGCTGATAACCAGGAAAATCCTGGCAGAACACTAGTGGCTTTTTTTTTTTTTTTAATTTTCCCTTGAAGACTAAGATTTAAAAGCACACCAATCACAAGTATACAGCTTGATGAATATCACAAACTGAATACTCCTTTTAATTGGTGCCCAGCTCAAGAAACAAAACGAAACCCAAGGGGACAGTTTTAACCACATGACAGGCTTGTCGGAGAGGATACATACGGTAGGTGTATTTTCGGATGAGGCACAGGAAGCAAAGGATGGATAAAATTAAGAATTCTGTCATGAGAAGTTTCTTTCCATCTCTTCGCCTTAAAGATGGCAATGCTCATAATATTCATAAAGAAACCCAGAGAGCCAGTGAAAGTGTTTCTGGCCATTCTTAGGAAGGTGTGTCTGCAGGATAAGAAGGAGTGCCTCGCTCTGAGCACCAGCACGGATGCTGCTCAGCAAACACCCCCAACTAACAAACATGCTGATGAAGACCAGAAGTTGAGCATTTTGCAGCTGAGAATACTTTGTATTTAATATGACAGTAATCGACAACTCGAGAAATAACTGGTCTGGTATGAACACTCGCTCACGTGCCTGGGCTCAGTAGGTACAGACCAGGGATGCAGCAGGGTGAGAATAGCACAAAAGGAAACAGACAAGACCTTTTTCTAGAAGGATTCTCAGAAAGGAGGAGCTGCTAATTCATAAAAAAAAAAAATGAATAAAAACTCACACCGTCATCCTCATTGTTTGTTGTCTGTAGTTTGTGAACATGTTTTTGCTGGTTGTATTTACGGACACTGGCCATTTTATGTGAATTCTGTTCTTTTCTCAAATCGTCATTTTGTGTTGCTTTTTAAGTCCTCTATTACAAGCACTGCTTCTCCTACTGCCCGTGAGTGGTATTTGAGCCAGACAGACAACTGCAGTAAAGGGTATAGAAGTAAAATGTGGATAAGTAAAGTAAGCACTATGTAAGTAATTAGTCTGTGCTTGCTGGGACACATGCATTGTTTATGTAACACAATTTCATGCCAGCCTTGTGAGACTAAGCCTACTTTTATTTTTTGTCTTTATAGAACAATAATTTCTTTACTACCTCAAACAAAAATGAGGTTTAAGAGCTATGTGGTGGAAGGAGAAAATGGCTGCCTCAGAGAGAACGTGCAGATCAGACAAATACCTAATACGTGAAGGAAAATGTAGTTCATTGTGTACTTAAGTTGTTTCTCACGAAAAGCAAGAAGCACATGTATGATCTAACCAAAGCAATATTAAGTTAAGCAATGCTATTCCAGGATTTTTAACATATTAAACTATTCAAAACAAGCTTTTGTTTGGTTATCAGGGTTTGGCTATACTAAGAATTTATCGCTATCATTTGTGAACATAATTACACTTTAGAGAGAATTTTACTATATGGTAGAGTAGAAACCTTAATTATCTATACTAAGAGACATGATGAAATTATATGCTAAAGCAATAATTACAATACTAAGGAATCTAGTACCCAATGTTCTTTAGAATTCGAATTTGTAATGTTAAGACAACAATACATTTTTAAGACATAGCTATAAAAGTATACTCATGGATAACAAAGATTTTTGTAACGAGTTTATTGTAACTAAAGGAATACATTTAAAATTGCAACATTAATAAATAGACGCTGCATGTTTGTAAATCAAGCACAATTCGCAAAGTGCCTCTTTGATTTCTTGAGGTACATTCTAATATTTATAAATTTGTGCAACTTGCTGACACATTAGGGTGAAGAAATGCCTCAGAGTGTCAGACTCAAAAGCATCCATTTTTTGAGTTTGGGAGTTCGAGCTCTGTATTGGGCTCTGTGCTGACAGCTCAGAGCCTGGATCCTGCTTCTGATTCTGTGTCTTCCTCTCTCTCTCTCTCTCTCTCTCTCTGCCCCTTCCCTGGTTGCATTCTGTCTCTCTCTCAAAAATAAATAAACATTAGGGCACCTGGGTAGCTCAGTCGGTTAAGCTTATAACTTGAGCTCAGGTCATGATCTCACATTTGTGAGTTCAAACTCCGAACTGGGCTTTGTGCTGACAGCTCAGAGCCTGGAGCCTGTTTCAGATTCTGTCTCTCTCTCTCTCTCTCTCTCTCTCTCTCTCTCTGCCTCTTCCCCACTTGCCCTCTGTCTCTCTCTCTCTCTCAAAAACTAAATGAACATTAAAAAAATTTTTTTTAATAATAAACATTTTTAAAAGTTAAAAAAACATCCATTTTAATGTAACACTTGGCTTCATTTAGGAATTATGAAACATGCTCGTGGTTTCATTTCATTTACTTCTTTGCTCGCTCTCTTTCTTTCTTTCTTTCTTTCTTCTTTCTTTCTTCTGGCAATTCTTATGTAGACAATATTTTCAGCATTCTGTGGTTCCAGGGAAAGATTATTCATGCATCTGTTCGTGTCTTAGCCTCACATTCCAGAGTGTATGGTTTTGTGGTTGTGAAGAAATAAACTTCATTCTACTCGGAACTCTGAGTGAAAGAGCTTCAGAACTAAGTTCCCCATTGCAATATGTCATGCTGACCTTAAAAAAAAAAAAAAAAAAAAAAAAGAGCCAGCTATTTTACCAACAAAAGGAGTCTTTCCAGAAATAGCAGAGAATTGCGATTTGGAACAAGCCAACCATGGTGACCCATGGGCAAGTCTGGGAACAGAGAAGGGCTTACTTTTTGGGAGGAAAGGAGAAGGTTGGGAGAGGCTCTTTTCCAAGACTTCAAGGTGGTAATGGCTTCTCATTGGCTGATGGGGCAGTTTCTCATTGGCTGGGCTATTGCTGGGACTATAAAGTAAGCTTCCTCCTATGTGGGGTCTGAGTGGTAGCCTGTGAGAGCTTCCCTTTTAGGGCTTTCCAGCTCCATTTTTAATGAGGTTTCCTTTATTTTCACAGTCAGCTGAGGACTTACTGGCTATTATAGTTTCTTGGGAAACACAAATAAAAGGAAATTTCCAAGCAAACTACTCTTGTTTAAAGTGCTAACCAATTCTCCTTGCCTTTAGTCGAATTGTAGATGTAATGAGTCTAAGGTAACCTCACTATGTGATTAGTTGGGAAGATTTCCTTTAAGTTCGTTAAAAAAGTGACAGAAGAATGTCCTTTAAACCATTAGTTAAGACTCCTTTCATTTAGATTGAGTAAGAGCTTTCACCTTAAAGATGGTTGAGTGTGCAGGGTAGAACAAAATAGGAATACTACCTAATCAGAGACAGCAGTTAAATGAGGCATTGCAGTTAAGCCTTGCTCATTATGGGCTATAATCTGTCAGAGCTGGATTTAAATTTCACATTCTCCTCAGAGCCCTGTCAGCTCAATCAAAATCAATCCCCTCAATGCTTTTAGTCCTAGAACGGGCTGCTTCCTTTACCAGGCATTGTTGCAATCTGCCTTCCATTAACAAATTATTTTATTCATCTGTGAATCCCCTCCTGTCTGAACGGGCATGAGAGGCAAAGTTGTCAATATGAGCATAACCGGTCAGGGTTCCCGGAGTGGGTAGTGGCCCTGCACCAGCTGAGTGCCCACCCACAGGGGGTAGGCCAGGCCACGTGGGCCCTACACGAAGAAACCTAGGAAATCCCAAATTGGAGAATAAGACAGTATTTGCCTTTCGTTAATGTCTTTCCCAGAGGTCTTGCTAATTTATTTTTTTTTTAATTTTTTTTAATGTTTATTTATTTTTGAGACAGAGAGAGACAGAGCATGAATAGGGGAGGGGCAGAGAGAGAGGGAGACACAGAATCGAAAGCAGGCTCCAGGCTCCGAGCCATCAGCCCAGAGCCTGATGCGGGGCTTGAACTCACGAACCGTGAGATCGTGACCTGAGCTGAAGTCGGACGCTCAACCAACTGAGCCACCCAGGCGCCCCGAGGTCTTGCTAATTTAAAGCAGTGTGCTTTATATTTTGTTGTGAAAAAATTTTCTCGGTAATATCTTTACTTGGACTAATGAGTCCAAGTAAGATTAATTAAAATCTATGCAGGTCTGGCCTTGTTAATCAGTTCCAAGACAGCTTATTATAAGATTGAACTTGTCGTGCTTAAAGCAGGGTCACGGAAGAAACGTACTTCACCAACCCACACTAGTGTGTCAATATGGCCTTTAATTGTTCCGTCCGGTCCTGGTTGCCAGAGAGAGAACTTCATGGGTATTCACCCCCCTTCCCCATGAAGCCTTAGTGTAATCTGAAATTGCAAGCATTCATGGAGTTACCAAGGAAGGTGGGATAGGTTGTTTGCATTTTTTATTTGCTACACACGCCTTTCAAGTGATCACTCACTACCAACTCTAGAAACACGGGTGAAGGCACAATAAATAGGTTAGAGACATTACATTACAACACATGAGGAGGTAATATCTGTGTATTTCCAGACTTTAAGGTCATCCTCAGTAATGATTAGTTCTTCATGTAAAATAAACATATACTGCTCTAACAGTCAAGTGGTAATGGGAAAACTGGACAGCGACGTGGAGAAAAATGAACCTGGACCGCTTTCTTACACCATACACAAAAATAAACTAAAAATGGTTGAAAGATCTAAATTTAAGACAGGAAGCCATCAAAATCCTCGAAGAGAAAACAGGCAAGAACCTCTTTAACCTTAGCTGCAGCAACTTCTTACTCAACACGTCTCTGGAGGCAATGGAAACAAAAGCAAAAATGAACTATTGGGACCTCATCAAAATAAAAAGCATCTGCACAAAGAACCAATCGGCAAAATTAAAAGGCAATCAGTGGAATGGGAGAAGATATTTGCAAACGACATATCAGATAAAGGGTTAGTATCCCAAATCTATAAGGAACTTATCAAACTCAACACCCAAATCCAGTGAAGAAATGGGCAAAAGACATGAATAGACACTTCTCCAAAGAAGACATCCAGATGGCCAACTGAAAAAATACTCAACATCACTCATCATCAGGGAAATACAAATCAAAACCACAATGAGATACCACCTTACACCTGTCAGAATGGCTAACATGAACAACTCAGGCAACAACAGATGTTGGCGAGGATAGGGAGAGAGAGGATCTTTTTTGTACTGCTGGTGGGAATGCAAACTGGGGGAGCCATTCTGGAAAACAGTATGAAGGTTCCTCAAAAAATTAAAAATAGAACTATCCTATGATCCAGCAATTGCACTAGTAGGTATTTATCCAAGAGATACAGGTATACTGTTTCGAAGGGACATAGGGACCCCATGTTTATAGCAGCGCTATCAACAATAACCAAAGTTTGGGAAGAGCCCAAATGTCCATCAATGGATGAATGGATAAAGAAGATGTGGTGTGTGTATGTATGTATATGTATATATGTACATATACATATATGCATACATATATACATATATACACATATATGTATATATGTGTGTATATATACATATATGTATATGTATGTATGTACATATACACACACATACATACGTACAATGGAGTATTACTTGGCAACCAAAAAGAATGAAATCTTGCCATTTGCAACTACATGAATGGAACCAGGGGGTATTATGCTAAGCGAAATTAGTCAGTTAGAGAAAGACAAATATCATATGACTTCACTCATATGAGGACTTGAAGATACAAAACAGATGAACGTAAGGGAAGGAAAGAAAAAATAATATAAAATCAGGCAGGGGGACAAAACATAAGAGACTTTTAAATATGGAGAACAAACAGGGTTGCTGGAGGGGTTGTGGGAGGGGGCATGGGGTAAATGGGTAAAGGGCATTAAGGAATCTACTGAAATCATTTTTGTACTATGTGATAACTAACTGGAATGTAAATTAAAAAAATAAAAAAAATCCTCTACTATAGTTTTTCAAGTCACATATTTATTTTCTGCCATCACTTTTGCAAACGTCATAGATATAATAGTGCTTTTGGAAATTAAAGTGAACATTTAAGATACACAAATTAAACTTAAATTTTTTTTCCTGAACACTAAAGAACACATGACTATTGTCAGGAAATTAAACATATATGAAAGTACATGGGGCACCTGGGTGTCTCTGTTGGTTAAGCGTCCAAATCTTGCCTTCAGCTCAGGTCATGATCACACAGTTTGTGAGTTTGAGCCCTGCATTGGGATCTGTCCTGACAGTGCAGAGCCTGCTTGGGATTCTCTCTCTCTGCTCCTTCCCTGCTCTCTGTCTCTGTCTCTGTCTCTCAAAATACATTAGTAAACAGTTTTTAAAAAGAATATTAAAAATATAAGAAGGTACAAACACAGGAAGAAAAGCCTCTCATAAAGCATTGCTGAGTATTAATTACCTCTTGTGTTTAGGCATATTTTCAGTATTTTTCTATACATATACTTGTATGTATTTAAGATTATGTTTTAAATAAAATTCTATGTTTTTAGTGGGTAATATGTCATAAGTATTTCCCCCTTATAATTAAAATGCTTCACAAGGATATTTTAATGTTTACATAATTGTGCATCATATAGTATATTTTGTTTCCTAATCAAATGAAATATTCCTCTATTATTGAACATTTAGGTAGTTTCAAATACATCATTTATATAAATAACATAGCAATGAATATTTTTCTATGTAAAACTTCTCCAGTTCAAAACATGCATTTTTAAGGCACTTAGTAAAGAATATCAAAGCATTTTTCTAATTTTAATGCTATTAATACTAACGTGGAATTAATACTAACGTGGAGATTAATATGTTTTAAAAGTTTGTTAAGTGAAAAATAATATCTTGCCAGTTTAATATGACATTTTTTTCTTAAATGTATTTGCTGCGTATATTTTCTCACCTTAGAATTGTGCATGTCCTTTGTATAATGAGATTTTGAGAGTCATTTATCAGTTTAAAGAATGCAACTCTGCGATATTTGTTGTAAATATTTACCCAGTTTTGTTTGTTTCTTAATATTGTTTATGATACTTTTTACAGAGTATTTTTTAAAATTTATTTATTTATTTGGAGATATTTGGAGACAGAGAGGGGGAGGGAGAGAATCCCAAAGCAGTGTCCACACTGTCAGTGCAGAGCCCTATGTGGGTCTCTAGCCCATGACCCCGAGATCACAACCTGAGCCTATATCAAGAGTTCAAGGCTTAACAGACTGAGGCACCCAGGTGCCCCTATGATACATTTTAAATGCAAGTATTTTAATATTTCTATAAAAACAAATCTACTAATATTTTCCTTTGTGATATCTTCTAATGCTTTCAAGATTAGAGTGTTCAGAAATCAGATAAAGATTCATCTCTCTTTTAAAAGTAAGATTTTTGGGGTGCCTGGGTGGTTCAGTCAGTTAAGCATCCAACTTTGGCTCAGGTCATGATCTCATGGTTCCTGAGTTTGAGCCCAGCATGGGGCTGGCTCTGTGCTGACAGCTCGGAGCCTGGAGCTTTGGATTCTGTGTCTCCCTCTCTCTGTCCCTCCCCTACTCGTGCTCTCTCTCTCTCTCTCTCAGAAATAAACATTAAAAAAAATTTTAATTAAATGAAAATTTTACACATAATTGTTTGATCTGTGATTTAATTTGGAATTTATTTTTGAACCAGATTTGGGAATTAACATGAGGTCTTTGAACCTATGTAAAAAAAAAAAAAATGATTTGTCATGCTAAATTTCTGATAGTGCTTGATAATTCTGATCAAATAGTCTAATTAATCTAGCCAAATTGCTATTTTCTATTTGAGACTTTAGAGGACCAAATGATGTCCAAATTCACAACAGATTTTTGGAAGTGCAATGAGCTTTGAAAAACAATAGCTGCAAGGACAGGTACACGGCGCTCCGCTTGTATCGTGTTTCTCAGCATGTTGGGCAGTTATTATGCTTGATTTTAGAGTGAAGCACTTTGGTTATTATTGGGCAAGTTGAACTAACTCAGAGGTCGGTCAATGGTCATTGTGCTTGCTGACATGGAATGAAGCTTAATTTTCTGTAGTCGGCCACTGTCACTGATATGAAATGGCATTCTGGTGACATTTTCTCTTTAGAAGGTAGTACTCCTGCCCGTGTTCTGAAATTTAATCTGAGGTCCAGTGCCATGACAGGGTCTAAGAGTAATGAATCACCCAGGGCGCCAATAGCTGTCTCAAGTTCAAAATTGATGCACTGTTATTCAAAAGAGAACGTCTGGCTTTCCATGAATGAATAGTATCTCACTGCTTTAAGGACTAGAACAAAATGTTTTTATTTTTCTCCCTTGTCACTGAGCGTATGGTGGTGAAATTCTCAAAATTACTTTGATTTTGTGGGAAGGACAGTAACTTATGTGCATTCTGAGTCATTTCCTCCTGGAAACCAAAATCAATTCCACAGGAACTTTATAGGTCCAGACACATTTTCGATGAGCATCAGTCACTACAGATGACGTTTTGACGTGACGACATTTATGACTCTGTGACTCAGACCAAGAGGTATTTCTTTTGTTGGTAAGGCTAAGTCCCAACATCAGATCCGGCCAGGCCAAGTGAATACTGTAGAGGTGGAAAAAGAGGGAGGAGTAGTCCCAGATAGGGAATAGCAGTGCCATTGCGTGGTGAACTTCCTGAAACGTTTTATTTCCCAGGTGGGCAGCAGTAATCATAACACACTAATGAACAAAATAAACTTCAGGCACGGAAAGATACCAAATCTTTGGATAAAAAGTGAAATATGCATCTAATTATCCAGCCACTTTTAAATAGTCAGATATGAGGTGTCGTGCAGACAAAATATTGGAGTTAATGTGTTTTTATGTGGTTATAATCTTAATGTGGCAATAAAATAGATATTTTAAATTGAGTCTATTGTTGACTGACAATTTCTCTTTCTGGTTGATCTAGATTATCTGTGAGAAGTCCAAAATACTGAAGACCCCAAACAAGAAGTTTTTTTTTTTTAAATTTTAGAATGTTTATGTATTTATTTGAGAGAGCACATGCAGGAGAGGGGCAGAGAGAGGGAGAAAGAGGGAATCCTCAGCAGGCTCCCCACTGTCAGTGCAAAGCCCAACATGGGGCTCAGTCTCACATGCATGAGATCACAACCTAAGCCAAAATCAAGAGTAAGAGTCCAACGCTCAACCAACTGAGCCACCCAGGCACACCAGGAGTTTTTTGGGATTTTTGTTTGTTTTTTTTACAATGCTCAGTGCTCACGTATCACTCCATTTTTTTCCCACTTAAATATCTTCATATTCCTAGAGAGTCCAGTTTGTGGGGGAAAAAACCTGCTTAAAGTTAAAAAATAATAGCAACTTTGTTATTTAGTTTCAATTTCTTTAAAATCTCACTTATTAATACTAGGAGAATTTGCTCCGGATTGTTTTAAACAAAGGCTTGAACACTAGCAGCTGTAAACTAAACTTCAGGATCTAGAACTCACCTAAAGATGTGTTTTATATGAATGTATTTTCACTTGTACATTTTCCCTCTTGCTGTCATGTATATGGTACCATGCACACATGCTAAATCTCTTAAGGATCTTCCAGAGAAGTTTCAGTTATTCTTTTGGCAGTTAGGAAACTGCTCCCAGCTGAGTACTAGCTTATTCTAACAGCAGGGAAAAAAGTTTTTTTCTTCTTCTTATTCTAACAGTTGTCTCATCAATCTTGCCTCAGCAACTTATTGGGGATGAAAAAGTAATCGAATGAAAGTACTCTCTTGTTTTTGGTCTGTTTATTACCTTAAAAAGAACAGCAACAAACTAGAGAATTCTGATTACATACCCTATCGATATAAAGTTGAAAATAAGAACAAAGTGTATTTTAGGTTGAGAGGAGTGTGAGAGCTTTTCTGCAGTTAGTGGTAATATCTGTTTGTAATCTAAACATCTCTGAGTAATTTGTAGTAGTCTACATTGGGCCCAGATGTGCTTCCTTATGTTCTAGCGTCCTAGGAACTAAGAAGACAAATTATCTGCCCTCCACCCAGCCAATGGATGGGAGTGGAACGGATTAACAGTAGCACTCTCTTCCTTTGGGACAGGGGAGGAGTGGGAGACTCCTGATGGTCTCCATTCTGTTATAATCATGGTAAACCTTTCCACAGATTCAGTACTAGGGTGTGGGCCTCCTTTTCCATGTTTCTGCACAGTCTTGGAAATTATTCCCTTTTGAAAAATCCTCTTTGACCACATCTGAAGTACTCATGAGAAATACACTTCCTTGGGGCTACAGTAGCTTTCTTTGTTTACTTCCCGTAAAGGTTACGGACAGAAGGACAGAAGGTTGTTTTAAGTTTCAAATGGTCACAGACTAGTGATTTCTTTGGCAGAGATGTTCTCTCAGAAACATTATAATTTTTTAAAATTTGATTTCAATCATTCTTGTGTAAACACATGATTCTTTTCTACACATATACATCATAGATTTGCTTCCTCCCTCCCCTGTTTTCTTGCTTTCAGAACTCTCTTTCTCCTCTCTCATTCTTTCTCTACCTCTCTCCCTAACTACAGGTAACTTGAACCTCTCACACTAAGGGAGACTTTTTCTTAAGCCATTTAGAACAATTGAAAGAATTTAACCAGTGCTTCTATGGTCAATTCATAGATTTTTAACTTTGATTTTACTCTTGACATAAAGTTGGGTCTTAACTGATCTTTGTAGTTCAAAGCATTTCCAAATTTTATTTTCTTACAGCTTGAGGTTGAGAAGTAGTTATCTATTCCAGTCCTACAAATGCCTGGCTTTGTTGAATTTATCTTTTTTCATTGCTGCATCTAAATGGACCACTTCTATTTTGAGCACTTCTCTTTCTTGTAATACTTTGTCAAATGTAGCCAAGAGCAACCAACACATTATCTGTTTTACAGCCTTTTCCCCCAGGGATACAAATGCATTGGGTACATTATAGGCCTTCCAAGTTGTCGTAGGCAACGATTTTGCTTATTGTTTCACTACTGCATATCTAGTAACAGTTTCCTTGCTTCTTGCCCCCCTGGCCGCTAAGCCAATGCGACCTATCTTATGTTTCTTATTATGGCAAAATCTTGATTCTAAGTACCAACTTTTCTATCAGGAAAAGTAATCTGTGGGAACATATGACATCAAAATCTTAGTGGTTTAAAACAACAAAGGTTTCTTTCTTTCTCATGCTGCATGTTATCATGGATAAGCTGGAGGCTCCACATGTTCTCACTTGGCCATATGGGCCTGGCCTGATGAGCAGCTACCATCTTGAACATTGCTAGTTATCACGACAAAGGGGAAGAAAGCCCTTGAGAGTCTTCTACTGACAATTAAATACTCCTGGCATTTTGCAATTCTGTTCACAACTCATTAGCCAGAACTAATCACATGACCACACCCAAATACAAAGGATTCAGGATGTTCAATTCTACCATTCACTTGGAAGACAAAGAATAAAAGATATTTGGTAAACAACACAATGCCTACGATATGCATTATTATACTCTTTTGTAATAATTATGTTTACAACTTTATTTATTGTATATATATATATATTTAATAGCTTCATATATTATAAATATATTTTTATATATATTTAATAGCTTCCCATATTTATTGTGTATATATACACATATATATTTAATAGCTTTACTGCAATACATTTCACATATCATATAATTCACCCATGTAAAGTGTACAATTCAGCGCTTTTTAGTATATCCACAGATTTATGCAACCATCATTGTTACCCAAAACTGGTTTGCCTCTTGGTGGGTGTTGAGCCAAGAGACAACCAAACCAAAGAATAGGAAAAGGAAGGGGTTTTACTTGCAACAAAAAGAACACTTGAGATATTTTCCAAAGCAGCGTCTCCTTGAACAACCAGTCTGTGGAGGTTTTAAGCTAAGGGTGCACACGTGTTCATGAAGGGGTGTGCACAATGGGGAATTCAGCACAGAATTGGGGCAAAAATCAACTTAGGGTGACAGAGTCCAGGTCTTAGTTGATTGATGTCATGAGGGCCGGCAAGGGTCTGTATCATCAATCCTCTGGCTCTAATTGGTTTGGTATCTACATGCTCAGAGGGGTTTAGATCCTGCAAAGTTAACTCAGGATGTACTCTCAGGTCAATATTTAGTTTTCAATCAGCACTGGGAGTTTTACCACTGACTTATTATCCCTGATATGATTAGGTTATTTCCTGGCCTGATCGTGGCCATTTGTTCTTTTTTTTTTTTATTATTCCCTTAAAATAATTAACTACAGAGGTCTATTCTTCTGCTATTTCAACATATCCCAGAAGTTCTGCAAGAAATGTACTTTGGGCAAGTAATGCCAGTCAGGCATAGATCACAAGATGACCGAGGGTCTACCTTGACTTTTCTTATGTCAGGAAAAGGCTATGTCTTGTCTTTCTTTTCCCAGGTATCCCCAACTCTATCTACTGCCATCACCACATCTAAGTGTGGAATATTTTTACCACCCCCAAAAGAAACTTCAAACCCATTGGTGGTCACTCTTAATCCCCAATATCCGACCCCAGCCTCTGACAACCAGTAATTCACTTCCTTCTGTATGGATTTGCCTATGCTGGACATTTCACATAAATGTAATCATACAATGCGTGTTTTTTGAGTGGCTTTCTTCACTTAGTATATTTTCAAAGTTCATCCATGCTGTAGCATGTATCAGTACTTCAGTTTTTAAATTGCCAAATAATAACCCATTGCAAAGATTATACTGCATTTTGTTTTTCCATTCATAAGTTGATGGTCATCTAGGTCCTTTCCCCTTTTTGGTTATTATGAATAATGCAGCTGTGAACATTCAGGTCCAAGTTTTTGGTTGGACATATGGCTTCATTTGTCTTAGATATATACCTAGAAGTGAAATTGCTGAGTCATATGGTATATATGTTAAGAATTTTGAGGATTAAAGTACTGTTTTCCAAAGTGGCCAGGCCACTTTGCATTCTTACCAGCAATGTTTAAAGGTTCCAGTTTCTCCATATCCTCGCCAATACTTATTACGTTTTTTATTTTAGTCATCCTACTGAGTGTGAAGTGGTATCTCATTAGGGTTTTTATTTGCATTTCCCAATGACTAATGATGTTGAGTATCTTTTCATGTGTTCATTGGCCATTTGTGTATCTTTTTAGAATAAATGTCTGTTCATGGGGCAACTGGGTGGTTTAGTCAGTTGAACATCTGATTTTGGCTCAGGTCATGATCTCATTCATGGGTTCAAGCCCCGCATAGGGCTCTGTGCTGACAGCTCAGAGCCTGGAGACTGCTTCAGATTCTATGTCTTAATTCTGATTCTGAGTCTCTCTCTACCCCTCCCCCGTTCATGTGCATGCACTCTCTCACTCTTTCTCTTTCTCTCAAAAATAAATAAATGTTATATTGAGGAGGGCACCTTTTGGGATGAGCACTGGGTGTTGTATGGAAACCAATTTGACAATAAATTTCATATATTTAAAAAAAATAATAATAATAAAAATAAATAAATAAATGTTAGAATAAATGTTCATATCCTTTACTCTTTTTTGAAAACTGGGTTCTTGTGTTTTATTGTTGAGTTTTAAGATTTCTTTATATATTCTAGATAGAAGTCCCTTGTCAGAGATATGATTTGCAAATACTTTTTCCTGTTCTGTGGGTTGTCTTTTCACTTTGTTGATGGTGTTCTTTTTTTTTTTAATTTATTTTTTTAATTTACATCCAAGTTAATTAGCATATAGTGCAACAATGTTTTCAGGAGTAGATTCCTTGATGCCCCTTACCCATTTAGCCCATCCCCCCCCACAACCCCTCCAGTAACCCTCTGTTTGTTCTCCATATTTAAGAGTCTCTTATGTTTTGTCCCCCTCCCTGTTTTTCTATTATTTTTGGTTTCCTTCCCTTATGTTCATCTGTTTTGTATCTTCAAGTCCTCATATGAGTGAAATCATATGATACTTGTCTTTCTCTGACTAATTTTGCTTAGCATAATACCCTCTAGTTCCATCCACGTAGTTGCAAATGGAAAGATTTCATTCTTTTTGATTGCCGAGTAATACTCCATTGTATATATAACCACGTCTTCTTTATCCATTCGGTTGATGGCGTTCTTTGATGCACAAAAGTTTAAATTGTGATGAAGTTCCATTTGTCTATTTTTTTCTTTTGCCACTTGTGTTTTTGTGTTATACCTAAGATACCATTACCTAACCCAAGGTCATAAAGACTTACTCCTATGTTTCATCCTAGGAATCTGATAGCTTTCACTCATGTATTGAAATCTATGATCAATTTTGAGTTAATTTTTGTGATGGTGTGTGATAAGAATCTGAATATATTCTTTTGCACGTGTCTAGCTTCTTGTCCAAGTGCCATTTCTTGAAAAGACTCTACTTTCCACATTGAATTGTGTTCATATCTGTGTTAAAACCAATTCACCATAAATGTGTAGGTACTTTTCTGGACTTTCAATTATATTGAAAGTTTGATTTTTTTTGTATCATGTTGAAAATTGATGTCTGTGTCTGTCTTCACACTAGTATTTTTTGTTGTTGTAGGAGAATGAATTCACCAAGTTTCCTATTTCACCATTCCAGAAGGCAAGATGTTTCCTTTTATAAACCATGAACTCCTTGAATCAAAATCTGTCTTGATTTGTCTTTGTAACTTCATTGCTTGGTGAAGTATTGGGCCCTCCATAGATATTCAACACCCTTTAATGTTTGTAAGAATTTCAAATGAATGAGTGCACAGATAATATGTGATTTTAAAACATATTATGATTAAACATATAATATTATAGCAACAATAATAATCGTACATTATTTTTCAGGGAATCTGTATTAGAAACAAAAGGTTCCATAGACTCTAAGTCTAATGTTCTCTTTTGACCAGCAAAAGAACAGGCGCAGGATTAAAGCGAGAGATGGTTGATGTCCGGGAAAACACAAGAGTCCCGAATAAGGGTCCTTGCCCCGTTTTTATTGGGATCAGAAAGCTTGCAAACGTAATGGGCGTGTACAAAGAGACAAAGAAACTAGGAACATTAACTTGGGGACGTGAGGGAAAAGGGGGGTTTTGAAGATATACAGTGTTTGGGGTTTGGGTCAATATAAAACAAAATCCATACGCCAGGCAGATGGGTAGATGGTTGTTAACAGCAGATAGGAAGTGCCAGGCCTGTTTATCTTTGCTAGCCTAAGGGATGAGACAGATAGGGGAAATAACCTCAGGGTTAACAAGGCCCATTTTCTTTTGTTAACCATCTCTGCTCTGGGCTGCTTTGCCTGCAGGGCAGTGGTCCATAGTCCAATTTACCAGTTTACCTAACCTGGCCCTATCCTCCTGTGAAAGCAGCTTTTCTGCATAATACTTTGACCCTGAATATCTAATCTTGTTCATATCATATACTTACGTATTGGGCACCTTTGTGCGTTTCTATTTCAGGCCTTTGCCTCTCTCTCTCTATTTTGGGGGCTCTGCACCCCCTCTCTACTTTGGGGTGCCTTTGTACCTCCCTATTCCTGGCATCTTTGTGCCTCCCTATTCTCGGGTGTCTTTGCACCCCCATATTCTTGGGGTGCCAATCTGATTTACCCAAACTCGGGTATGAGCATTTTATGACTGTATTTCTTTATGCCCTTTAACTCATTGGTGTAAGCCCTGGGGATTCCTTAGCTTACCCCCCACAAAAAGGAACTGCTTAAAACATGCTTGTAGTATTATTATTCTTTCACCTTGAATAACCACATAATGTTTTATAAAATACTTCCATGTATTTTAATTTGTTTAATTTTTCAGCCTGTTGGAGGTAGTGTCAAATACATAGGCCAGATATTATGTACATTTTACAGAACTGAAGGTTGAAACTTCAAGCAGTTAGGTAACTTGACCAAGATCACCCAGCAAGTTACCAAATGAGAGAGGTTTTGCTAAGATCCCATGTTGTCATATTCACATTACGGAGATCTTTCCACAGTCCTTCTTAAATCATAGTCCCATGGGTAAAACCCCACCCCTGCTCTGGGTAAATAGATACATATTTAGGTATGTTGAAGGGCTCCCAGTCCATAGTTGGTACCGAGCACAGAGTACCTATTAATCATAAAATTCTACTGAAGATAAACACAAATATGTAATGAAGGAAAACCAGCTAAACTGTAATAAATAAGAAAAAGTTAATAGAAAGTAATAGAGTGCCACACTCTTTTATCTAAAATTCTTGGAGCAGATGTGTTTAAGATACTGGAAATTTTTAGAAAAACACTATGGTGCATATTTCCTGTGTTATATTCCCCCATCAGCTGGTTCTAGTGCAGTGCCCCATTATCAAACACTTTCCTATTTCTATACTGAAGCGTGTGAACATTCCTGCTAAATGGGATAAATAAGACTTATCAATAACATGCATCAGCTTGGGTTAAGTCTTACTATCAAAATACTAGGAATAAAAAGAACAAACAATAACAATCTTGTAGATCCTAGGGAGTTTGGATTTGAGAATTCTTTGCATGGTATCATACTTGTTTAAGACAAAATCTGTGCACAGCTTGGCTGATGAAGATTGTAGTAATGTGCATATTAATGATATAAAAATTACATCCTAGCAAGTGACCATTATGTTTACTCTTCCTTATTGTGTGTTTCCAACTTTCTATTAGGTGTTTTGCTTCTTCTGGCTAACACTCAGAAAAGCCTAGAATGGTTGGAGTAATTAATCTCATTTTATAGATAAATGGAAGATCAGAGAAGTTAAGTAATTTGCTCAAGGTCAGGTAGGTTAGAAAGATTGAAACACAAGTTGTTTGTCAAAATTTAAAAGCCTATGGTCTTTCTACAACACAATAATTACAGTTTAGTACAAGAAGGCATAGTCTTTGCATGAACTGAGAAACAGAACCTGAAAATAGGTTTTTATCCGATGCTGTCTTGTTAAAAAGCTGATAAACTATTAACAATATTGCTTTATAATAAATAGAATCATCTCAAACCACATATAAGGAAATTAAACATTATGTGTCTCTGGCATAAATATTTAAACAAATGAAGGACGTTCAAGCCATACCATCTGAGGAGGCGGAGCTTAAGCGTCTTAAAGAAATGGGGTAACTCTATACACTCGCAGAAGTTCAGAAAATGGGGGTGCCTGGGTGGGTCGGTCGGTTAAACCACGACTCTTGGTTTGGGCTCAGGTCTTGGCCCAGGTCATGATCTCACAGTTTGGGGGACTGGCCTTGGGGTCCAAGGGCTGACACCACAGAGCCTGCTTGGGATTCCCCCCGCTCCTCTCCGTTCATGTGCACATGCTTTCTCTCTTTCTAAATAAATAATTAAACTTAAAAAAAAAAAGTTCAGAAAATGATTCTCAAATTGTTTGCCAGAGAAACTGGTCATAACTCATCCATAGGTGGTTTTAATGATTTTATTTTAAAGTAGTTAGTCCTATCTTAATATAAAAATACAATTACTTGATGTAAATATCTGTAGCCTACAGTAACTATTATTCTGATCTTGTCCCTTTCCTGACTCTCTGGAACGTTAACCACATGCCTCACACATTTTGGTACTTAATTTTAAATTGTATAATTCTTTATTTCATATCAACATAACTTGTTTCCCTGAGTAGACTGCGATCTTTTGGAGGGCAGGGAATCCATGTTGTGCTTACTTTGCATTGTAGCAACCCTAGCACAGTGCTGGGCATGTGGTCTACATTTAACATAAAAAAAAAAAAATTAAACTTGATTCAGCCATTTTATTTATTTTCTTTGTTAAGTTTTTTAAATGTATTTTGAGAGAGACAGAGACCTCATGCGAGCAGGGGAGGGGCAGAGAGAGGGAAGGAGAGAATCCCAAGCAGGCTCCTGTGCTGTTCAGTGCAGAGTATGACCTGGGGCTCGATCCCATGAACCATGAGATCATGACCCGAGTTGAAATCAAGAATCCCACACTCAACCGACGGAGCCACCCAGGTGCCCTGATCCAGTCATTTTAGTAAAGTGAGTCATTCCATTAGAATTTCTTCTTTTTTTACAAACATGTTCTCTAATGACTCAGATTTTGAAAACAAATTTCAATCTCACACCAGTTTCTTACTCTGGCATAAATATAAAAGAACATTCTGGCTGCTTCGTGTTACTTTACAGCTGATTTGATCATATCAAGAACAATTTATAACGCTTTCTTTTTATAACCTTTCTAAAAAGTATAATGATAATAATGATTCAAATTTACTTTGAGCATCTGATGCCCAATGCAGCTTTTCTTTTCAGGATGCTTCATCTTGAAATAATAACAAGGAAACCTCTGTGAGCATCTGTGACCAAAGTATTTTTTTAAAAAAATGTGGTGCCATTGGGTGCCTGAGTGGCTCAATGGGTTAAGCGTCTGACTTCAGCTCAGGTCATGATCTCACGGTTTGGGAGTTGGAGTCCCGCATCCGGCTCTGTGCTGACAGCTGGGAGCCTGGAGCCTGCTTCAGATTCTGTGTCTCCCTCTCTCTCTGCAGCACCCTCCCCCCCCCCCCACCCCACAAACTCACACTCTGTCTCTGTCTCTCTCTCAAAAATAAATAAACATTTTTTAAAAATGCAGTGCCATTGCATAGAACAGAATTGATGCCGATGCTAAAACAAACCTTGCAAATATAGGTAGCATTTAACTCTAATCTGTTATAGATAGGAAAGGTAAATTTGATGTATCTTTCTCTTGGAAGGTTGTTCTAAGCTGACAGGTAAGCCTTGATGGAGACCCAGTAATATAAAGAGAAAAACAGAGTTTCAGGCGTCCTGAGCATCTGAATTATTTAGATGTTTTCCAATATAAAATTCTTTCTACATTTCTCTTTCTGAATCCGTCAGTAGTATCTTCCTCCTAAAACTTTAAAGTATTCTTTCAAAATAGCTGAATGCAATGTTACCCACCCACGCAGTTGAAATGAGGGGCTCTCCTCCAGAGCAGACACTTGATTGGTATAAACTGGTAGCACCCACCATTTACCGACTCCCCGGTGTGTTCCAGATCTGCCATATGATTTTTATGACTTGTCTCATTCCATCCAGACAACAGCCCTCCAGTGTTATTAGCCTCTTTCGTAGACGATACAGCTAAGGTCCAGTGCTGTACATGAACTTAAAAGCCATGCTTTCGGGGGGGGGGGGGGAAGAGAGAGAAAAGTTTAGTTCTAATATAGCAACTATAAACTAAGTGCTAACAATTTTGATGTTGTATTTTGCAGGAATAAAAAATAAATCTGCTTAAGAGATTTAAAATCCATCTTTTTTTTTTTTTTTAAGAGAAGAGAGAGAGAGTGTGTGAACAAGGGAGAGGGGCAGAGGGAGAGAGACTCTCAAGCAGGGTCCACGCTCAGCATGGAGCCTGACATAGGGCTTGACCCCATGACCCTGGGATCACGACCTGAGCCAAAATCAAGAGTCAAATGCTCAAAACTGACTGAGCCACCCAGGCACCCCAAGAGATCTAAAGTCAGTCTTAACACTGTTATACGGAACTTCGAATTTAATTTCGTTTAGAAACTTGATCATCTTTAAATAATGTTTTTCCCCACTTTATTACGGAAAGTGTTTTTGTTTTAATGACTATGCAAATTTGAATAACTTCCATAATATAGATTTAATCCAGTGCCTGGAACACAAACAGCCTCTTACTTTGTGTTGAATGAGCATAGAATCTAAAAAGTGTCCCCTTTATTCAAGCCCCTATCAACCGTATTCCTTTCCCCAACAGTAACCTTTGTGACTAGTTATGTGTGATTGCATTCCAGTAAGAACCTGGTGCACAGAACCTGGAGCATCAGAATCGGAAATTCTGTGAGCCAGGCCCTCTGTGACCACAGGTAGCATTCTCGTGCCTGCTTGCCTCTCAATTCCCTTTCCCCTTCTCTCTGTCAGCTCCCAGTAACCATGGACTCAGCACTGAAAGCATTCTTTGATTTGGAAGATTTGTCCCTTAGTTTAAATCAACTATTTGTGGGCCACTCAAGTGGGAAGTATTTCATGTCTGAGGAGCTACTGTCTTGACCTCATAGACTATGGAAATCATTTTTCTTATCATTGTTGCACAATAGATCTGTCCTTTATCTAATGTTTCCGCTATCATAGCTTCCCTTTCTTCTCTGTCTCTTGCTCTTTTCAAAACTACAAAGTTTTAACATGGAAATATAGACCTGCAGGAAGAACTTTCTTTGCATTTGGTGCACTAGAGAAGAGCATATAAAATATCAGCTGTCTTGTAACGGGAGCTCATCCCCTGTTGAGTGCAGCTGGCAGGTGATGTGTCTCATGACAGTAAGCTGCATCTATATATGGTGTTTAAAATATGCAAATATAGGACATAGTTCTTTTTTTTTTAAGATTCCCTATTTTCTCTGTGTGTTTCTCTCTCTCTGTCTCTCTCTTAAGGATACATGGGTTTACATCTAATTTATTTCTGCCCTATCACTCTCCCATTTTACACACACACACACACACACACACACACACACACACACACACACACTCCAGTGCTTGATTTTTGTTTATGCTACTATTTTCTGAAGTCAAAGAGCAGCTCAAGGGTGGCTCACAGGAGGTCCCACCCAGAAGACTTTTTGTTCTTCTCCAAGAAACCTTGTTCAAATGCCCATTTGAACATTACCAGCATTACCAGGAGGGTTCTTGCCTTTTCCATGCTTACACTGTCAAAGAGACCAAACTGGAATGCCAGCAATTATAAAGAAGATGCAGATACCAGCACCCATTCCAAGTCACACAGGTTAATCAAGCAATCTGCCAACATATAAGCAAAGACTTAAATGCACAGTGTTAAGGTGGTAAGCCACCTGTTTAGACTCAAAATGGAGACATTTCAGAAGCTGAATCCATCCTCTACATAGTCTCCAGGGAGATCCATTAAAAAGGCAAAGCACCAAGAGTAAATTCTAAACTTCTTAACATGGCAAACCCATCCATGTTTGGTCGATTCCTTCTGTCCCTTCAGCCCCGTTGCTGTGACATGTTCTGTTCCCTCATGCCTCTCCCCCACCAAGAGTGATGGAATCAATTGATGTTCCTTCTCTCTGTGCCTTTCCCTAGCGTGCATGTCTTCTCCCACCTCTCCATCTAGCTGACTCTTAATTGTAATTGTAAAGCCTTCATTCAGTCTGTGTCCCTGATGGTTTTCTCCCCACCCGGAGAGGCGGAAGTCAGCCCTCCCCGTGCTCCTATAATTTTTTACACATTTATCACATCATTCCATAAGTATTTATTCACATGTTTGTTTACTTCACCACGTTGTGAGCTCCTCAAGGGCAAGGATGGGATTTCATTGTCACTGCATACGCAGTGCCTAGTGCAATGACTGGACATTGTTGAATGAATGAACTTATCAGCACACAATAAAGTGCAATTATGGAAAAGACCAGAATATTCTTCTCGGTAGTCAGCAAACCCATTTTCTTTTAGGTAGATATATTTTCCTGGGATAGTTAATAGCCACAAAAGATTTCCAGCTGGATATGAATCAAACTCAAGGGAGCTGGATAACCTTCATGGACATTTTCATTAAATATGGTGAGTCACCCTTTTCTTTCTACAATAAAATATTGAGCCTGTCAAGTAGAACTAAATACCCACGTCAGTCAGCACAGCATACCTCTCCCCTGGAGAGTGCTAGACACATACCACTGGATTCTTAACTTTCCAAAACTTCCTTGCCTAATAGGAGTGGAAATTTGTTATTTGTGACTGCCTCAAGAACCTATATTTTGGGAACTTTACCTAGTAAAGAATATGGGGATGGGATGCCTGAGTGTCTTAGGTGGTTGAGTGTCTGACTCTAGATTTCACCTCAGGTCATGATCTCAGGATCATGAGACTGAGCTCCGCAACAGGCTCTGTGCCAGGTGTGGATCCTGCTTGGGATTCTCTTTCTCTCTCTCTCTCTCTGCCCCTCCCCCACTCATGCTTGCTCTCTTTCTCCCCCTACCTTCTCAAAAAAAAAAAAAAAAAAAAGAATATGGGGAGGAAAAGCCATATAAAAGCCCCAAACATAGATTTTCTTACAGCTTAGAACAGCCATGTGACCTACATTCCACAAATCGGACCACACCCATCTAGGCTTGGGTTTGGAAGTCATCAGTGTGAAAAGACATTCCTGCACAAGGAAACACACCTGGTTAGCGTGGTGATGAAGGTGGTGGTTAATCCGGCAGCCAGTCCCACAGTGTTGTCTGTGCATAGTTAAGGGGGCCGTGGTGTGCTTGCTCGTGCAAGTATGTGGTTGGGTATTTATCCTTAGGTGGCCTTCTAACCCACCTGGGATTTCTGTGAAAGACTTAGTATCATTTAATAAAGTTATGTTCTGCTTCAGTTAGTAAGGATGGACTTTGTTGTTTGCAACTAACATTTCTATCCAGTGCTCTCATAATACTTCCATAATTTCAATAACCCTTTCCTATGAAATATTGCTTTCTGATTGTTTCCATGATGGCTTCTGTCCATGGTATTTAGATCCTTGTTAAGTGATGAGGTTATTACTTTTATGATTTTGCATGTTTCTCATAATTTCTGTTGTTTCTCACATTATTATTCACTTAAAAACAACAACAACAACAACAACAAAGTGGTACCTGGGGAGCTCAGTCAGTTAAGTATCCTAATCTTGGTTTCAGCTCGGGTCATGATCTCACAGTTGGTGAGATCAATCCCCACTTCTGGAGCTATCAGTGCAGAGCCTGCTTGGGATTCTCTCCCTCCTGACTCCCCTGCTCATGCTCTCTCTCTCTCTCTCTCTCAAAATAAGTAAAACACATTTTTTTTTAAATTAAAAAAAAATTAACCAGAATAGGATAATAGAAGGAACATGGGCTTTGGAGACACAAAGGATGGAGTCTTGGTATGCTCTTTATTCATACTATGATGTTGGACATTTTCTTAATCTTCCTGAGACTTCTTCACAAGATGTAGAAACAGTATTTATCCTGCTAGTTATTGTTAAAATGAGATGAGACAATATATAGACAACTCCTGGTATGCTGAATGCCATTAAATAGGAACTGTCATAAGAGTCTTTGTTACTGTCCCTTGGTTGACTTTGAAAGACCCCTAGGAAGACCAAGTTTGCTTCTCTATTAGGTTAAGTTGCCTGCACAAGAATTTATAATAGCTTCCCTACTGAATGCATTGCCTTCAGACTTAATTCTCAAATTCTTACTCTGGAATTCAAAATCTTCTTTGGCCTGGTCCTATCTTGCCTCTCCAGCCTTATCTGTCATAATCTATTCTCAAGAGCCTTTGGAATGAATCAGCCCAATGTCTTCATCCTGTCTACCAGTCTGTGAGCATCCCTACAGTGCTCCCCCATGTTACCCCGTTCAGGCTCATCTCCTTTCTTGGGTTTGTCCTTGCCTTCCTGTCTTCCAAGCCAATCCTTCTGCTATAGCCCAACTAAAGTCCTTCCCAAACCAAACACTCTGATTTATCCCCATATTCATCCATTTCAACACTGACTAGTTATGTTGAGTGTTTTAACTGGTAAAAAATAATGTATTTATAAGTGACCATTTGCAAAGTCCTTTCTATTATCATAAATTCTCTTTCTGCCTTATGAAAGCAGAACATATATGTTGAGAGTCACTGCCAGCCCTACGTGGAGATGTTTCACAGACAAATGAGACCTATTAGCGTATATGGAAAACAGCCTTAGAAGGGAATTTTGGATTAAAAACTGCAGCACAGACTTTACTTGTAGCGCTAAGTAATGTACACGACACATCATTCTCCAGGTGATTTAGACCTAAGGGGATCCTCTTTCGCTTTGGTGATTTTCGGTTTCCGAATGGTAATTATAAACTCTGACAGTCTGAGTCATATAACTATTTCATACTCTTATTAGAGGGTGTTGGCACTTCTGGATATTAGAGTTATTTTGTTCAAGGCTATTTTCTTAAGAAATCTTTTCCATTGAGATAGTCTTGGCCAATGGGAAAATTGATTTAATGGAGAAAGTTTGCCTTATAACTAAAAATTTCAAAGTTGAAGAAGAAATCATACGCCCACATTATTGTTCTTATTTCAATTTCAGCATGGAAATGAACAACTCTCCACAGGAAATCAAGATGAAATGGGTTTTACTTTTATATTTCAATTTAAAATAAAAATCTGAATTTGTTAGCAGGCAATGTAATTTACATCAACCTTTCCCTCATGATGATCAGCTGTGTAATGAAGTCTTTATTAAGCATTACTACTGTTCACTAGCTTCAGGTGGTATAATTCACATATCCGACTTATTCAAGGAACTGGTTGCAAATGAGGGTCCCTGAGGGGAACAGTTCCAGCATGGCTTATTCCTTTTTAGTAATATTAGCCTCCGTTTCTATGGAAACTGCACATCCTGTTTTACTGTTTGCATACGATGTCTTCATTTATTAAAATACATTCAAATAGTTAAAACTAATAGTGTTCTAATCTGAGTATAATATCACATAGACATTTTTACGCGAGTTAAGAAATCCAACTTTATTATAGAAAGCTATGCTGATATGAAGTGCCCGTTAAGTAGAGATTATGTTTTTGAATTTCTGTTTGTTTCTAAAATACTAACACTGGAACTCAAAGTGGGACACGATTACTTAAATATCATTTGAGTCCAGTGCACCAAAAGCAAAATGGGCAAAGGATAAAAACCTGTGTGTGTGTGCATCTAATAAGCATAAAATGTATGGCTATATATATTTATCAATAATCTATACATTATATATGAATATATATGTAAACATATATATGTGGCTAATGAACATTAAATATATTCAACCTCACCAGTAATCAAGACATGCAATTTAAAACAACAATAAAATGCCAGTGTTTACCTCTTTAATTAACCAAGAAGAAAAAGAATGATAAAACCCAGGGTGGCAGAGTTGCGAAAACCTGGCACATGCCGGATTGTTGATGGGAATGAAATCGGTGCCAGGTTCTGAAGGACACACTCACCATGACGTTATGTATAAGTCACTTGACTCAAACATTTCACTTCTAGGTACTCTACCTAAAGAATTATAGAGAAATACTATAACAAGGATTGCACTATTGGTTGTGATGAGAAAAAAAGAAAAGAAAGCAAAATACAGAAATCAGCAAAAGGTCTGTTCATTAGGGAATTGTTTAAATTGATCATGCTCCATGAGAGTTACATTCTTCCTTTTGCTCATTGGTGCTTCCCTAATACCTAGCACAAGGCTTGGATGCTCGATGTAGCTGTTTAAAGAATTAAAATGATGGTATTGAACTAGAGTTAATTATCTGGAAAGATGTCCATGGTATGTTAAGTTGAAAAAAAGTGACTAAATTGAATATGAAATGTGAATACTTAAAAAATTATCACTGTATCTGTACATGTGTGGATAAACTCCAAATAACACACATCATAATACCTGAATCCAAAAATGATTTAGAAGAAATAGGCTGTGAATGTGAAACAGCTGTAGAAATCCGTTAGCTAATGTGTTTTGCTCCTATTTTCTTTATATATATATGAAGAATGACATATAATAAAAATTGGTGCCTAAAAACCTCTAAAACAATTCTTCCAATAAGTATAAATTAAAATTTGACATAAGAAAACATTGTGTCATAGTTCAGTGGTGGTTTGGTTTTGTTTTTTCCTTAGAGGC
The DNA here is from genome assembly GCF_018350175.1 of Felis catus. NCBI lineage: Eukaryota > Metazoa > Chordata > Mammalia > Carnivora > Felidae > Felis > Felis catus. Next base: position 117,541,260 of record NC_058372.1, on the reverse strand, counting down.
ACATAAAAATGATGTGTCTAGTATCATTGATGTTGCTGTGGGCTTCATGAAATATGGTACCTCTAAATTGAAGCATTGCAGCAATATTTTAACTAGTGTCCTTATCTCCTTCCAATTTGTCTCACTTATTCATAGCAGCTTTACCCCCTCTAAACATCTATCTGATAATAGTATTTGCCTTTTCAGAAAACGGTAATGCTTTTCCTTTGAGTGCAGGTTAAGATCTGTGACATACTGTTTGCGCCCCCCCCCCCAATACATATACTGAAGACCTAACTCCTAATGTGGATGGTATCTGGGGGTGGGGACTTTGGGAAGAAGATTTAGACAAGGTTGTGATGGTAGGGCCCCATGGTAGGACTAGCGTCCTTATAAGAAGAGAGAGAGACACTAAAGTCCTCCCCCTGCTCCCTTCCTCCCCCTCCATATGAGGACAGCAAGAAGATGGCTATCTGTAAACTGGGAATAGGGTCCCCATTGGAGAACTGAATTGGCTGCCACCTTAATCTTGGACTTCTCAGCCTCCGGACGGTGAGAAATAAATTCCTGTTGTTTAAGCCACCCAGTTTATGGTATTGTTGTGGCAGCCCTGCTAAGACAAGATCTTAAGCCAGCACATCTACCATTCTATACCCAAACTTCTCAACATCCTCTATTGAGGATGAGATTATATTAATCTGTCTACCTAGATTGCTCTTCTATACCTATAGTTCCAGACTTTGCCTAAGGAAATCCCAGTCTTGTTTTAAAATCACCACCTCCCTAGGACTTTCCAGATTACTGTATCCAGAAATGAACTATCCTTTTACTGGGATAACATTATTAGACATTAACACTTATCACAGTCCTATTTAATTGTTGATTTTGAACATGCCGGTGTCTAAGTCACATCTTATGTGGCTTTCTCTTCTTTACCTCTTCACCTGCTCAGATACTATGCACAAAACTGAACAAGTACATCATAAGTGTTGGCTGAATAGGGGCGGACTTAATTAAAGTCTTCCATCAGAGTTCAAAACCTAATGTTAAAATATACTTAAGTGTATTTTAAGTGTATTTTTCTCCACAAAACCTAATATAGTTTGAGGCTCCAAATTCCTTGGTTTTAGCATGAGGATTTCTGCACTTGGTCAGATAGTGGTCACTAACAAAACACCACTGCAATAGTAATCATAGCACCTACTAGGTGCCGGGCACTGAGCTGACCATCTCACAGGCATCATGGCATTTAATCCAATGAGAACTTTATTCTATAGATACTTTTATTGCTTCCATTTTACTGATGAGGAAGTAGGCCTTGAGAGGTCAAGTAATTTACCTAAGACCACTTAGAGAGAAACAGTAGAGCCAGGTTTCAAACCCAAGTTTTCTGCATTCGATCTGTACTCTTAACCTCCAAAATAGATCACCTCTTAATACATGTTTTTATTTGATATTTTACTTAGTCTTTATGAAAAATAAAATAAAAAACAAGGGACTACCATTTGGGGCTACAAGTTGGCAAAGCATAATTTTCACTGTATCTGTTTGATTGGCCCTTCTTGGCTTATGAGTTTCTCTGCCTACAACAATGGAAAGCCTTTGCTGGGATGCTCTGATAGTCTCAGATGGAATGTGCCATCATAAAAAAAGATATACGGCATGTTTTCACTTTCTGCAATGATTCCATAAATCAAATTGCCTACTTCCTTAAAAATACTTCTCATAAGAATATTTTACATAGATAATTTTGGAATTTTCTGGAGAAAAATTAAGACTTAAGTCTTAGAGTTGGATGGTGGTGCTTTTAAAGATATGTAGAATACTATGTGGCAATGAGAAAGAATGAAATATGGCCTTTTGTAGCAACGTGGATGGAACTGGAGAGTGTTATGCTAAGTGAAATAAGTCATACAGAGAAAGACAGATACCATATGTTTTCACTCTTATGTGGATCCTGAGAAGCTTAACTGAAGACTATGGGGGAGGGGAAGGAAAAAAAATGTTAGGGAGGGAGCCGAAACATAAGAGACTCTTAAAAACTGAGAACAAACTGAGGGTTGATGGGGGGTGGGAGATGATGGGGATTGAGGAGGGCACCTGTTGGGATGAGCACTGGGTGTTGTATGGAAACCAATTTGACAATAAATTTCATAGAAAGAAGAAAGAAAGAAAGAAAGAAAGAAAGAAAGAAAGAAAGAAAGAAAGAAAGAAAAGATAGATAGATAATGTAGACCGGAAAAGTCCATGTACCATTAAACTAAATCAGATGAAATTTACGCAAGTGAATGACACATCCCCCAATAGGGAAGAGATAGGCTTTTTATGTAAAGGCACATGTGCACATGCAGTAAAGCAGGATGATGCCCAGGGCTTTGCAAATGCATACCACCTGTGCAGTTATTTCTTTCCCTGGGCTTCTGCCCTAATCCTCAGGCTTACCCTGTACCTCACTAGCCACATGATCCTGCTTCTCATGGCCACCTTGCTTCACCAGGACTTTTATTATTCATCTTGAAAATTGTTGCTTAAAAGCCTATAGTTCTACTGTTTCCCTCAAAGCCTTATTCGCTATATTTCCTGACTCTATGTCATTTATCATTTTCCTTCTTAGAGATGTAGATCCATTGGCTAGAGAGAAGTTTATTCATGTTTGTTGTACCCCGAATGCTTGTTCCACTATGAAATTATTGTTCTGGCTTTAAGAGTGAAGGTGTGGAAATAAATGTATGTAGTTCAAGGTCAAATATTTAATACAGGCTATTTGGTTATTTCTCTATAGCTCTCTAAATTTTAGTTGTACATCTTTTGGGAGTTTTCAATAGCCCCCAAAGACCATCAGAAACACATCTTTGGTTAAACAGAGTGGGGTTTATTGACTCATTGCAATGAGGGCAGACACACACCATGAATTGTGGAGTGAATCAGTATGAGGGTGTTAGAATGGACTTAATGTTATTATTTTTAATAAATCTTACCTAAGTCACAGGAGACAGGAAGCCAGGCTTGAGCTGTAATTGATAAAGAAGCAGTGCTCTTACCAGCCCAGAAAAGGAGAGTTTAGTGATTTTTGTGACAATGTTTGCACGATGTTCGTGTTTTTGTCAGGGTTCAGACATCATTTGGAGATGATCTTCACTGTGTCATGATCCATCAGAATCACAAAGTGTCATTGATGGGTATGGATGTTGTGGGAAATGTTCCTGTTCAACAGAACAGCGCAGCCTGGCTCTGAGTGTCAGGCCAGGATCTAGCAACTCCAAGGCCTAACTGGTGGTGCCAGGTTGGCTTCTGGCTGTCAGTCTGTCTTTCTCTTTCTTGGAGTCAGTAACCAGATTCCAGAATCCCTCAGGACAGAGACTGTGTTTTCTAACGTCCATGACCCTGGCCTTGAGTGCCTTGCTCAGTGAATGTGCTCAGTGAGTGCTGGTTGGAGGGAGATTTCTCCTTTCTGTCTGGGCAGCTTGACCTCCAGGGTGACTTTTGACTGAATAATCAGAAAAATCTTTGAAAAAAAAAACCCCATAAATCTATTTTTAAATCTGCTCAGAAAATCATAAATCACTAGTAAAACATGTTCTGCTGGATCCAAATATACTACTTTTCAGTTTAGTTGTCTCAATTAGCATAATTTACCAACACTAAAAATAATTTCTAGAACAAAAGCCTCTGAAAATAGAAATAAAGAGAGCTTTTGTCCTCCTCGCTTTAGAAATCGTTTTCCCAAGATTTCACTATAACTTCATTAAAAGGCCATGATGAGCTGCTGATACTGATATAAATCCTGAACTATTTTCTTATTATTGTCCATTAACCATTTGAAATTCATACCATGAAATATAGTGTGGAGGAGGTATACATTTCCCCCTTGTTTTCATCCTCAACCTTCTAAGATTAGCTTTTGATGTAATAAAAAATACAATCTCCAAAGTAATCTTGGTATAAGGAATGATCACAGTTTATCATTTGGCTCCCCTTTAACCTTGTAGTAAGGAGTCACCAGAGAGGGGCCTCTTTTTAATCATAAGGTGATTCAGAAAAACTTGGATGGCAGAGTATATTCATTTACCAAATTATTAATTAAGTGTATATTCATTGTTATCCAAATCTGAGTCAGATTCAGTACTTAATGCTGGAATGCTAATGTAAGCAAGAACAGGCAGGAACCCTGCTCTCATGGGGTTTACTATGGAATAGGTGAGACGCACAGGGATCAAACATGCAAACTAATGCCTGAATAATTGCAACTAGACATCATCTAAATGAGTAGGACTGGACCTAAAGTAGATGGGCTTTCAGGGAAGATATCACTGGGAGAGTGATTGCAGAGCTAATGAAGAGGGGTAGGCGACATCCTCAGGGGAAGAGGGAGGAGAGGATGGCTGGAGAATGTTCCAGACAGAGGCAAGAGCAGTGACAAAGGCTTCAGAGCAGACATGATGAGGCCTTGTGTCTTAAATTGGGTTCCCTGGAAACACTCTGAGAGATTTACTGGGTGTGTTCTTAGCCATAACACCTTTGGAAGTGAGGGGGCTCTGGAGCTGGGATGGCCCCTGTGAGTTGTCTGGACCCCCTCATGGAAAATCCTCTGTCCCCAGGGTGGGGGCTGGGCCCATGGGTGAGCCACCTGGGGGCAATTTCCAGAGAGGGATTCAACTGTGGACATCAGCAGTCAACAGTCCTGGCAGCTGGGGAAAATAAGTGTCTTGGGCCTGAAGGGGGAACTGGATGGGAAGTCATAGCTCCCACTGCTTCTTGACCTGCGAGGCTCTGTGTGGCTGGAGGTAAAAGAGCCAGAGGGTGACTGAGTGGTAGAATGAGGGGCTGGAGGGTTGCACAGGAACTAGACCACATAAGCCCTTGTAAACCTTCTTGGGGATTTCAGACTGTATCTGAAGAGCTCTTGAAGAGAACAGGGCCAGGGGATCAGCACAGCTTCCGGCAGATAATGCTTGTCCTAGGCAAGGAGATACCCCTAAACTGTAGCGTGACTGTTCTGTGTATTTCTGGCTCCTTTCAAATTGGCTCCATGATCTATATTAGCTACTCTCAAGGACATCCATTTCAGCACTCCCGGTTGTGCTCTTTCAGAATTCCCAACTCAGAAGCCAGGCAGTAATATAAATAAGAGAAGTGAGATGAAGATAAAGGAACTAGGAATACTTGTTACCGTGGGCTAAAAGATATTTGCTTCATCTAAAGGTTTTCAAATACAAGTGTTTTAAAAAGCTGTGGGAGACATATTATATTTTATAATCATTTCCAACTAGTTCTCAAACGTAATATGTGATATAAGGACTCCATTTCCTTACTGAATACATAAACCATGTTATTGTGTGAGGCTGTCATAACTGGTGTCAGTTGACCATGTTGAGTTAGAAAGATTTTGTTTTATATTTAGCTATGCTCTGTATCTCTATAACCCCTCAGCTTGCATGAAAAGAACATTCATAATACAATTGATTTAGCAAAATCAAGTTGATTTAGTAAAACCACATAATATACTTGATAAAAAGATATCAAGGATGCATGCTTTATGTTTAAATGTCCAGTCAAATCTCTGGTGTTATTATAATGAATCATTTTTCTTGCTCTAATGCTTCATTGTGTGATCCTTCAGGAACTCCTGAGAAGCCATGGAAATGACTCTTGCTCAGATCCTTCCCTTAGAAAGATGAATCATGCTAATTCATAAAAACCATGAAGACTCTTGCCTACAGTTTAATAGCTTTCCCTTTAGTCAGTTGGTATAAGAATCTAATTTTGAGCCCATTCATTTGTGAAAAAGGTCAGTGTAATTTCCTGACAGTTCCTGTGGCCTCCCCCAGAATGAGTTGTCCTCTGTCTATGACAATGATGCTGGTATCATGTTGGGTAAAGTTAGTGTCCTCAGTTGTTTTTCCCACTGAGTGCTACTCTATGAACCAGATTTATAAGTATGAAACCTTTACCTGGATTTCATTCTAGACTTTCTTCTTTCCTCTCCCAATTAAGCAAGAAAACAAACAAATCTGGCTAGTTCACCGCTTAAGCAACTCCCTTCTCTCCATCTCTTCTGCCGTCACCATGGACAACTCTGCCACCATCACCAGGTGGCTTCGCTCTTGTATCTTCCTCATGACTAGTCTCCCAGTGTCCTGTACCCTCTGGTCAGCCAGCCAGTCTGCAACTGATGCTCCCAGAGTTTACCTACAAAATGAAAATCTGATCAGGCACTTTCCTTGACAAACCTTGTAGGGGCTTCCATCATCCTATTTGGTATGTTTATAAGCCACTCACCACTGTTATCTCCATACATATCTCTAGGTTCCAAGTTGTATAGAAGGACACTGTCTCATCCGTCATTAGGAAAAGCTTTTAAAAGGACTATATAGCCTGGATGTGATAGGCAGTATTCCAATGGGAAACTTATAGAATGGATTACTCTTCAGAGAAATAGTCATGATTGTTTCAAACTCATATTTAACATTTTCCCTTTGTATTATCAAGAATAGAATAAATTATCTCCAATATGCAAGGGCCTGTTGAAATTATATGTTATAATTCAGCATATTCTGACATTGTGTTATATTTTATTGATAATTACAAAAATGACTACAATAAAACCCCTAACCTTGGGCAGACTAAAAGCTATTTATGAGATAGAGACTCTTAAGCAACTAACCACAACTGCAGCTAATTCTGTATAGCAGGTATAATAAAATATGGAAGAGACTAATCCGTTCTGACTAGGGTATAAGGAGAGATAGCATCTGGTCTGGGTCTCAGAGTGGCAGGAAGATATTCTAGGTGAAAAGAATAACAGCAAGGGAGCTCTGTTAGGGACAGAAATTTAGGGGAGCTATTCAATCATTGGTGGGGGGTGGGGGTGGGGGAGAAGGGTGAGGAAGGGTTAGAGTGGGAAATGGGCCTAGGGGGATGAATTGTAGTTAGAAAATGGGGGACTTAAAATGTCATGTTAAGGACTTTGTACTTTATTCCATAGACCACAGAGAAGTTGTGAAGGTTTCTAGCAGATCTGACTTGCATTTTAGGAATGTCACTTAGCTATGAGAAGGAATGTCTAGAGGCTAGAGACTGGGGGCAAGATGGCCGGAGAAGGGTGAAGAGGGGAGTGGTAGTAGGACTATAAAGAAGAGGACAGGTGGGCAATTTTGAATGTATAATTGATGAGTTTTGGCTATGGGCTGTATATAGCAATGAAAGTAAGAGAGCTGAAAATATCCTTGTCTGGGCATGGCAGGCAGTATCCAAGATGACTCCCAATGATCCACACCTCCTGGCATGCCCATGCTGTCTCATCCCCTCTCACATTATACCAGGGTTGGTCTCTTTGGCCAACAGAATATGGCAGAAGTGATGGTATGCCTTCCAATGCTAGGTTATAAAGTCACTGTGGCTTTGTCTTGGTTGTTCTCTCTTTTTGCTGCAGGGGAAGCATCTGCCTTCTAATGAGCAGTCTTATGGATAGGCACACATGGTGAAGAACTGGGGCCTTTTCACAATAGCCAAGAGCTGGGCACCTGGGTGACTCAGTGGGTTAAGCATCTGACTCTTGGTTTTGGCCCAGGTGATAATCTCATGGTTTGTGAGTTTGAGCCCTGCATCAGGGTCCGCCAGTATGGAGCCTGCTTGGGATTCTCTCTCTCTCCCTCTCTTTCTGCCCCTCCCCTACTCCCATGCTCTCTCTTACATATGCACTCTCCCCCTCTCTCAAAAAAAGAGCCAATGTGAATGAGTTTGGAAGCCAGTTTTCCAACCCAAGGAATTCTTTGTATCACTATGACATTTTGGTCATAACCCCATGATAGATCCCAAGCCCGAACAACTCAGCCAAGCTATTTTCAGAAACCTGACCCTCAGAAACTGTATGAGACAGTTTCCGTCGCCCTGGTTTAAGCTGCTAAGGTTGGGGGATTTGTTATATAGCAAATGATAACAAACTGGGTAGTAAAGCAGATCTGATTAGCTAAGGTAAAAATACAAGAGGAGGAACCGGTTTTGCCAAGGAGATAACAACCTTGATTTTTCACGAATTTGGTTTGTGCAGTCTGTAAGTTCCTGCTCATCTGGCATTTGGGAATAGATGTGGACTTGGAAGTTTTCACAGGGTGTAGAGTGGTAGTTCTCATGCTAAAACATTCATAAGAGTCACCTGGAGTGCTTGTTGAAGAGTCCACCCGTAGAGTTTCTTGTTCTGTAGTCACAAATCTGTATTTCTCATACGTTCCCAGGTGATGGTGACGTTTCTGGTCCAAGGAACACAGTTTGAGAGCCTCTTGTAGGAAATGACATCGAGAAGGAAACCCAAAGTATAATATAACTAATAGTTCTCATCTCTCTCTTGTATTTTATATATATATCACAGAGCTGAGATATTTAGCAATTTAAAAAATATGAGTGAATTTAAAATCATTGACCAAAGTTAGGCTTGGGAATTTTTGTAGAAAACAATTTATTAGTTGTTATCAAATGCAAAGTAAAAATTGGGTTTTATGTCCTTCTAAGGTACATATATTGTCAGTACCTCTACTATAAATTTACACTGAACTTCTTTTCCTGTATTCCACTATTGATTTTTGCTCTTAATTTTGTATTTATAGCCTGCAAATGAATTTCAGCTGATCAACACATGTGAAAAAAAAATCCAAAAGGAGCTTTTAAAATGTCCAATTATGTGCTATAGGATGTTCATATTTCTTCTTAGATTACTGGAAGAAATCTCTGAGGATCTTACTTTGACGATCAGAAGGACTGGATTACTTAGACCTCAGATTAAACTTGCGTGGTGTTGGGCTCTGCATGTTAGCGGATAAGGTATGACAGCCAATTAGAGGCCATTTTCATAATGAATAGCTTTCTGCTTAGGAATAAAGGATTGCCTTTCTTAACCCCTTGGAAAGTTTACAATGTATGCCAATTAAATATTTGACTCATCTAATTAGCTAACCACAGAAAGCTAACAAATTGAGTTTTGTTTTCTCAATTGAATTTTTTGTATGTGGAGGCCTTTAATGGTTTGAATTTTTTCTTGTCATGTCAAGGATTTTGGTTTAAACATCTTCCTTGACCATACCACATAGAAATGAGAGTAGAGTATATAATCTCTGCTGTTTCATAGAGAAAGCTAATCCCTCTCTGATTTAGACACCTTGGTTTCCTAGTAACTGCTCTTTTGCCTTGCTACTTTGAGATAGAATTCCAACCTTGTTGCCTAGTGATTGTGTTTATATGGATTTCCTGCCAATGAATGCTGGATTCCTCATGCCTGGATTCCGATGCCAACCACCTGCCTTCCAACACCTTCATCAATTACCTCTTATTTAAGAACCCATAAATTACATACTCTGCCCATGTGTTATACCTCCCTTATTTCCTAAGCATTTCCTGTCGATGGACCTTCTGGTTTGGGACCTACTTATAAACTCATGTTCCTGTTGTCTGTCCTTTGAATAACACACTCCAGGTATTGTTCTCATGGGCTATGCCTGTCCTTTGCTTGACTAGTGGGGTCCTGGCTCCAAACTTCTGCAGTCTGGTTAATCCTATCACCAGCTAAACCACAGTAGGTCTCTGACCTAATAGAAGACACAGAAAATAACAAGTGGAGGAGTGGGTGGATTACAGAGTCTTAAGGCTGACTGCCCTTTTGGGATGCTTCATCTGAAGCTTTGGTTGCTTCACCCTGAAAGCTGAAACCTAGAACCATACTGGCATCACCATCTTTGTTCCGTTATACTCATTTGTTTATAACGGAAAGAGACCTACTTCCGGTTATCTCCCAAGCTCAATAAGCCAATTAAAATGCCTTGTTTTAGCAGACATTTTCTATTAATTACTTTTAACCTTTACCAATCTCTTCTTGATGCAGACAAGCCAGCAGACTTCCGATTGGAAGGTTTGTTAATGTGAACTGACAAAAGGAATGGCTGCCTCCGTGAAGAGCTCTATCAGGAGGCTCTGTGAACAGCTCCTGGCCTTGGTTCTCTTCTCTCCTTTCATTAGAGGCACAGACTGTGTCATCCAGAGCGTCCTTAGTACAGAACTGAGAGCATAATCAGCTCCCATAGGCAGGACAAGGAAGCTATTTCACAGCCACTCGTTAGAGTAATATATGGTTGTATCCAAAAAAAAAAAAAAAAAAAAAGTCCCCAAAACCCAGGAGTGCAGAGAAGCAAAAACCTAGCAGCACTGATTCTGGTCATATATTCAGAGACTTCATGGCATTTGGATATAATGAACATTTAGCATTACCAGCTAACACTGATGTATGAAACAGAGTTTTGTATTATTCAGGAAGGAATCACAAAGAGGTGGAAAGGTTAATTCCAACTTTCAATTTTGGCAAAAAATCTCAGCTAAAATGTCCTTGTTGAAAAGTTACCAACCTATGTACACTATCACAATAGGAGCCCTACAGGATTTGGGTCATAGGTAGTATGATGGCCCAAATCATGGGATAGGTGTAGGGCTGTGTTTGTGTGTGCACATGCTTGGGCACTTTACTTCCCAAGGTGTCACATAGTACAAGGGTTTTTATAGCCTGTGAATGCCAGCTTTCTATAAATCTCTTCTCCTGAAAACTTCCTTTTAATTAACAGACCCCCCCCCCCCCCATAGTCCACATGTGTCTTTAGTTACTTTCTGTGAAGACTATTGTGTCTATTTTGGTAATTTTTTTTTTATTTTTTTTTCAACGTTTATTTATTTTTGGGACAGAGAGAGACAGAGGATGAACGGGGGAGGGGCAGAGAGAGAGGGAGACACAGAATCGGAAACAGGCTCCAGGCTCTGAGCCATCAGCCCAGAGCCTGACGCGGGGCTCGAACTCACGGACCGCGAGATCATGACCTGGCTGAAGTCGAACGCTTAACCGACTGCGCCACCCAGGCGCCCCGGTAATTTTTTTTTTTTTTTTAGCTATTTCAACATAATGATGGGGAAGAGTTTCTTATTTTCATTAGAGTAATGCAGTTGACAATTATAAAACACAGAAAAAGGCTTCAGAGTGTTTCTCATCTTTGCCCTAGCGTGGCACCAGGGTTCCTTGCTCTCTCTGTGTTCTGGCCATACTGTAGAACTTATGTACCTAAATCTCCAGGAAGGTCATGTGACTCACAGTCTGAGATCCTGTATGATTCTTATGATCAGACAAGTTGAGAAATTTTGGGAGAGAGGATTGTTTGTGGTGTTCTGTGGACCATCTCTGGAAGTTCTCGAGAGGTCTTGAAAGCTTGATGGTTGGTTCTGACACTAACATACATAGACCTGGTGATTGCTTGGGTCTGAGATCTAGTGAACAGTTTCCAAATTGTTATCAGGGACCAGAATGAACAGAACACACTAGAAAACTCAGGGAGAAGACATAGGAGACCATATCACCTGCTTAGCTGGTGGTGGGAATGCAGAACTATTCCTCCTAAGTTATTTCCTAACTTTTGTCTGTTTGCCTATTTCCTCCGATCACATTGTAAACTCCCAACCTCCTACCCCATACATATCCACCACCTTCATTTCAGGGGAAATCTAAAGGAAGGGATAAAACAATAAAAACAACGTTAGCTGCCAGATCAAAGAAAAATTGTCCAAAGGCAAAGGGAGCAATGAGGATACTTTGTTCATGGATAATGTAGTGGTGATTTTAACAGGATTGTCCATTAGGTTGAACTTACAAAGTCACCAATACCTGATCATTTGAAATCAACAAAATCATTTCATGGGTTATAATAGAATGGTCCCTTTCCCAGACTCAGGGGGCTATTTAAGTATCAACCCAGCAGAAGGAAGGCTCTGGGGGCTTGGGGTCAGATAGTCAAGTTGAATTTCTGTCCCTGCCATGTCAACTACCTTGTCAAACTGCTCACCCTTCTCAAACCACACTTTCTTCATCTGCAACATTGGGTTGTTATAAGTATTAGATGAAATAATGCAAGGCCATTAATTCAGTGCGTGGCACATGGGAAAAGCTCAATAAATGTTAGGGCTAAATAGGACTGGCTACATAATTTGTGGGGTCCAGTAAAAAATGAAAATGTAGTAGGGCCCTTCCCAACATTATTAAAAATTTCAAGACAGTGACAGCAAAACACTGAGCCATGCATGGGCCCTTTCTAAGCCCAGGACAGCAAGGGACTGCATAGGGTGGCAGCCCTGTTACAGAATGGTGATTGTCCAGGACTGAGAGGTTTCCCAGGACATAGGACTTCCGGTGCTAAAACCGGAAGGGTCCTGGGCAAACTGAGACAACTAGTCACCCTAGCACTGGGATACCATGTTACATTGCTGGGTCTTGGAGTCAGATCTCAAAATATTCAGACTTTTGCCAGAGAATGTCTATTCGGTGCATCTTTCCTGAGAAGAAGATTTTATGGCTCTCTGAGGGTGAGCCATCAGGTATTATGGAAAATAGAATGGTGCTTTTAGATCAAATTAGCAATGAAAATACAGCTGACGGGGGGAGGGGGATAGCTGGGAAACATTCTCTCAGTTTTGACTGTTCACAGTTCTAAGGCATCTTTAAGGATTTCCCATGTTATAGCTAAAATTTGATCCCCTCTTACCTACCTCTCCTATTCCCCCATGCCCCAGCCCCCATTTCTTTGTGTCTGACTTTTTAAAAAATAACTTCCCACAAGTAAATGATTCCATGCTGTATCTGTCTTTCTCTGTCTGGCTTGTTTTACTTAGTATAACACTCTGAAGTTCCATCCATGTTGCCATAAATGGCAAGATTTCCTACTTTCTCATGACTGAATAGTATTTGGTTGTATATATACACCACATCTTCTTTATCCATTCATCAATGGATGGACACTTGGACTGTTTCCATATCTTGGCTATTGTGAATGATATTTCAATGAACATGGGATATTTCTTTGGTATTTTGTTTTCATTTCCTTTGGATATATAGCCAGTAGTGAGATTGCTGGATCATATGGTAATTCTGTGTTTAATTTTTTGAGGATCCTCCATACTGTTTCCCACAGTGGCTGTACCAATTTACATTCCCACCAACAGTGTGCCAAGGTTCCTTTTTTCTCCACATCCCCACCAACACTTGTTATCTCTTATCTTTTTGATGATAAGGTCTGCGGATCTATTATAAAACATGGTAACTACAGTTGATAACTGTATTGTATAATTGAGATTTGCTAAGAGAGTAGAACTTAAATGTTCTCACACACACAAAAAGATAAATATTTGAGTGATGGGTATATTAATTAGCTAGAGGGGGGAATCTTTCACAATGTACATGTATACCAAATCACCACAATGCACACTTTAAATATCTTATAATTTATTTGTCAATTATACCTCAATAAGACTAAAATTACCAAAAAAAAAAAAAAAAAAAAAAAAAAGGATCTCCCATATTCTATCCCAGAAGAGATCTATGACTCAGGGCATTTCATGCTGTTTGACAAAGTAATCTTGAATGAAAAAAAAGAATCGTGCCAGTTTCCAGTGGATGAAAAAAATATTGATATAGTGCTCTAATCATCCTTGAAAGAACTAGCATCTCCAGAAAATTCCCTCCTTTCATACATATGATTGAAGAGGCTGGGTTTATTTGCATGCCAAAGAATCCATTTTTTAACACCTGCAAAATTTATTCACTAACTCGCTTATAGATAATGTCTCATGTTTGCACAGATGAAACCATAATGTCTCAGATGTCTTCATGTGTCAGGGAAAAATTAAGGTTTAAAACAGCTCCAGGACCTTCACGTAGTATGTTCTTATATTCTCTCTGCCTAGAATGCTCTTCTTCCACTTTTTCTCTGGAAAACAAACAAACAAACAAGAAAAAAACACAAACACCTACTCATCCTTTAGATCTCAGCCTAATGTTATTTTTCTGACTCTTCAAACTAAATTAGGCATCACCCTGCCCCGGGTTTACTTTTCAGAATGCCATGTTCCCATCTGCCACAGCATCCATCCCAGTTCCTAAATACAATGTTTGTGTGTTACTTTGGGTATTGGCCATGGGCATACATCTGGTGAAGACAGCAATCTTGCAGGTTAGGTTGACTGCTCTGTCCCCTGGACTCAACACGGTGCTAAGTGCATGGAGGCACTCATTACATATTTGCGGAATGAATAAAGGAATGAAAAGTTAAAATGATCAAAGATATGTGCTCCAGAAAAACATACAAGTTTCTACAGGATTTACTATAGACACTTCCTGTTACACATCATGATGCTTTCCTGGGACAGCAGTGCTTAACTCAAAAGGCATTGACATTCAAATTCTAAGAAGGTCGTGGGGCACCTGGGTGGCTCAGTTGGTTAAGCATCTGACTCTTCAACTGAGGTCATGATCTCAGGGTCATGAAATCAAGCCCTTCATCAGCCTGCTTATGCCTGCTTAAGCTTTTCTCTGTCTCTCTCTGTCCTTCCCCTGCTTGCATGCTCTCTCTCCCTCTGTCTCTCTAAGTCTTCTAAGAAGGTCACTGTATTAAAAAGCTATATTTTATTTCTACAAAAAATCATAAAATACTTAATGAAAAGCACAATGAATATATATTTATTGTTTGTACACTGTATTTTGATGATGGGTTAGGTGATTCTTTGACCTACCCAATCACACTGAGGGATCCACACTGAGTGGATCGCCAAGATAAGATTAGGCTTCAGTCCTTTGAAAGAAAGGTTTGTGTGGCCTAGATGACCACTTAGTGCATATGATTTGAATGCTATAAAAAGCCAGCTTGGCTACTGTATTTATGAAAAGATGACAACCAGGTCATTGGGAGGATGACAATCAGCTCTTTCAAGAGGGATCTCTCTACATTAGGTCATCTGAATGCTCCTTGGCAGGAGAACCCATAAACGCAATGTCATACTTGACAGGACCAGAGGGAAAGCATAGTTGTTTTTTTCCCCCCACTGTTTATTTGAAAACAAGCTCATGCTGTGTTAACAGAAACTCAGATGATAAGTGATAACAGTACTGCTGTATTCAACATCAACAGTGGAACATTTGAAAAGTTACTTTTAATTATTTAACTGGATGTGCTCCTCTTTAAGGTAGACATTCATAAACTAGAATTTTCCCAGAGGAGAGCAACCTGCATGGTGAGGAGAGGTGACAGATCAGAACAAAGGACACACAGTAGTTCTAGTCACATGTGGTGTCACGCAGGCAGAACTGGAGCTAAGCGTTCTCTGTGTTAGAGCAAGACATCCTTGTGCCATTTTAAGAACGTACTTTTTAACTGGAAGAGCTGTCCAGCAATGCAATAGGAGCCTTTATGAAGTAGTGAGTCACCCATCACAGAAAATGTCCAAGCAGAGTCTGGATGACCTTCTAACAGAACTGTGTAGGAAAGATGCTTGAAATGAGGAGGAATTTAATTTACTTCTATGATTCCTTTCAATTCTAACATTGTTCTAAAATTCCAAGATCTATGTGAATGCCAGGTATATAGATTTTTATTTTTTTTTAATGTGTATTTAGTTATGAGAGACAGAGAGAGACAGAGTGCAAGCAGGGGAGGGGCAGAGAGAGAGGGAGACACAGAATCTGAAGCAGGATCCAGGCTCTGAGCTGTGAGCATACAACCCAACGTGGAGCTTGAACTCATGAACCATGAGATTATGACCTCAGCCAAAGTCAGACGCTTAACCAACTGAGCCACCCAGGAGCCCCCAGGTATACAGGTTTTTAAAAAAGAAGATGGCTCTGATCATAAACATCTCAAACATCTTCCATCTTAAAAAGGAAGCAAATTTCAGTTCCCATTTTCTGTTTCCTTCCCTTCACAGCTAAATCACTTTTAAGAGCTGACAACACTTGCTGCTACCTCCATCGTTTTACCTTCCTACCCACCATGCCTCAACCTGCTAAAGTCTGGCTTGGTCTCCACTATATTATTTGCAGAGTGTCTCATTCAGGTCACCAATCACCTCCTTATCAGTAAATGCACTGGAAACTTCTGAGTCATTATAACACTATTTGGAGCATTTAACACTACTGACCATTCCCATCTTCACAAAATATTCTTGCATTTGGGCCTCTGTGATATACTTTCCTGGATTTTCTCCTTTTTTTTCTTTTCTTTTTTCTTTTTTCTTTTTTCTCTTTTCTTTTCTTTTCTTTTCTTTTCTTTTCTGACTACTTCTTTTCTGTCACTTTTGAGGCTTTCTCTTCCTCTATGTCTATAATGTAGTATCCCTGAGAGTTCCATCCTGTTTGTCTTCTAATTCTTACTTCACCTACTCTCTTTCTCAATTGCTCCTAATGGCTTCAATGATCAACTGTGTGTTGATGACTCCCGAGTCTGTCTCTTTAGCATAGGTATCTCTAGTCTGAGCTGTAGACTCACATATCCAACTGCCTTGGTATCTCCACTGGGATGGCCCTCATTCTCTCTCTCTCTCTCTCTCTCTCTCTCTCTCTCTCTCTCTCTCTCTCTCTCTCCTTCTCTCCCTCTCCATCCTGACCTTACCCAAGATGTACCCCTTGGCTTTCATGCCATATTTCAGGAGTGATATCACCACCCACCTAGTTGCTCAGGTTGTTAACCCGGATATCTCTGTTCTAGTCTTTTTATTTATATCCACCCAAGTGCCAATTCCTTTTGTTAAACCTCCGTTATACTTCCACTAAATGGTCCTCTAGTCTAGAAAACCATTATCTCTTGCCTGGGCTGCTGCTGGTGGCCTGATAAAAAGTATCTCTGCCTCCAATTTTTCCCAACATTAATCCTCACCACAGAGATAATTTTTCTAAATTTTCTTACATCCTTCTCCCACTTAAAACTCTCCAATAGCCCCCAATTCCCTTCTGGTAAAGTACAAATGTCTTAGAATGACTTACAAGACTCTGTACCCTGACCTTTCCCTATGTCCCCAGCCTTATCTCTTGCCTCTTTCCTACTGCAGCCTTATGGAACTTCTTTTATATACATTTGGTTCCCTCAGCCTGAAACACTCCCCCTCCTCCCTGTCCTTCCCTTCGGTCCCTCACCTCCATCCCCTCCCCATGCCGCTGTACCACCACCATCATGCTAAGTCATCTTTCAGGTGTGTCACTGACTGTAGGTGCTTCTTTCTCTGAAAAACTTTATGTGGTCTCTACTCCTGCCCCTCCTACACTGAGCTTTATGAAGCTGTTCAGACTCCCACGCATCCAAGCTTAGCAAGGGTCATCTTAATGCATTTAAAGCTTCAGTTACTTGTCTGTGTCCTGGCCTGGGATGTTCCCTGAATTGAGTCTGACTCACTGTTGTTTACAAGGGCCTAGCACAGTCTGTGGTGCATCAGTTATATTCTACAGATAGTAGAGATTAAACTTGGCTTTAGGACACAATATTCCAGAGATAATTTCCTTTCATATAATATGGTGTGTATGTAAGTGTACTGGTAGCATCTTAGTGCATGAGCATATACATACACACATATGTGTGTGTGTGTGTTATATATATATATATATATATATATATATATATATATATGTGTGTGTGTGTGTGTGTGCACGTGTACATACATACACATATATACACATATATATGTGTATGTATATGTATGTACACGTGCACACATACACACACACGGTGCATGTATGTTTTATGTTAGCAAATTGTCACAAACTGGGTGGCTTAAAACAATAGACATTTGTTCTCCCACAGTTCTGGAGGCCAGGAGTCAAATGCCAAGATTCTGGCATGGTTGTTCCTGTGCCAGAAACTCTAGATTCTAGAATCTATTCCTTGGCTTTTCCAGCTTCTGGTGGTTGGGTTGTTGGTGTTCACTGGCTTGCGGTCCCATCTCTGCGATTTCTACCTTCACCTTCACAGGGCCTTTCTGTGACAGTCTTCTTCTCCATGTGTCTCTTATGAGGACCCTTGGCACTGGCTTTGGAGGTCACTTGGATAATCCAAGATCCTTAACTTCATTGGATCTTTATCACTTAATTGCATCAGCAAAGACCCTTTTCCTAAATAAGGTCACATTCACAGGTCCCAGGAATTAGGACCTGGCTGGATCTTTTTTGGAGCCACCATGTATCTCACTGCACCTGTATTTTCCAGATGTAACTGAAAGACACAACCTTAATATATATTTTTTTGTTCTGGAAAACCAAAATCCTTTGTTTCTTACATGACCTGCCCTATCCTGACTTTAAAAGTATAAAAGTCTGTCTCAGTGTGTATACACACACACACACACACACACACACACACACACACACACACACATAAAATAATTTAATATATAATATAAAAAAACATGTATGTGTGTATATACATATACATGTGTGTGTGTATGGATATATATCCTTTTCTCCTGTTATTTTTGTTCAGACGAGCTTCCTAAACACGGTTTTAGAGTTATTAAAAAATAACTCTGTGCCTTCCAAATAGAATTCTAAGGAAATGAACAGGTTGCTGAATAAATTTAGGCTCATTTTAGTATGTGTGCTATTTTATCTACTGAAATATCTGTTCTTTCTCATTTTCCAAGAAGGAAGGAATTAGCTGGTGGCATAACTGGTGCTAAGTGCAGGTATTTCTGACTAAATAGGATTATTTTTGTATATCTATAGACATTTTGCATGCTTTTTTTTCTTCCTAAATTGTATTCTTACCATTTTACAGTTCAAACTTGGCTACACATTTTTGCACGCAAATGTTTTAGACAATAAAGCCAGGAAGAAATGTTCCCAGTTTCATATACTTATAATTCTTACTTCTCTTCTAGTATGAACTTTTGTTAAAAACTGCCAAACTGAAAATTAAAAGTAGACCAGATATAAGTTGGGATATATTTAAAAACTGCTTTTGAAAAATTTGCTTCCAAACAAGCATGTTGATTAAGATGACAACAGCCTCTTCTACATGGTATGAAGGGTTAGTATCTCTATTTTTTTAATGTTTATTTGTTTATTTTGAGAGAAAGAAATCATGGGTACATGGGTGCACAGGGGGAGGAGCAGAGAGGGATAGAGAGAATCCTAAGAAGGTTCTGTGCCATCAGCACAGAGCCCAGCTTGGGGCTCCATCTCACAAACCATGAGATCATGACCTGAGTCAAAGCCAAGAGTTAGGTACTTAACTGATTGAGCCACCCAGGTGCCCTGGTATCTCCATTTTTAATAATGGTAACCTACAAATATAATGGAAGGCTTATATACACTGTATTCCTGAAGAAACACTAAGAATAAGATATTTCTGAAAATTAAAAATATGTTTTAAAGTACCTTTTTGAACAGAAATAAAATTTACCGTCTTTAAAGTTCTAAGTGAGGGGCGCCTGGGTGGCTCAGTCTGTTAAGCGTCCGACTTCGGCTCAGGTCACGATCTCGCGGTCCGTGAGTTCGTGCCCCGCGTCGGGCTCTGGGCTGATGGCTCAGAGCCTGGAGCCTGCTTCCGATTCTGTGTCTCCCTCTCTCTCTCTGACCCTCCCCCGTTTATGCTCTGTCTCTCTCTGTCTCAAAAATAATAAAATAAACATTAAAAAAAATTAAAAAAAAATAAAGTTCTAAGTGAGGCACTTAATAGAGAGGGATAAACTCAGGTTATAGAATTTTATCTTATAGGATTATATCCTGAAGTGCTCCTCACCTCTTTTGCCTTCTTTTGATGATTCAAAATGCTTGTACACTTTTTCTAAGAAGAGACTTCTTATTATACTTCTCTAAAGTTTTTATTTGTCTAAGTTCTGGTTAAAGTCCCTCAGAAATTCACAAACATTTATTATTAGTTCGTAGGTATTAGTAGTTGTTGCTTTCCTGTTGAATAGCTAATAAATAACAATACAACTTAAATGCAATTATTTGAAATTGCTGATTGTTCTGTATTGTGAGTTGTATTACTCAAGACTGGATTTTCTATACTTGGTCTAGGAAGATGAGGACTAACTTCTGTTTTGATGTCACGTGATTTTTCTTTATGAAATTATTTCATTCAGCATTATGAATTTTTGACAAATGAGACTGGGGAAGAAGTAATAGACTCTAGAAGGAATTCTGTTATTAGAAAAAGAGGAACAAAAGGGAAATTATTTGAGAAGTGAAAACCAGGAGGCCATATAGATAGATTTTGGTAGCAAGACTGTGCTTTAAAGTACTAAAGGAATTAAGTAGGTGATATTTGGGTTGGGTATACTTATTCTTCAAACCTAATTAAATGAACAGTCTCACTGGACAAAAAAAGGTTAATCTTTCTTCGAATATCCAAGTATCAAGTAAGAGTCAACTTTGTTTAAAAATAACATTAAGACATCAGTAAAGCTAACATACCCATGCTGTTCTTTTGTGAATTTATAAATGTCCTCAGAGAAAGTTTTTATATAAATATATATCAACCTTGCAGATTTATTTTATTTCATACAAATACAATCAGCTTTATTGAGATATATTTTAATACTACAACAATGTACAACCTTGTAAAATCCTTTTATTCAATTCTGGATTCTAGTTGTTTAGACCAAAAGTTTTATATGACAAAGTCAGTAAAGTCAATTTCATTTAAAAAAAAATCTGTTTTCTTTGTGAATTTATTTTTTTAAGTTTATGTATTAAAGAACAAATTGGGGAGGGGCAGAGAGAAGGAGAGACAGGATCCCAAGCACTGACGGTGCAGAGCCCAATGCAGGGCTTGAATTCACGAACCATTAGATCATGACCTGAGCTGAGATCCAATTGATGCTTAACCGACTATGCCACCCAGGTGCCCCTCTTTGGGTTATTTAGAAACAATAAGGATATAATATTAAACAGTTTACGTAAAATATAGAGCGAATTTTCATCCAAAGAGTATTTCACTCTTATTGCTTAGCTACCAACTCAATATAAGAAATAATTGCTGTTGTGTGTGTCCAAGTTCCCACCTACTATGCATGTGCTTATCTCTGACTTTCACTCAAAAAAGGTAGAATGTGGAGAGATATTGTAGAGAAATCACTGAATCCATACATTATGGACTCAACAAATCCATACATTATGCTATGCTCACCACAAGTGTGTGTGAAGGGGTGATTTTAAAAGGTTTTTTTTCTTTATTTTTAACTATAAAATGGGAAAAAATCTTCAAAATATTCGTCATATGCTCTTTTTTTTTTTTTTTTCGTATGCTCTTTTCAATACAACTGCTTCTTTGCAGTTGTTAGCAGCTTTTGGCTAGACTATGAGGCATGCCTAACACGTTAAGGACTTATCTACCAGACCATGAGCGTACCCCGTTGTCCTCCACTGTGCCCAACACAGAGCAGATACTCAAGAAATGTTTCTTAAATGAATGAAGAAATAAATAGACCCTTTCCCTTCCTTCCTGCTGTCCCCCAACCCCACCTCCACCATCTGTCCTGACCTTGTCCAGGCAGGTTTACAATAACAAATTTTATTGATTACTTCCCAAATCTCAGACATACGCTCTAGGTGTAACATTTCATTTATGCCACAAACTAAATAGGTTCTATTACCCTCCATTTCACGGATGTGGAAAGTGAGGCTCGGCGGGATTAACGTACTTCCCCAAGGTCACACTTGTCTCCCTGTCTCCAATCCGATGCCCTCCAGTGCACCTTGCTCACTGCTGCCAGATTAATCTTTCTAAAATTCAAAGTCTGACCATGTCACCCATTAACACGTCTTTCAGTAACTCTTATAAGTTTTAGAATAAAATTCAAACACTTTAGCATAGGAAAACAGAGTTTTAAAATTATGTGGCCCTTGGGGCGCCTGGGTGGCTCAGTCGGTTAAGCGTCTGACTTCGGCTCAGGTCATGATCTCACAGTTTGTGGGTTCGAGCCCAGCATCGGGCTCTGTGCTGACAGCTCAGAGCCTGGAGCCTGCTTCAGATTCTGTGTCTCCCTCTCTCTCTGCCCCTCCCCTGCTCACACTCTGTCTCTGTCTCAAAAATAAATAAACATTAAAAAAAAAATTAAAAAAATTATTTGGCCCTTGCTTTATCTTTATGTCTTTTTGTCTCATGGCTATTAGGTATATACATTTTATGATACATCATCATCTGTTCAAACTTCTTTTTGCAAGCTGCTTAACTCCTCCTTACCTCTGTATATATTGTTTCTTCTGCCTGAAATTCCCCTCTACCCTTTTATATTTAGCCAATGCCTGTTCCTGAATTACCTCTATGAGAACAACGTAAACATTTCCCAAGTGATATTATTGTTATTTCTTTAAAATTGAGAATCATCATGAGTTTCTTTTGTTCCAGAATGCACTGCCTGGAAATGAATTACTGGCAAATCTATACTTATCAGAAAGAACTGGCTACAAGAATGTTCTAGTTCCAAGAAATATAAACCTTTCTCTCTTCACTGAAGATAAAGCAGTTGGGATAATAATTATTAGGCTACCGGTTTCCAGGTGGTTTTAGGAATAGGAAGCAAAGAGAGATAAGGCTGAACAGTCTGAGATGATAAGGGCCATTGAGGGGAAGGTCCCACTGCTGATGGGCTGGGTGTAAGGGAGTGATTATGGCAGCTGGTATACCCCTCTGGAAGGACAGTCTTTCTTGAAGAACGACTCAGGGCAGTCTGTCCATATACAGGAAGCTTGACTTCCAAGTACAGTGTTAGGAACCTCTCCTTTTAGATGTACTCCAGGACCTGTATTTGTCTTAAAGTCAAGAATCAGGTACAATGAGTCAGTCATAGCTAACTCAATCTTTTAACATCTGGCAGCTCAAACATGATTTAATTTAATGAATTTCTTTTTTATTTAAATACATACTACTGCCCAGTAAGCATATTTCAATACCAGCTTCTGTGAGGAAAGGGCCTCCTGAGTCAGGTAGCAAGTAGTCTCTCTTCCCTGGAACAAAGGGCAAGGGAACAAAGAAAGCTTCAACGTATTTTAGAGCCTAGAGGGGAGTCTCCAGAGAGATGTGAGGAGTTACACAGATGTGATTGTCTTCTGATGAGTAGCTCATCAGCTTGAGAAAGCCTTGAAATACTAGGTACCCATGGCCTCCACATTGATTCCTTTTTAGGCTTTAAAAAAAACCACGCAGTCCAGTTACATGAACCAAAGCTTTAAAGGGTAAGGAATTTACAGTTGTATATCTAATGCTATTTGCAATGTAGAAATTAAGGGATTTATATCTGAGAGACAGAACTGCTAAGAACCATTGAACAAATCCCCAAGTGTGCATTCCCTGGAGGTGCAGGTGGTGTGTGTGATCTGGGCATGCAGCAGGGAACCAGCAAAGAACCAGGAAAACCTGCCCGATGGAGCCCTTTAAAGTAGTGTGGAGCTTGGCTTAAAGGTGTTTAGACCAGACATGTTTCAGGGATTAGTTATGGCGTTTGTGTTCAATTACACGGTATTGAAGAGGGCGGAGAGGTACTGAAACATATACTCCACACCTGTGGCTAAGCTATGGCCACTACTGCCTTTGTGCCTTTGAGTTTTTCTCAAAAGCTTTATTTTCTACCCCCGTTCCCTCCTCTACCTCATCCTGTGATTGTGTGATAGTCTCCTACAAGAGGCTGTGGCCATACTGAGATGGCTGCAATGGGGGGCTCATTGCATTTGTGGCAAATGGTTATTACTCAGGGTCTCTGATCTAGGTGCAATACTTACCTATCCTCTTCTTTTTCTAGCTGGCAACGGTTCTCTGTGCAGAATGTAGCTATTTTCCTAGCTTTGTTTCCATCTTCCCCATCAGGATACCTTTATTCGCACTACAGTGACTGCACTTCTTTACACACTTCCAATGACTTCTCCTTTGCTTACAACCCTCTCATCACTTTTACCTCTAAGGTTCCCATATCCTGCTGAACTGTAGGCCCCTAAAGTGATCACAGTTTAATACAATGGGACCTCCACCCTTCCAAAGACATTTATTTAGCACTTACAATGTGCAGGGTATAATGCTGCGTGTTGTGGGGCAGATTCTAGTCTCCAGAAAGCTTTTCAGTCTACGAGGGGAGAAGGACCAACCGAAGTAACAACCCAGTAGATGATCTCTCTGTTGACCTCTTGACCTCTTGCTCTTTGGCTTCAAACCTTGCCGATGCCTTTCTTATCTTCCAAAGACCTTCATTTGTTTTGTTTTGTTCTTTGGTCCTGCTACCCTTCTATAGGCTATTTGCTTGTTTTCCTGATTTAATTGCCAAACTTGCTAAAGGAGAGAAAATGTACTATCAGGGTTAACTGTACAGATGTTAGATTTAAGCAGAATGAGATTTGAATCTTGTATTATCATAAAGAGGCTTTTGTATTTCAAAGATCTGCATCATATTAAGACTTAAACTCTCTGGATTACTTTATAGATAGAGGGTGGGATCAGCTCTTCTGTATTCAAGGGACTCAAAAGAGAGCCTGACAGGCCCGAGGGAAGAATGGGGTTCTTGGTTGGAATTCTTTGCTCCCTTTGGCCTGTGGGTGGGCACTCTGGAGAACGGGACAGGGCAGAGTGGGCACCCAAAGCTGGGGCCAGAGCAGAGTGGATTTACGTGGCTTCATCAGCTGCCTCTGTGTTCCATTGCCTGCAACTAAATTCTTGGGACGTTGCTTCTGCTCTCACCATTCCACACGGAACTGTTCTTGCCGTGAGTTCTTTTCTGGTTTTAAGTTGAAGGGTGGGTGACTCAGTGTGGGTGTTCTTCATAGTTTGGTCCTTAGCTGTCCACTCTTCCTACATTATCTCCCTTAGAAATCTCATACACTGCCAGAGACAGTGGGGCAAGAGTTGTTATGTTAAATAAAAGGTTGACACACAGTGAAACCACCCAAGTTATCCTCAGTCAAGAATAATGAAAGTGAGACAACAAAGGGGCACCTGGGTGCCTCAGTCGGTTAAGTGTCCCACTTTGGCTCAGGTCCTGATCTCATAGTTCATGGGTTCGAGCCCCGCGTCTGGCTCTGTGCTGACAACTCAGAGCCTGGAGCCTGCTTCAGATTCTGTGTCTCCCCCTCTCTCTGCCCCTCCCTCACTCATGTTCTGTCTCTCTCTGTCTCAAAAATAAATAAAACACTTTACAAAATTAAAAAAAAAAAAAAAAAAAAAAAACGAGACCAGAAAGGTAGAATTGACATTAGACAGTGGTTCTCAGCCAGGGGTGCACATCAGAACTACCTGGGTCACTTTCTCTAAATACACAGGCCACCTCGTAGTTAAACTCCCCAGGGGAGTGATTCAGGCATGTGTATTTTCACAAAGCTTCCCAAGAAAGTTGGAAGCGTGCTTCTGGTTAGAACTTCTGGGACAGGAGAATATAAGCCCTTATCTAATCTGTTTTCTATCCCTGATCGTAAGTACCCTGAATTAAAGTTTCCCTCAGTGAATGAAAAAAAAAAATACTTTCAGATGACCAGTCAGGATTGTGAAAAGACTATCTGAAACAAAGAGTGATAGAAATATCTGAAAAGGCTTCATACGGGGAGGGAAAGGATGAGAAAGACAAACAGTTGTTTGTATCACAAAAAACTGCATAAATTGTGCAGGAGGAATCCAAAGGTTTGTGAGAAGTGTAAACATATTGTCAAGCAAACATCAATGTCAAATGAATTGCGGTCTTTCATGGGTATACTTTTAAGGACCGGTGTTTTACTTAAACATCCCAACTTTTATTGCCAGATGTTGATTTTGAATTTTAGACAGATACAGAGGGCCTATATTTTAGTTCACGATTTTGCCTATATAAATGTTTCTTGCCAGATATCATCTATGTGTGAATATACTACAATGCAGCTGGAGAAGTCTGGGGTATCTGCAAATGCTTGCCGTATGGATTGTACGTGGAGGACCGCCACGTGGGATAAGCGAGTGGATATTACAGGAAGATTTCCGACGCGGTATGGCTAGCAGTAAGAGCTGCCCAAGCACAGGATGAACTGTCACCCGAGGCTTTTAGTTGCTTGACACTGAGGGAATCAAAACTGAGGCGGCACGGAGATGTGCAGAGATGTGTAAGAAAGGGAATGTTGCATCATTTGGACTCAAATGCAGGGGGACTAGGCTGTGGGTTGTGGGTCAGAGCAGGAGGAGGGAACAGACGTGGTTGCTGTCCCAGGGTACATTCTTTCAGAGTGATGCTTTTACAGATTCTGAGACTTCTTTTCTGTGAGCTCTCTCCCCGTGATTTATGCTTCTGACCACCAGTGAGTCTTACACATTTGAGAACCTGCATTTCCGAGATCCCAATTCCATCCCCCTCCCACATTTCCCTCTCTCATCACCAATCACCCAAGGCCACATTCACCCCTTTATTCATCTCAGAAACAAGCTTGCATTTCAAATGACATATGTAGATTGCTACTTTGCTTTTATTCACCAACATAAGAGCAAAGGCTTGCTTTCTCATAGCGTGTAAATTGAGTGGAATGAAAAAACCTTTGCCAACACCAGGAGAAATTATTTATTGTCGCCTTTCAATCTACAAGGCTCTCAGTCTGTCAGAGCTGGAGATTAACCCATAAACAAGGAATTATGTTAGCAAAGCCTTCTTACTTGTCACGCAAATCCCTGATCTCTGTGGGGTTTGAAATTTGTTGTGGAGTTTATGGGTATGTTTTCTGGTACAGGTTGATGTCTATTTACAGTTAAATGTATATCTGAGATCAAGGTATAAAGCAAATATCTGATAAGTACCCAGTATTTCCCAACTCATTGTCAAAGAACTGTTGCCCTACAAAAGAAAAAAAACTCCAATGCGCAGTGAAATTTGCTTTTAAGACTCCAAGCATCCCCTCAAGAAGCATTGCATCCCTGACACTGTCCGTTACATTTGGTTCTCCATAGAGCCTGAACTTGTGGCTTATAAAAATAATAAACGAGATAGCACACCCGTGAATCAGGTACACAGAGATCCAATCTCAGCTTAGCTTTTTTTTTTTTTTCTTAACTGCATGACTTTAATTAACTTCTCAGCTTCCTCATCTTAAACCTGAGGATAGTAACACCTACTCAGCAGCATTTCTGTGAGGATTAAATGAGATAAAATATGTAAAACACTTGGCGTGGTGTTTGGTGCTTAAGAAATATTACCTGCTTTCCCTTGTGCCTACTTTATTGAATGGGCACCTCCATGCCTGGCCGTTATTTCAGGTACTGAAGTCTGGAGAAGTCATATAGATGTAATTTCCAGCTGATTTAGGCAATATCAGCAGTATCTGATTTACATTTATTCTAGACCCCTCCAGACAGAATTCACTCCACTACGGTTTGTAGACGCTACGGGCTGATAATATTCCCAGGGCCTCTAACATGATTAAGACAAGGAAACTATACAGACACACTGGGTCTTTCCCAAGAAAACATGGGTGTTGTGTGGCTACCTATATGTTGTGTGTTTCAAAACAGTTGTTCAAAACTGAGCACCAGATACATAAACCACATCCCTGCCACACTTTAATCCAAAAGCCCACCCCAAACCTGTGTAATGGAAATAGGTTCAGTGTGCAGTTCCCCCCATTTAAAAGTAGCTGGGTTCTTCCCACCCCTTTTATTGCTACAAAATTTTTAAAATTAGTTTCTTTATTAAATTTTTTTTAATGTTTATTTATTTTTGAGAGAGAGACAGAGTGTGAGCAGGGGAGGTGCAGAGAGAGAGGGAGACACAGAATCAGAAGCATGCTCCAGGCTCTGAGCTGCCAGCACAGAGCCCGACGCAGGGCTTGATCTCATGGACCATGAGAACATGACCTGAGCTGCAGCTGGACGCTCAACCCACTGAGCCACCCAGGCGCCCAATTTAATTTATTTTCGAAGTTTACTTGAAAAAAGAATCCCAAATTCACAAATGCTGCAGAGCTTGAAAAGTCAAATAGTCCTTTCTAGGCTTAATAACTCTTATTTGTAGGACTTCTGGCTTATTAACTAAACCCAGCACACTTCAGTCTCTGCTCCCTTTTCTTGCTCCTCAGAGACAGACTCTTTCACATCTTTTCACTGATTCATTAGGCATGTATCTCCAAACCTTTACACCAAAAATTATGATTTTTCTTTTGGAAAAAATTTAGGGATCATATATCAACTGCCTTCTACGGGAGGTAAGACTTTCTCTACCACATGCAACACCCCAACTGCCAGCATGGGGTTATCTTAGTCCTGAGTGTTTACATTATTATGAACACACAGATGATGTGGAGAGTTGAGCCACGGGGTGTACTAGGAATGCTATCACCTTTTTGCAAACTTTTTTTTTCTTTTCTTGCTGCTTTTTCCCTCTCTTGAGACTCTCTCTTCTCCAGACTGCTTTAGCCGCCCCCCACCCCCATTTGTTCTGGCCACTGTTTTTCTAATTCAAGGCCATCCCCTAAATTCACTCCTGTTTCACAGTGAGGCAGGACCTAGGAGGGACACAGGGCTTGCTAACTCTGGGCTTCTGTACAGAAGGATCTGGCTGTGGAATTCTTTTGAGAACTGGGATGTCTGTATCTCTATGTTTTTGTTTTTTCTCTTCAGATAATTGGATTACATGGAGAATTCTCCTCTAGTCTCCTGCTGGAAGTAGGTACCCTCTTCCTTCCATAAAACTCATTTAGGTCTTCTGTTTCCCTATAGAAGCATCTCCTCAACTGAGGTGGGTATTCCCTAGACCAAAAACTCTGTTTTACTCTCTCCCAAGAAGAAATCTTCAGACTTCTGCTACAGTAATTTAGGGTGCCAAATATCCCAAACATTTAAATATGTTTATCATTTTCTGTATGTAATGGCATGTTAATGAATTTTAAAAATTGATATTATAAAAACTATGTAACTTTTAATTGTAAGTAGTTTTATTTTCTTGTCATACTCAGAAGTCTGTCTTACCCATCTAGATTAAAGCTCTTTTGACACACCTTTTCTTTTTCAGTTTTATTTATTTTGTTTGTGAGAGTGTGACGTTTTGAAAGTTGAGGTATAATTGAACATACAAATTATATTAGTTTCAAGTATACAACATAGTGATTCTTCAGTCTTTGTATATATTGCAAAATGATCACCACAATAAATCTGGTTAGCGTCTGTAACCATACATGGGCACAGAACTTTTCACATGTATTCTCTTAGCAGCGTTCAAATGTGCAACATGGTATCGTTAACTAAAGTCACCATGCGACACATTATATCCTCAGGACTTATTTGTTTTATAACTGGAAGTTTGTACCTTTTGATCACTTTCATCCTTTTCACCCACTCCTTACCCCACACGGCTGGCAACCACCCATCTGTTCTATAGATCTATGAGCTTGGTTTTTTGTTTTGTTTTGTTTCTCGATTCTGCACATAAGTGGGATCATACGGTATTTGCCCTTCTTTGTTTGACTTATTTCACTCAGCGTAGTACCCTCAAGATCCATCCATGTTGTCCCAAATGGCAAGATGTAATTTTTTATATGGTTGAATAATATTCCTTTGTAGATATGTCATATTTTTAAATATTTTCTTTATCCATTCATCTGTCAGTAGGTATTTAGGTTGTTTTCACATCTTGACTATTGTAAATAATGCTGCAGTGAACATGGGGTGCATATGTCTTTTTGAGTTAGTATTTTCATTTTCGTTGAATAGATATCTAGAGGTAGAATTACTGGATCATATGGTAGTTCTGTTTTTAATTTTTTGAGGAACTTCCATACTGTTCTCCATAGTGGCTAGACCAATTTACATTCCTACCAACAGTATACAAAAGTTTCCTTTTCTCCACATCCTTGCCAACACTATTTCTTGTCTTTTTTTATAATAGCCGTTCTAATAGTACTGTGGTTTTGATTTGCATTTCCCTGATGATTAAATATGTTGAGCATCTTTTCACGTACTTGTTGGCCATCTGTATGTCTTCTTCAGAAAAATGTCTATTTAGATCCTATGCCCAGTTTTTGTTTGTTTTGCTTTGGAGTTGTAGGAGTTCTTTATATATTTTTGAATAATAACCTCTTATCAGATATAGGATTTCTAAGTATTTTCTCGCATTCAGTAGATTCTCCCAATCAGTAGGTTGCCTTTTCATTTTGTTGATGGTTTCCTCTACTATGTTAGTTTGATGTAGTCCCATTTGTTTATTTTCCTTTCGTTGCCTTTGCTTTTGGTGCCAAATCCAAAAATAATTGCCAAGACCTATATCAAGGAGCTTACTGCCTATGTTTTCTCCTAGGAGTTTTATGGTTTCAGGTCTTACATTCAAGTTTTGTTTTTCTTTTCAAGTTTTTATTTAAATTCTAGTTTGTTAACATATATGGTAAAATTGGCTTTAGGAGTAGAATTTAGTGATTCATCACTTACATATAACACCCAGTGCTCATCCCAACAAGTGCCCCCCTTAATACTCACCACTTATTTGGCCAATCCCCCCACCCTCTTCCCTCCATCAACCTTCAGTCTGTTCTCTATAGTTAAGAGTCTCTTATGGTTTACTTTCCTCTCTATTTTTTCCCTTCCCCTATGTTCATCTGTTTTGTTTCTTAAATTCCGCATATGAGTGAAATCATATGGTATCTTTCTCTGACTAACTTATTTCTCTTAGCATAATACACCCGAGCTCCATCTATATTGATGCAAATGGCAAGATTTCAATCTTTTCTGATGGTTGAGTAATATTCCACTGTGTGTGTGTGTGTGTGTGTGTGTGTATACACCACATCTTCTTAATCCATTCATCAGTCAATGGACACTTGGGCTCTTTCCATAGTTGGCTATTGTTGATAAGCTGCTATAAACATTGGGTGCATGTGCCCTGTCAAATCTGTATTTTTGTACCCTTTGGGAAAATACCTAATTGTGCAATTGCAGAGTCATAGAGTCGTTCCATTTTTAACTTTTTGAGGAAGCTCCATTCTGTTTTCCAGAGCCAGTGCCCCAGTTTGTATTCCCAATAACAATGCAAGAAGGTCTCCCTTTCTCCACATCCTCACTAACATCTGTTGTTTCCTAAGTAGTTAATTTTAGCCCTTCTGACATGTGTGAGGTGGTATCTCATTGTGGTTTTGATTTGTATTTCCCAGATGATGAGTGAGGTTGTACATCTTTTCATACGTCTATTAGCCATCTGGATGTCTTCTTTGGAAAATGTCTGTTTATATCTTCTGCCCATTTCTTAACTGGATTATTTGTTTTTTGAGTGTTGAGTTTGTTGAGTTCTTTGTAGATTTTGGATACTAACCCTTTGTCATTTGCAAATATCTTCTCTCATTCCATAAGCTGCCTTTTAATCTTGTTGATTGTTTCCTTCGTTGCACAGAAGATTTTTATCTTGATGAAGTCCCAATAGCTCATTTTTGCTTTTGTTTCCCTTGCCTCTAGAGATGTGTCTAGTAAGAAGTTGCTCTGGCCAAGGTCAAAGAGGTTGGCAGCCTGTGTGCTCCTCTAGGATTTTGATGATTTCCTGTTTCACATTTAGATCTTTCATCCATTTTGAATATATTTTTGTGTATGATCTAAGAAAGTGATCCAATTTCATTTTTTTGCATGTTACTGTCCAGTTTTTCCAACACCATTTATTGAACATATGGTCCCTTTCCCATTGTATGTTCTTGCCTCCTTTGTTGTAAATTAATTAACTATATATGCATGGGTTTATTTCTGGGCTCTCATCTGTTCTATTGACCTATTACCTATTTTTTTGTCTATTTTTTGTCTATTGTCTGTTTTTATTCCAATATCATAATGTTTTGCTTACTAGAGCTTTGTTAATATAGCTTAAAATCAAGGAGCATGATGCCTCTAGCTTTGTTTTTCTTTCTCAAAATTGCTTTGGGTATTCAGGGTCTTTGTGGTTCCACACAAACATTGGGATTGTGTGTTCTATTTCTGTGAAGAATGGCACTGAATTTTTTTTTTTATATTTTTTTCTAAATGTTTATTTTTGAGAGAGAGAGATACACACACAGTGTGAGCAAGGGATGGGCAGGTGGGGGCGGGGAGGACACAGAATCTGAAACAGGCTCCAGGCTCTGAGCTGTCAGCACAGAGCCCAAAGTGGGACTCAAAGTCACGAACTGCAAGATCATGACCTGAGCCAAATTGGGATGTTTAACCAACTGAGCCACCCAGGCGCCCCAGATTTTGATTAGCATTGTACTGACTCTATAAATTGCCTTAGGTAGTATGGACATTTTAATAATATTAATTCTTTTAATCCAGGCACATGAAATATCTGTTTATTTGTGTCTTTTTCAATTTCTTTCATTAATGTCTTATAATTTTCAGTGTATAGGTCTTTCCCCTCTTGGTTAAATTTACTCCTAGGTATTTTATTTTTGATGCAATTATAGATGAGATTATTTTCTTAATTTCTCTTTCTGATAGTTCATTATTCATGCATTGAAATGCACAAGATTTATGGAAATTGATTTTTTACCCTGCAAGTTTACTAGATTTCTTTATTATCTAACAGTTTTTTGATGGAGTCTTTAGTATTTTTTTTTTAATTTTTTTTTCTCAACTTTTTTATTTATTTTTGGGACAGAGAGAGAGGGAGAGCATGAACGGGGGAGGGGCAGAGAGAGAGGGAGACACAGAATCGGAAGCAGGCTCCAGGCTCTGAGCCATCAGCCCAGAGCCTGACGCGGGGCTCGAACTCACAGACCGCGAGATCGTGACCTGGCTGAAGTCGGACGCTTAACCGACTGCGCCACCCAGGCGCCCCTGTATTTTTAAAAATATAATAACATATCATCTGCAAACAGTGACAATTTTATTTCTTCCTTTCCAATTTGGATGCCTTTCATGTCTTTTTCTTGCCTAATTGCTCTGACTAGGACTTCTGATACTATGTTGAATAAAAGTGGTGAGTGGGCATCCTTGACTTGTTCCTAATCTCAGAGGAAAAACTTTCAGCTTTGATGTTAGCTTGTCCTATATGGCTTTTATTATATAATGGCACATTCCCTCTATACCTGCTTTGTTGAGAGTTCTTATCATAAATAGATATTACATTTTGTCAAATTTTTTTTGGATCTATTAAGATGGTCATATAATTTTTACTCTTTATTTTGTTAATGTGATATATTACACTGATTGATTTGCAGATGTTGAACTCTTGTATTTCTGGAATAGATTTCATTTGATCATGGTGTATGATTCTTTTAATTTCTTGTTGAATTTAGTTTGGTAGTATTGTGTTAAATATTTTTTTGTGTCTATGTTCATCAAAGATATTGGCTTGTAATTTTCTTTTCTTTTGGTATCCTTGTCTGGTTTTGGTATCAAGCTAATGCTGGCCTTGTAAAATGAGTTTGGAAGTGTTACCTCTTCTATTTTTTTGGAAGAGTTTATAAAATATTGGCATTAATTATTTAAATATGTTTCTCTTATTCAAATTATTTTTCAATATTTTTCCTTATTTCTATTTTCTATAATCCTATAAAATTAGGAAGAAAACATCTTGGTTTCCTTTTGGGGCTAAAAGAACCAAAACACAGTAAGATCATAGATTACACAATAAGTGTTAATAAAAGGGAACAGAAGCTAGTGTTCTCTTATTTATTGGCCATGGCATTATTTTAACCTTAATTACATCGAATGAAGCCTGATATACATTAGGTGGAATTTAGAGATGGTTGGAGTTTATTTTGCCTTGATTTGTCTTTTAAGTGTCTTTTCAGTTTTATTGCAAGATAAACAATGTATCTATGGTAAGACAAACTATATTCAAAGTAAGGCTTTATACCTTTTATCACCTGTTCTTTTCTAAATTACGATGTTTCAAGTACTTACCTATATGTAATTTTACTGAAGCATTATGAAGCAGCTTCATCATGAGGTTACGGTGGTTTCTATTTTCAAACATAGAACCATGATGAAATATACACGTATTTTTAAAAGACTTGTGGTTTTGAATACTTTAACTCATAACTGCTTTCTTGACTGATAAAATCTTCATTCTGTTTTTAAACTACATCTTTAGTTACTTAAGTATATTCTGAAAGCTGCTAAACTTTTGTAAATCATTAAAAGGACTGTATTTCCCAGTTAAGAATTTCTACCAAAAATAGTTTGATACCCGGTTTAAAAAATGCTAGGGTGGGTGGCTCAATCGGGTAAGCGTCTGACTCTTGGTTTTGACTCAGGTTATGATCTCATGGTTTCGTAGGTTCAAGCCCCATGTTGGGCTCTGTGCTGACAGTGCAGAGCCTGCTTGGGAATCTCTATCTCCCTCTCTCTCTGCCCCTCCCCCACCTGTGCTGTCTCTCTCAAAATAAGTACATAAATTAAAAAAAAAAATTAATGCTCAAAATAAAGAGAATTGTATTATGTATTCAATCCATTCTCTATTCTCCCTATATTCTTCTCCAAACTTAAATAAACATAATAGACAAGCATGAGCCCAATTCTTATGTGCTCTCATCCAGCCCACACTAGAGGATAATCACTTATTTTAGTCATAATGGCATTGGTATGTATTTTGTTCCTGGAATTGAGTTACAGAATCCAATCTATTTTTGTTGATGAGTTCTAAAGCCAATAGCTATTTCATTATCATGTCATACGAGTTGTCTGGCTAGTTTTTACTGGGAGAATATACCAAAAAGAACGAATAAAGCAAACATAATCAAATAAAAATTCAACCCATGCTGCCTATAAGGTTTCACTTTGGTGTACATGTTTTACAAAAATGTTGATGACTTAGCTGTATAGGTCTGTTTTATCTTTCAGTTGTAACTTGATGATAATAAATCTGTGCTTTTCATTACAGAGTCAGTCACACTGGTTGATCACTCTGTGCAGAGCACTTTCTTTTGATAGAGTGATCTCTCTAACCTCAAAAAAACTTAAAGTATAAGGAAACCTAAGTGTAGACATCACCATAATTGTAAAGGATTTGGAAAGCATGAGGGTAAGGACTTTGCTAGTTTCAAGAGAGACTAAATTCCCTCCATGTCTACAGAGAGAGTAAGAGATGAGGCTTGAATGTAGTTTTTAATGAAGATAAGGCGAAAAGCTGGGAGAAGATGTAGAAAACATTCTCAGAAGGAAACTTGAGCAGAATCAGTTTTGGGAAGTGGTCTGGCTAAAGATAAGAGTTACTCAATGAAAGTATTTAACAATTGTCTCCAATAACTATTGTTTGCGGAAATGAGTTAATGAATGACTCATGGGTCCGAGACACAAGTTGAAGCTTCTGTAAGGTTTGATTAATAAGAGTCGTGGGATCCAAAAGTCAGTTTTGGAAGAACTCTTACCACAGTGACTGGCTGGCTAAGAAAGGCTCGGCTGGAGGGGCAGCTGACCGCGGACTTACCGAAGGGTTTTGGAGAGTGAATGAATGCCAAGGGTCAGGGAGAGAAAAGGTCTAAAAAAGAACTCTGTTTTCTCTTCTACTCACAGAATATTTGTGCAGTCTTAACACTTGACTTCTGGACAGCAAAGGTTTAGGTTTTCCACACCAAGCAATTCTGACCCTGACTGCCTAGAGTTAGTACAGACTCCACTGGATAAGGTCTCAGTCCCACAGAATTGCTTTTCACTTCAGACACCAACTGCATCTAGTGGGTCCTCAGGTTGCCCACAACTTCTATCTAACTGGGTTACAACTTGAATTGTCCCATGAGTCCCTCCTTGGTTTCAATCATTTGCTAGAGCAGCTCTCAGAACTCAGGGAAACACTTACTTACATCTAATATGATAAAGGACACAGAGGAACAGCCAAATGATGAGGCACATAGGATGAAGTCTGAAGGGTCCTAAATGCAGGAACTTCTGCCTCTGTGAAACTGGTATACATCACTTTCTGAGCATACAGATGTGTTGACCAAAATGTGTTCTGGAAGGTCCCTGAATCCTGTACCTTTGGGATTTTTATAGAGGCTTTATCACATAGGCATGGTTGACTATTAACTCCGTTTCCAGTCTCTTCTTCCTCTGGAGACTGCAGTGGGGGGCAGGGGTAGGGGAGCTGAAAGTTCCAAGCTTCTAATGATGTGTTGGTGTTTCTGGTGACCAGTCTCCATCTAGAAGCCCACCAAGAATCACCTCATTAGAACAAAAGACCTCCTATAACGTAGGACATTCCAATGGACTTAGGAGCTTTATGTCAGACATTCCTATCACTCAAAAAATTCCAAGGGTTCTAAGAGCTCTGTCATGAACCAGGGTCAAACCCCAAATACTAACAGGAACCAGGGACAGAGAACAATATAGATTTCTTATTATTTCACAGAGCACTTAAGGATGTAAATGTAATGCTTGTAAGAAAACATTAGTGTGCTATTGTATATTTTATAACTGTCTTTTAGCAGATAAGAAAATGAAGCAGTTAATATTTTGATGACAAAAAATAAAGCCTCAATCAAAAGAGACTAGACTTGGGGCACCTGGGTGGCTCAGTCGGATAAGGGTCCAACTTTGGCTCAGGTCATGATCTTGCTGTCCATGAATTCAAGCCCCTTGTCAGGTTCTGTGCTGACAGATCAGAGCCTGGAGCCTGCTTTGGATTCTGTGTCTCCCTCTCTCTTTGCCCCTCACCCATCCACTCTCCGTCTCTGTCTCTCTCTCAAAAATAAATAAACATTAAAAAAAAAAAAAGACTAGACTTCCATTTGCTTTGAAGTTCACCATTTTGCATTTTTAAAAAGCAGCACATGGATTATACATAAATGCCACTTCCCAGACTAACAGAAACACATCAATCTGATCATTGCTTTCTGAATAATGCATATTAACAGCATGAAACAAAGTATGCAGTGCTCTGTACTTGTTGGTAACAAAAAATTTAAAAAATGTCCTTATGTGAATCGTCAAAACCATTGTTTAGGAGTAGAAAAACAAACCCATAAATTATTTTCAGAAGCAGAGTAATCTATAAATGTGTTGGAGAGGCAGCCTGGAAAGCATTTGTTCCACACATTCAAATTTTGAGATTAAGAAAAATATTAACTATTTAATTGTGACAGAAAATGGTCTAAAGTAAATGCATGCAGATATATAAATTGGAATATAAGCCACAAGTCAGAGTCAAATGCAAATTTGTCATCAAGAAGGAAATTAGCCCGCTACTATGAAAACAAAGTAATCTGTGACCCCATCTATTACATTGCTAATCGTTAAACAAATCTATTGATTATGATAGCAGTTAACTAGATTGGAATTTGACTAATAAATATTAGATTGTTAATTTCATGTTTATGCAGGCAATGACTCCCTTTCCAATTTTTTCTGTTTACTTCTTTAATGTTTATTTATTTTTGAGACAGAGAGAGAGCATGAACGGGGGAGGGTCAGAGAGAGGGAGACACAGAATCTGAAACAGGTTCCAGGCTCTGAGCTGTCAGCACAGAGCCTGATGCGGGGCTCAAACACACGGACCGTGAGATCATGACCTGAGCCGAAGTTGGCCGCTTAACCGACTGAGCCACCCAGGCGCCTCTCTGTTTACGTCTAAGATGAGGTGGAAAACCTACAAAAAGGATCAGAAACATTAACTAACTTTTAAGTCTTTGAGATTTTCCCTCCCCTTTTTAATAAAAATATAAAACTCACAGTTCTATGATACCCAATGGGAAAACAAACTGAAATGTGAAATCTTCGTATTTTTCTTGTCATTCAAACCAAGAGTCTTTATGGAATGAGCCAGGTTTTATGGCCACACAGTGTATGATAAAGGTGCCATATTAGAAATATGCACAGGACAATGTGTGTGTAAGAAACATGAGGAAGAGTGCCTGGCTGGCTCAGTCAGAAGAGCCTGTGACTCTTGATCTCAGGGTCATGAGTTTGAGCCCCACGTTGGGTATAGAGATTGCTTTAAAAAGAAAATATTTTTTAAAAAAGAAAAGAAAATAGAAAAAAAAACCATGAAGAAAGAGTTTATTTGAGGGTGTTTTTGTCTTCTTTACCAGTTAAGCTCTATGGCGAAGTAGGAGGATCACAGGAAGACCAGGCTAGCTCTGTGGGTCCCAGATTCCTTGGTGTTGAAGGCACTTCAGATGAAACAAATAAATAACCCCAACCTCTAGGAGGGTGCTGGATGTAGAAGAGAAAAATTGCAAAGATGGTTGATGAGTTTGTTGAACAAGGAGACAAAGATGGAGAAAAATGCTGACTTGCTTATTTGACCTTCACCTACCCCCCTACCCCCCCCCTCCAAGAGCAAACATTAACCTACTGCTTTTAATTAGTTTCTGCCTGCTCTAGCAGGGCCAAGTGAAGCCGCGTGCCTGTGGCCTTGATGCAGGATGCCACAAAGCCCTACTGGGACAGGAAGCAGGGATGTGTTTCCCCTCAGCGGTGCAGTCACATGAGAAAACCTCACAGGTCAGGGAAGACAGTTATGGCTGAAAGGGTTTCCCACTGAAGTGGGTGAAACTCCCGGACAATATCCAGAGCTTTAAGACAAGAGGAGTTTTCAAATATATTCCACTTCAATAGTGGAGACTTTCCTAAAACAATTGGTAGATGCCTTCACCATACAACAGTGTTGCAGGTTTGTGAAATAGAAATAAAAATAGCTGAAGTAAAAAAAAAAAAGGAGGTTGCAGAAGTTTCTATATTTGGGGCGCCTGGGTGGCTCAGTCGGTTGAGCGTCCGACTTCAGCTCAGGTCACGATCTCGCGGTCCGTGAGTTCGAGCCCCGTGTCGGGCTCTGGGCTGATGGCTCGGAGCCTGGAGCCTGCTTCCGATTCTGTGTCTCCCTCTCTCTCTGCCCCTCCCCCATTCATGCTCTGTCTCTCTCTGTCTCAAAAATAAATAAACGCTAAAAAAAAAAAAAAAAAAAAAAAAGAAGTTTCTATATTTGAGTCACAAAACTCTTGAAATTTAAAAACTAAAATTTGTGATTGCTAATGGGGAAACTGAGAGTATTTTGAAATCAGTTTAGCTGCCCTAGAACAGACCAGAAGACTGCTTCTTGCTTGACACACCCAAGCCCTACATCATTTAACTCTTGCCTTGCTGGCCTGTAGCTCATGGCTCCTTGGATTCCTACATTATAGGTCTGGGGCACCCAGGTGGCTCAGTTGGTTACAATGTCCAATTTTTGATCGCAGCCTCAGGTCATGATCGCACAGTTTGTGGGATCAAGCCCTGTGCCCAGCTTTGCACTGACAGCACAGAGCCTGCTTGGGATTCTTTCCCATTCTCTGCCCCTCCCCTGCTCATGCTTTCTCTCTCTTTCAAAATAAATAAATAAACATTAAAAAAAATTCTTCTCTAAACTATAAGCCTACAAGAGTGTGCAGTTTCCTGTCACATGTGACTCCCTCTCCTTGGAAAGTCCTGCCTGTGCCTTTTATTTTGCTAGTTGCTCCTCAATTCTTATGCCCCACTTTGAAAATCATCTCCTCTAGGAAGCTCTATACAATTATGCTAAGATTTATTCCCTTTGAATCATCTATTTATTTGTTAATCTCTCCAACTGGCCTGTAAGTTGTATTCATCCACTCATCTATGTGTCGGATAAGCATTTACCCTTTTCCGAATGTCATCACAGACCCTGGTGGACAACAGCGAACCAGATGAAAAGGGTCCTTGCTCTCATACTGTTCCAGTCAAGGGACAGGCCCCAGAATCTGATCTTCCCAGCGCCTCTGCCTAATCTTGAGGGTTCACTGAGTAGCCAGATATGTCATGGAAAGATTCAAAAGTTCTAAGTTCTGAGTGTGGGAATCTATCAGTTTGGTGATACAAAAAGCTACATCTAATAGCTGTCGAACATTGTTCAAGGTATCAATTAGGAATGTATTTGGCTGTGTCTAACTGAAAATCCAACTTACAAGTAAGGGTTTAGTGCTTTTCATGTATCAAGAGGTTGTCAGTAGGCAGACCGTTGTCTCCACAATGCCATCAGGGATTCAGGCTCTCCTTGCAGGTACCCCTAACGTGTGCATTTTATTTTCAAGATTATTGCTTCATAGTGGCAAGGTGGCAGTTCCACCTTTAACATCAGGCTACATTCCAGGCAGAAGGAGGAAAAGGGCAAAGCACAAAGGTGTGAGCTAAGTGAGTCCGCCTCCTTTCAGGAGATTTCTCTGAAGTCACACTCAGCAAGTTCCACGTAATATCTCATCGGCCATAAAATGCATCATAGGATGATAGCATAACTATAAGGCAGCCTGAAGAAAAACATTGTAAACTGATCATGTATTGTTGCCATGAACAACATCGAGGTCTGTTTATAGAAGAGGAGATAACTCATATGGGATAGACAGCCAGCAATCTCTGCCATTTAGAGAAATCATTCTCGTAAGCCATTTTATTCATGTGTTTGTACATAATATACACAGTCAATTCCTAACTCTGGATTGCCTGAATTTCTAAAAATGTTCATTTCTATATTTATCATTTGTAACTCAAGTTGTGTTTACTCACAGTGAAATTGTAAAATGTGTTTTGAGTGCTCACTTATTCCTAGTG
This sequence comes from Felis catus, assembly GCF_018350175.1. Taxonomy (NCBI): domain Eukaryota; kingdom Metazoa; phylum Chordata; class Mammalia; order Carnivora; family Felidae; genus Felis; species Felis catus. Next base: position 117,501,034 of record NC_058372.1, on the reverse strand, counting down.
TGTTCCAAATGATACAGATTGTAGCAGGATTATATGGCACAGAGGTAAACTTAAAAAGCACTGGAGGATTTTTAGCTCTCGGACAGTTGCAGGAAGGCTCATCCTGTTTGGTGCAAAGCCAGACTTCTGGTAACATCTGACTATCTCAAAAGATAAAGGAAACAATGAGTGAAATTATCATTGTGGACTTAATGCAAACCCAAAAGAAAGAATTAGACACAGGGTATGGAGTAAAGAGCCCAGGTTTAAATTCCTGGCTTTTATGCTAATTGGCAATTTGGCCTTGGGCTATTTACTTAATCTCCTCTAGCCTCAATTTTGTCACCTATAGAATTGGGATAATACAAACAAACGACTTCATGGGGTTCTTGGAAACATTCTGTAAAACAATAATATTTATTAAAGGCCTACTACATTGTCAGAGTTTACTTTTTTACTATAAAATACATACTTGTATCTTCAAGTGCATGCAATTGAAATATTTAGGGAGAAATGATCCTTTTGGTATTAATAAACCTTAAGAAAAGGATTCTACGTATAGACAGGCTTAGAAAATATAAATTTGCTTCATAAGCATAAAAAATTATGGCATTTCTGATTCTGGGATAGAGATCTGAAAATTTTCCAAGACATAATAGGTATGAATTGGCAGCCAGAAATTTTTAAAAGGAAGACAATTTGAGGAAGTTGTGTTACCGAACCAGGCTGGAATGCTGGCGGAAAAACCAAGCGGCACTCGGAGATCTTAGTGGATCAGAGATTTATTTAACACCGGCGGGCTCAGAGGAGACCGTTTCCGCAAAGATCTGAGCCCCGAATGTAATCGGGAAGGGTAATTTATAGTTGTAAGCCTCCATATTTGGGAGGGGGGGTTCGCACGCAGCCAACGAAGGAAGAAGAACCCGGAAGAGGCGTCTCTAAGCTAGAGACCAGAGTTTGTTTTAGCCCCATCACTTCTCCAACACTTGATAGGCAATAACGAATGACATTTGGACCACACTATTACTGTGATAAGAAAGAAACAAACAATATTCAGAGAGCATCCCAATCAACAGCTTTTTAAAAACACACACAGAGGGTGGTGGAGAAAGGCCCGTAAGTAAAGATGCTGTGCAGCTCTGGAAGAGCCAGCCGCCTGTCCTGCTGGATCAGAGGCTCTGTGAAGTTCTTTACACTTCTCTTGATGCTACACTTTGGAAGGCTGTTCAGCAAACGAGAACAGATCAGGAGGCCAACTCAGGTAGGTCAGGAATTAGGAATACTTCCATACTAAATGGTTAATGCAGGTGGTAGTGTTTGATCTGGAAAATAAAGGCATCTGTGGAGATCCAATGTGTGTCTCCAAAGACTCAGAGGCCGTCATGAGGTCCAGCCCTCAGATTGGAGGCAGCAAGATGGTGATCTAACAGAAGCATGGTGTTCAGCCAATTCAATGTTGGCCCAAGTAAGTTTTGTGAATGTTTTAAAGCGGCAGTCAGCTCTTAAAGTAAGATTTTAATTAAAAATCTTAATTTTGGGCTTCCCTTGAAGAATCAGAAATTCTGTCTCTCTTTATAGCAGCAAATATCTGGAGATGAGGCTGTTCCTGGTGGAGGGCACATGTCCTCCAAGTCAGCAATCTCTGTGATTCTTGATGTTTCTCGTACAAACTGAGAGGTATCCACAGCAGTCTTTCACCATTTTGGGCCAGACGTTTTCTAAGAGGACAATTATGGGTTGTTGCTGTTTTTTTTTTTGTTTGTTTGTTTGTTTTTTACATATCTATATCAAACTTTTTCTTATTCTCAAAAAGTATCACTTACTGGCTTTCAAAGTTGTACCCTATGGTTTAGGTTTATTCTGTACTATGTTGGCCGGAGAACTAGAATGTATGAGATTTTAGCTCAACTAAAGAGCCTCCTAGCAGTGTTGTTTGGAGAGGAGTGAAATGCATTTTCAGTATGTGGCCATTGATGATGAATTCCCAGTAACTATGAATATTTAAGAAAAGGCTGAATGCTAAAATGTGGAGGCAACCTAGATACTCACCTATGGATGAATAAAGAAAATGTAAATATATGTACAATAGAACATTATTTGTCCTTTCAAAAAGAAGTAAACCTTGCCACCAGGAACAACACATTGGCCTTGAGGACGTTATGTTAAGTGAAATGAGGCAGTCATAGAAAGACAAATGCTGCCTGATTCCACTTGTGTGAGGTGTCTAAAATAGTCAAACTGATAGAAGCAAAGATTAGAATGGTGATTGCTAGGGCCTGGGGGGAGGACGAAATGGGGAGTTGCAAGTGAACAGGTATGAAGTTGTAGCTGTGCAGTATGAATAAGTTGCAGAGATCTGCTGCTCAACAGTATACATGGGTGCACCTGGGTGGTTCAGTTGGTTAAGCATTTGACCCTTGATTTCAGCTCAGGTCATGATCTCATGGTGCTCGATGGAGCCCTGAGTCAGGCTCTTTGCTGAGTGTGGAGCCTGCTTGAGATTCTCTCTCCCTCTGCCCCTCCCCTACTTGCTCTCTCTCTTTCTCTAAAAACAAAACCAAAATGGATCTTATCTACAGTAAACAATACTGTATGGTACCCATAAACAGTTGTTAAGAGAACAGATCCCATGTTAAATGTCCTTACCACAATTAAAAAAAGAAAAAAAAAGAGGGGCGTCTGGGTGGCTGAGTTGGTTAAGTGATGGACTCTGGATTTTGGCTCAGGTTATGATCTTGTAGTACATGGGATCAAGCCCTGCATTGGGCTCTGTGCTGATAGCAAGCAGCCTGCTTAGGATTCTCTCTCTCCCTTTATCTCTCTCTCTCTCTCTCCCTCTTCCCCTCTCCTGTTTGTGCTATCTCTTTCTTTGTCACTCTCTCAAAATAAATAAACTGAACGAAAGAAAGAAAGAAAGAGAGGGAGGGAGGAAGGGAGGAAGGAAAGGGAGAAAGGAAAAGGAAGAAAGAAAGAAAGGAAGAGAAAAAAAGAAAGAAAGAAGAAAAGAAAGAGAGGAAGGGAGGAAGGAAAGGGGAAGGAAGGAAGGAAGGAAGAAAGAAGGAGAAAGAAAAAGAGAAGGAAAGAAAGAAAGAGAGGAAGGGAGGAAGGAAAGGGGAAAGAAGAAAGAAAGAAAGAAAGAAAGAAAGAAAGAAAGAGAGAAAGAAAGAAAGAGAGAAAGAAAGAAAGAAAAAAGAGAAAGAGAAAGAAAGAAGAAAAGAAAGAGAGGAAGGGAGGAAGGAAAGGGGAAGGAAGGAAGGAAGAAAGGAAGAAATGAAGAAAGAAAGAGACAGAGAAAGAAAGAGAAAGAAAGGAAAAGAGAAAGAAAGAGGAAGGGAGGAAGGAAAGGGGAAGGAAGGAAGAAAGAAAGGAAGAAAGAGAAAGAAAGAAAGAAAGAAGAAAGAAAGAGAGGAAGGGAGGAAGGAAAGGGGAAGGAAGGAAGAGAGAGAAGAAAGAAAGAGAAAAAGAAAGAGGAAGGAAAGGGCAAGGAAGGAAGGAAGGAAGAAAGAAAGAGAAAAAGGAAGAAAAATAAAGAGAAAGAAAAAAGAAAGAGAGGAAGGGAGGAAGGAAAGAGGGAGGGAGGAAGAAAGAGAAAGAAAGAAAGAAAGAAAGAAAGAAAGAAAAGAAAGAAAGAAAAAGAAAAAAAGAAAGAGAGGAAGGGAGGAAGGAAAGGGGAAGGAAGGAAGAGAGAGAAGAAAGAAAGAGAAAAAGAAAGAGGAAGAAAAAAAAGAAAAAGAAAGAAAGAAAGATGAAGGGAGAAGGAAAGAGAAAGGACAGAAGGAAGGAAGAAAGAAAGTAAAAGAGAAAGAAAAAGAGAAAGAAAGAAAGAAAGAAAGAAAGAGAGAAAGAGAGAAAGGGAGGAAGGAAAGGGGAAGGAAGGAAGAAAGGAAGAAATGAAAGAGAGAAAGAAAGAAAGAAAGAAAGAGAGAAAGAAAGAGGAAGGGAGGAAGGAAAGGGGGAAGGAAGGAAGAAAGAAAGGAAGAAATAAAGAGAAAGAAAAGAAAGAAAGAGAAAGAAAAAGAGAAAGAGAGGAAGGGAGGAAGGAAAGGGGAAGGAAGGAAGAAAGAAGAGAAAGAAAGAAAGAAAGAAAGAAAGAAAGAAAGAAAGAAAGAAAGAAAGAAAGAAAAAGAGAAAGAAAGGAAGGAAGGAAGGAAGGAAGGAAGGAAGGAAGGAAGGAAAGGGGAAGGAAGAAAGAGAGAGAAGAAAGAGAGAAGAAAGAGAGAAAGAGGAAGGAAAGGGCAAGGAAGAAAGAAAGAAAGAAGGAAAGAGAAAAAGGAAGAAAGATAAAGAGAAAAAAAGAAAGAGAGGAAGGGAGGAAGGAAAGGGGAAGGAAGGAAGAAAGAAAAAGGAAAAGAAAAAGAGAGGAAGAAAAAGAAAGAAAGAAAGATGAAGGGGGAAGGAAAGGGAAAGGACGGAAGGAAGAAAGAAAATGAAAGAAAGAGAAAGAAAGAAAGAAAGAAAGAAAGAAAGAAAGAAAGAAAGAAAGAAAGAAAGAAAGAAAGAAAAAGAAAAGGCTGAATGCTATCAATAATGCTGTGTGAGCAAGTCTTGTGTGTCACCATTGCTGTGCTACAGCTCAGGTAGAATGATGACATTCCCGAGAAAGAAAGAAGGAAAGAAAAGAAGGTAGAAAGAAGAAGAGATGCCATGTTGCCAGGAAAATAAGAGAACTTTGCTTCGTGGGTCTCTAAGAAGGTGTGGGTATGGTCAGGGCGGTAAACTGTTCTGCTCAGCCAGTGCTGACCGGTAACCACGCATGCTAACCAGTGATGCTGATAGAGAGTCTATGAAGCCCTGTTCTGTGAGACGGTGATTGTATTGCAATCGTTGCTGATTTGTTTAGTACTCTTATATCAGTTCTTTAATCTCTTCAAACTTATCGCCAAAAATGTTCAGAATGTGTAAGTGTGATGTAAACACAAAACGATCGAGGCCTGAACTAGAAGACTGAACTGAAGAGCCTTGGCTTTGGCCCTCCTCTGAGATGGTGCTATATTGTTCACGAGGATGCAAGTAAGAGAGCTCTACTGTGAACTCATCTCATATCTTAAAAGTGATAAAAATGTAGATAAACCAGGTCCCAATTCTTTGATAAACTCAAAGAGATGAGACTCGATTAAGGTTCAATGCTTCATACATTTAGGGCAGACCAAGTATGACTGCAGCCTAGTCATATCTGCATTACACAAACTATTTATTGATTTGGTTAAGGAAATAAAAGACTTTCTTCCAGTTTATGGATCATGTACCATACTATTGATTCCCAAACAGGTGTTATTTTGTAAGGTGGTCCTCTAATACCCAATAACCTATGTTGTCCCTCTGAACTTAAATCAGTAGTGATTAAGAGCTGAAGAGAAGGGGGAACTTGAAAACAAATGTAAACTAATGTGCAAGATACACATTTGAAAGTCAATGGCAATAATGAGTTTATCTCAACAGAATAGCACTCAAACTGTCTTTCTTGTCCTCAAGATGTTTAATGTAAGAGGGCTTTTTTGGTAGCAGTAGAGCATTTCGAACCACTTTGTTGTGGATTTATAAGACTATTTCTTCCCTGGGGTGAGTCATTCTTCCCTTGGGAAACTCTTGCTCATTTATGCACTAAGGAAAGGTTATAAAGTTTTTGGTGACAGACTAAACAACTCTTCTCAATTCATGGGTCTACAACAGCCATTAGGTCAAAGTATTTGTAGAGAAATTGAGACTATCCTATTTCTTCTCCAAATGCCAAAAATTTATTCAATGTGCATGGCAAGAAATAGTTTATCTTTGTTTTTATTATGTGATAAATTGATTTAAGTGAATGAAATACACAAATGTATTTTATTTTAAATTCCAGTGTAGTTAACGTACAGTGTTATATTAGTTTCAGGTGTACAATGCAGTGATTCAACAATTCCATACATCACCCAGGGCTCAACAACAAGTGCACAAGTGCACTCCTTAATCCCCATTGTCTCTTTTACCCATCCCCTCACCCACCTCCCCTCTGGTAACCATCAGTGTGTTCTCTATAGTTAAGAGTCTGTTTCTTGGTTTCCTCTCTCCTCTTTTTCCTTTGCTCATTTTTGTAGTTGTTTGTTTCTTAAATTCTATACATGAGAGAGATCATATGGTATTTGTCTTTCTCTGACTGATTTTACTTAGCATTATATTTTCTAGCTCCATCTATGTTTTTGCAAATGGCTATGGTTCATTCTTTTTTATGGCTTAATAGTATTTCATTGTGTATATACACCGTATCTCCTTTATCTGTTCATCTTTTGATGGGCATGGGCTGTTTTTATAATTTAGCTACTGTAAATAATGCTGCTATAAACAAAGGGGTGCATGTATCCCTTTGAATTAGTGTATTTGTATTTTGGGGGATATGGGTCCAGTAGTGCAATCATTCTTTTTAACTTTGTAGAAACTCCATACTGTTTTCCACAGTGGCTATACTAAAACAAATGTATTTTATTTATTAAAATTTTTTTTAATGTTTATTTATTTTTGAGAGAGAGAGAGACAGAGCATGAGCAGGGGAGGGACAGAGAGAAAGGGAGACACAGAATCTGAAGCAGGTTGCAGGATCCGAGCTGTCAGCACAGAGCTCACTAGCTGTGAAATCATGACCTGAGCTGAAATCAGATGCTCAACCTACTGAGCCACCCAGGTGCCCCTGGAACAAACATATTTTAAACAGATGTTTTGTAACATGTTATAACATAAGTGAAATTATAAAATGTAGTAGACATATCTCTTTTAAAACGGACATTTTTATTTAGACAATTATGGTTTCACATGTAGTTGTAAGAAATAATACTGAAAGATTCTTGTACACTTTGCCCAATTTGCCCCATGGAAATGTTTTGACAAACTATAATATAAAATCACAACATAGATATTGACATTGATACAATCTACCTCCATTATTCAGGTTTCCCCAGACTTACTTGTACTCGTGTGTGTGTGTGCGTGCACATAAGTTCTATGCAATTGCACTGCCTTGTAGGTCAATGCTCTGCACAGTTCCAAACTACACTACAGGGATTTCTTATGTTGTCCTTTTACAACCACAGCTAGCTCTTATCTAATCACCCCCCACTATACCACCACCACCCCCTTCTGTCCTATTTTTTTTAAGTTATTTAGTCTGCTTGCATTTAAAGTAATTAATGGTGAGTTAACACTTAAGTCTACCATTTTATTATTTCTTTTCTGTTTCCCCTTATCTTTCTTCCTTTGTTTCTATTTTCTTGCCTCCTGCCAGTTAACTGAACAGTTTTTTAGAATTCCATCCTGATTAATTCATAGTGATTTTGAGTGTATCTCTTTGTATAGTTTTTATAGTGGCTGATCTGAGGATTATAGTATACATATGGGACTTATCGTCTACTGAAATCCACATCTGCTTTGAGTGAAGCGTACAAATCTCGCTCCCATTTAGACTCCTTTACCTTCCACACTCTTAATATCATTGTCTTGGGTATTAGATGGTGTCATAATTTTTGTCATCATACATAATTTATAAAACAAATGAGAAAAGGACAGTTTAGTGTGTGTACCCATATTTCCTTCCTCTCCATGTGCTTTCTTCCTTCCTTCCAAGATTCCTTGTTTTGTCATTTCTTCCCTGTCTGAAGAATTCCTTGACTGAATCTTTAAAGAGTGTGTCTGCTAGAAACAAATTTTTTAGTTTTCCTTCATCTGAGAATGCTTTTCTTTCCTTTAATTTCTGAAAGGTATTTTTTCCAGATGCAGAATTCATAGTCGACAGTACTTTACTTTCAGCATTTGATAAATATTGTATCACTTCCTTCTGGCCTTCATGGTTTCAGATGAGATATCTGCTGTCATTTGATCTGGTGTTTCTCTAAAGGTAATGCATTGCTTCTCTCTGGATTTTTATTTCAAAATTTTTATTTTTAATTTTCAAAGATTTAATTATCATATGTCTTGGTATGAATTTCTTTGTGTTTACCCTGTTTGGGTTTCACTTAGCTTTTTGAATATATAGGTTTGTATCTTTTACTAAATTTGAAGTTTTCAGCCATTGTTTCTTCAAATATTCTTTCCACCCTACTCCTGGTCTTTTTCCAGTACTCTGATGATATGACTTTTGGATCTTTTGTCATTATCCCATTTGTCCCTGAAGCTCTGTTCCCCCAACCCCCCACCCTTTTTTTTAAAGTCTATTTTCTCTCTTTTTCAGATTGGGTTAATTCTACTGTTCTGTTCTCAAATTCACTGATTCTAATTTCTGTCTTCTCCACTCTATTATTGAGTCCACCAACAAGTGTTTTCTTTTAAATTTCTGTTATTGTATTTTTCAGTTCTATAATTTCCATTTGATTCTCTTTTATAACTTTAATTTCTTTGCTGAGATTTCTTTTCTCATTTATTTCAGAAGAATTTGTAATGGATTGCTTAAGCCTTTTTATGATGGTTGTTTTAAAATCCTTATCAGAGAATTCCAACATTTGATCTATGTAGGTGTAGCATTAGTTGATTGCTTTTTCTCATTCAAGTTGTGATTTTCTTGGTTCTTGATATGACAGGTGATTTTCGATTAGCCCTTGGGCATGTTGTCTGTTAGGAGATTCATGGTCTTATTCAATTCTTATTTTAACAGCAGTCACCCTCTTTTAGGTTCACATGCAGGTTTTAGCTTACTTTTTGGCAGTTTAACTTTTAGCACCTTTGTGGTGTTATATTGGTCTCTATGTTGTATCAGATGCCACAGGGGTTCTCATTGGTACTGGCTGATGTTGTCTAAGGGAGTGGAAAGTGTTTCCCCAGCCTGGGCCAGCAGGTGCCTCTCAGTGGGGGAAGGACATGGTAAGATCCCCCCACTGATGCCCCTTCCCTGCCCTAGTGTCTCTGAAGGGTGAGGGCCGGGAGAGTCTCAGACCTGATGAGAAAAAGGAACTTCCTGAACCAAGCTGGCAGCCTGTTGTTTCTGCTGGGCCCCCCATACCCTGTTGTTTGTGACCCAGGAGAATCTTAGGCCCACAGAGACAAAAAGGTTTGCCACACTGGGCTGCTTGTGTGACTAGGTCCCGTTATCTGGTCCCACAGACCTGCCCAGATAAATATACCGTTTCAAAATTACCTTTAATTGTGATATGTGGGAAAAGTCAATTTAATTATGGTTTGGGAATATTTCCAGGCTATATTTGTGACGCTGATTTGTGAAGCTGTTTCCTAGAACTTAGCCCCCATAACTTTTACATGGGGCGTAATCTAATATTGCTTCTCAAGACAGTTGTCTTCCTATTTGATGGAACGATGGTATCCAAAGAGTGTGGTGCCAAGCTGGAGAAGGACCAGGGGGTGGACCATAGGGTTTTACCTTGGTCATTGGTTTTAGAAGAGAATTGGATATGGCAGACAATGTACACTTATCTGATTTCTTAGCACAAATTCGTTTCTCCTATGTCATGAGACTAGGAGCGATTTCTTCTCCTTTCTATTTTCTCCAAATTTAAAAAATAAGCAACTTTTGCACATCCAGACAATGGAATATTATTCAGTGCCAAAAATAAATGAGCTATCAAGCAACAAAAAGACATGGAGGAAACAATGCGTATTGCTAAGTATAAGAAGCCAATCTGCAAAGGCTACATACTGTATGGTTCCAACTATATGACATTCTGGAAACAAAACAAAACAAAACTATAAAAATAGTAAAAAAATCAATGGTTGACAGGGGTTGGGGACAGAGGGAGAGATGAATATAAGGATCACAGAATTTTTTAGGGCAATGAAACTGTTCTGTATGATACTGTAAGGGTGGGCACGTATCATTATACACTTGTCCAAACCCACAGAAGCACAACACAAAGAATGAATCCTCATGTAAATCATGCACATTGGGTGATAATAATGTGTCAGTGTTGCTTCATTGATTGTAACAAATGTACCACTCTGGGGGGGGGGGGCGGGTGTTGATGGTAGAAGAGACTATGGGGAGAGGGGGTATGTGGAACTCTTTGTACTTTCCTCTCAGTTTTTCCGTGAAATTTAAATGGCTGTAAAAAATAAAGGCCATTAATTTTTTAAAAACCTGATTGACATGGTTTCTTCTGTTCTGTCCTTTTGTTAGTAGATGATGTGCCTATTCTTTTGTCCTACTTCTCATCAATTCTCAAGTCGCAGCTTATGACAAAGGCTGATGGGTCACACAAGTCCACAGAGTGTCATGTACACCAACGAAAATATGAATGGAGGATATGTAGGATATTGGGCATCCCATAATCAGTTCATGCTAAATCCTCAAAGCTCTATGCTCTCTCCCTCCTCATGATGCTTAAAGTCTCCCAGTAAGCCTTAAACAGCATATTTTCCTTTGGGTAGCCTAAACAATTCCCCTTCTTCATTCATAGCAAGGTCATGTGTCACCTTTCTTCTAGGCCCCTATCCCCATTTCCCTAACCTTCATCATGGCCAGGTTTCCCTTCTTGAAATCCTTGTAGCATCCTGTGTTCCTCCTGTGTAGAGCCCTCACCTCTGAGATGATGGTATCTGCCTGCTGGGTTACCTACCCCATTAGACTGTGAGCTTTCTGAAGGGGAGTATATGTATTTTACCTTTTTATCTCCAGGCCCTGCTTTTCCTACCTCAGAATAGGGTCTTGTATATATGGTTGTTAAATCAGTAAATAACTGAGTTAATAAAGTTGCTATTACTAAAACCTGGTATAAGTGGGTGTACAACATTTGATTAGGCTTTAAGACTTGACACAGGGTTTATACATTGTCTCTACCTTTAAAATATCTCTCTTCAGGGGCGCCTGGGTGGCTCAGTTTGTCAAGTGTCCAACTTCGGCTCAGGACATGATCTCATGGTTTGTGAGTTCGAGCCCCACATTGGGCTCTGTGCTGATGGCTCAGAACCTGGAGCCTGCTTCAGATTCTGTGTCTCCCTCTCTCTCTGCACCCCACCCCCCAACTCATGCTCTGTTTTCTCTCTCTCTTTCAAAAGTAAATAAACATTAAAAATATTTAAAAAAATGAAATATCTCTGTCCGTTGGTCTATCCAGACAATATTTATATCCCTTAATTTCATGCAATTAATGTTTATTAGGCTATGGGGCTCTGTGTAGTTGATTCTGTGGGAAGGAGTACAAAACAATCATAAAAATAAAACCTCGACTTGCAAAGAGCTTACATATAGTCATGCTTACGAGCGTACCCCTAATTTTCCACACTCCATCATTTAAGGGAGAGGCCATTCTTTCTGGCTTGAGGCATCAAACAACACTGAGAATTCTTGCAATTCTTCCACATGGAGTAAGAAATGGCATTGTATCTAATGTACAACTAAATAGGCTGAATAAACATTCCTGGGGCAGACTGAGCATATTCTATGTACAGAAGAGAGGTTTCTGGAAGGAGAGTGACTTATACAGAAAATATTGCAAACAAAATGTTTTGGTGGGCCTTTCTCTTGTTTTAAGTTATTCAAACCCCCAAGAAATTGCTAGGTCTTGTCCTGGAGCTCTGGGTCTCTCACTTGACAAAAATTGATGTGTCTCTGTTCGTTTTAATCACTTATACACTGGAGTTGAAATGTACCAAGACCTCCTGCTGCCAAAAATTAATTTGCACATGCATCAGGGTGTGCACTGAGTGCATGGCCTGGTTTCGGGAGAAATGTGCCTGTGGTTATTTTGTAAACTAATGTGAACTTGTATATCAGCGCTGGGTCTGTCATTGACTGGAACACTGGGCTGTGACTCAGAAAACCCCTGTTTCTATTTGTGCCTTTTCCCCCCGGACTTAATGTATGACCTCAATCTATTAACCCCTCTCTGCCTCGGTGTCTTGACCATGCTACGCTTTTCTCTTTCCAGAACGTAATTAGGGTGGTAAATACTGCTTGAAACAGAAGTGTTTGACCACAGCAAAATACTGATTTTTTTTAAATTGGTTCTGTAAACTGGTTGTTTGTAAGGCACATTAGAAATAAGACATCACATGGTATCATGCAAAACAATGAAACTGAACCACTTTCTTACACCGTACACGAAGATAAATTCAAAATGGATGACAGACGTAAATTTGAGACAGGAAACCATCAAAATCCTAGAAGAGAACACAAACTGCCAACCTTTTTGACCTTGGCCAGAGCAACTTCTTACTAGATACGTCTCCAGAGGCAAGGGAAACCAAAGCAAAAATGAACTGCTGGGACTTCATCAAGATAAAAATCTTCTGCACAGTGAAGGAAACAATCAACAAAACTAAAAGTCAGCCTATGGAATGAGAGAAGATATTTGCAAATGACATATCTGATGAAGGGTTAGTATCCAAAATATATAAAGAACTTACCAAATTCAACACTCAAGAAAACAAACAGCCCAGTTAAGAAATGGGCAGAAGACATGAAAGGTATTTTTCCAAAGGAGACATCCAGATGCCTAATGGACACATTGAAAGATGCTCAACATCATTCCTCATCAGGGAAATACAGTTCAAAAAAACCACAATGAGATACTACCTCACACCTGTCAGAATGGCTAACATTAACAACTCAGGAAACAACAGGTTTAGGCAAGGATGTAGAGAAAGGGGAGCCTATTGGTGAAAATGCCAACTGGTGAAGCCATTCTGGAGAGCAGTATGGAGGTTCCTCAAAAAACTAAAAATAGAACTACCCTACGATCCACGGGGCACCTGGATGGCTCAGTTGGTTAAGCATATGACTCTTGATTTTGGTTTAGGTCATGACCTCACAGTTTGTGAGTTTGAGTCTCACATTGGGCTCTGTACTGACAGCATGGACCCTGCTTGGGATTCTCTCTCTCCCTCTCTCTCTCTCTCTCTCTCTGCCCCTCCCCTGCTCCCTCTCTCTCTCTCTCTCAAAATAAATAAATAAACTTTTTAAAAGTTAAAAAAAAAGAAAAAAGAACTACCCTATGATCCAGCAACAGTACTATTAGGTATTTACCCAAAGGATACCAAAATACAGATTCAAAGGGGCACGTGCACCCCAATGTTTATAGCAGCATTATAAATACTAGTCAAACTATGGAGATAGCCCAAATGTTCATTGACTGATGAATGGATAAGAAGATGTGGTTTATGTACACAATAGAATATTACTCAGTCATCAAGAAGAATGAAATTTTGCCATTTGCAATGACATGGACGGAGCTAGAATGTATTATAGCAAGTGAAATAAATCAACCAGAGAAAGACAAATACCATATGATTTGGAACAAATAATATGGTATTTGATTTGTTGAATCAAAATTCAGAAACAAATAGATGGGCACAAAATAGATGGGCACATGGGGAGTGAAGGGAAAAGAGAGGAGAGGGAAACCACAAGAGACTCTTAATGATAGAGAACAAACTGAGGGTTGATGGAGGGAGGTGGGGGGGGGCAGATGGGTGATGGGTACTATAGAGGGCACTTGTTATGATGAGCACTGGGTGCTGTAAGTGATGAATAACTGACTTCTAGTTCTGAAACCAATATTGTACTATATGTTAACTAACTAAAATTTAAATAACAAAAAATGAGATGTCACGGGGAGCCTGGGTTGTGGCTCAGTGCATTAAGAGTCTGACTCTTGATCTCAGTTCAGGTCTTGATCTTGGGGTCCTGAGTTCAAGCTCCACTTTGTGTGTGAAGCCTACTAAAAAAAATGGATGTCACAAAAGACATGATACAGAATCTGCCAATGGTACTTAAAATAATCCTGTTGGTCCCTGTGATAATTGTTCCTGCTAGTTTATTAGTTGTAATGCTGAATTCATGGTGCCTTACTACAAAAATGCCAAAGTTTGAATTTCTGTCCAACTAGATATGTCACTTACAGAGCAATACAATGGGGAGGATGATGTTCTCTTACGTGTATATATGTATGTTCTCTCCCTGTCTCTCTTTCATACACACAACACACACACACACACACACACACACACACACACACACACACAGTCTCCTGGAGAGAAAGGAAAGAAAGCTCTTTACCAGTGTGCTCAGAGACAATGGCACAAGGGCAAGGAGAGACTCTTGAGCAGAAAGAGGAATGATACTTGGCTGTTCACCTAGAAGTAACAAGGGAGAGCTCTGTCAATGAGCTTCATCGCCAAACGTAACTGAGCAACAACATGGAGTATGAGTCACTCAGCAATTAGGTTCTGTTTTCTAGTGGGTGTGGACTAATCAAGTAGATTTTTCCCTTCATGGTGTTGGTTTAAAAATTGCCACTGACCCTCTACGATGCGTCAAATCCTATTTTAGGCACTGAAGAAACAACAGAAACAAGCTTTTCTTTAGAATATAACATTAATCCATGCTTAAAAATATCATGCAGTCCATAGAATTGCAAGTTTGGGCTTTGACTTGTATGTCTAGTATAGGAAATGGATTTGTTTTTACTCACTCACATTCTCCTTACTAGTTCCCAGTCGTCACCAGTGGAGTTCTTTGGCCACAGGACAGAGCCATGCCAACCTGCCCCACACATCCTTTAATGGACATCGCGTTCCTATCTCTGACCAAAGGTATGCCTGGTGATGACAGGCATCTAGTTAGAACACATAGGATGTCAAAACCTAAAAGGACTTAAGTATCAGCTTGATTCAACTCGTTTTTTTGAAGCCCTGACATTTTTCAATAGAGAAACAAACTGATGAGCTGACTTAACTAAGGCCACATAGCTAAGTCTCATGAATAGAACCTATGTATCTTGAGTCCTAAGTCAAAGTTGGTGACTCTTTACTGTATCAGTACATTAAGTAAGCTTCTTTCACTTCTCAGAATGTACTTTTTATTTAACTTAGAAAGATCGAAATGCAATGTAAGAACTGTAACTTGGTGGCTAGGAATATGGGTCAGGAATCAGGCTGACTGGGTTCAGATTTTGATGATATTACTTAATGGGTACACTTGAGAAAGGTATTAATTGATAGAGCCTCTCTGTTTCTTCACCTATGTGTATATGGATAATACAATAATCAGCTCATAGGGTATCTTTGTGGGGATAAAAATGAAATAATCCATATAGTAGTTAGTATATAGAATTCAAGGTGTAGAGCAAAAAATAAGCATATTTTTCTCATGGAATATTTTTGCATAAGATATTTTTGCATAAATTACAGAGACATACCTTATGTTACACAAGCTCTTAAAAATCGATCTTTAGATATTACCTTCAAAATAAGAGTCAGAGAGCTGAAAGAAATGACTCCTGGAAATGTGTGAAAAGTTTCTTGAACACTTGTTTATTTAAAATATATGGTTGAGGGGTGCCTGGATGGCTCAGTCAGTTAAGCATCCAACTTTGGCTTAGTTCATGATCTCCCAGTTCATGAGTTTGAGCCCTGCGTTGGACTCCATGCTGACCATTTGGAGCCTGGAGCCTGTTTTGGATTCTGTGTCTTCCTCTCTCTCTTCCTCTCCCCCCATTCATGCTTGCTCGCGCTCTCTCTCTCTCTCTCTCTCAAAAACAAATCAACACTAAAAAAAATTAAAATATATGGTTGATTTTTGGAGTCAAATCTAGAGAAAATCTTTTTTTATTTTTTTATTTTTTTTATTTTTTTTTTCAACGTTTATTTATTTTTGGGATAGAGAGAGGCAGAGCATGAACGGGGGAGGGGCAGAGAGAGAGGGAGACACAGAATCGGAAACAGGCTCCAGGCTCTGAGCCATCAGCCCAGAGCCTGACGCGGGGCTCGAACTCCCGGACCGCGAGATCATGACCTGGCTGAAGTCGGACGCTTAACTGACTGCGCCACCCAGGCGCCCCGAGAAAATCTTTTTTTAAATATACATATTTTTGAGTTTATTTTATTTTATTTTATTTTATTTTATTTTATTTTATTTTGAGAGAGACAGGACAACGTGAGGGGAGGGGCAGAGCTAGAGGGAGAGAGAATCCCAAGAGGCTCCTCACTGTCAGCACAGAACCCAACCTGGGTTTGGCTCGAACCCTCGAAACCTTGAGATCACGACCTGAGCCAAAACCAAGAGTCTGACGCTTAACCAACTGAGAGCCACTCAGGCTCCAGGCACCTAGAGCAAATCTTAAATGATATGTAAAGGAATACAATGAATCTAAATTTGAAAGAAAAATGGAGAATGGGGAAAGAAGACAAGCTTTCAGTGAACATTCCATTTATTATTTTTCTTTCTTAAAATCTCTAGGGGCCAAATTCATCTCCCAGATTTTATAGTTGGTGGTACACTAATTTGTTTCACTGCCCTTCAGAACACACAAGGGTGGCACAGCATAGGGACACAGCCATCCTGCAGATCAAATAAAAAACCAGTGGCAGGTTTCGTGTCATCACACTAGTCCCTCGGTCTGAGGGACTGTCTGTAACTTGAACCAGCTCACAGTTGTGGAATACAATCCCAGAGCTGCTTCAGGAAGGGAACTTTGCCCCTCACCTCTCTGACCATGTTTTTATTTCCTCTGCCAGGCTCAGTGATCCAGTCTCTCGTGCCCTCATCCTCTTCGCCTTTCTGTGGGCTGTTGATGAGCTCATATTCAAGTCTAAATTGCAGCAGAAGTAATGAAATCTCAAGCCACGGTTCTTCCTTGTTATCATTTTTAGTGCTTTTCACTGTGAGCATGACGCACCTCGTACATGACTTTTCAGTTTAGACTATGATGGCACACTGGCCAAGGAAATACTCACGTAAATTATGTCAGTGGGGGCATCTGAGTGGCTCAGTCGGTTAAGCATCCGACTTCAGCTCAGGTCATGATCTCATGGTTTGTGAGTTCGAGCCCCGCATTGGGCTCCGTGCTGACAGCTCAGAGCCTGGAGCCTGCTTTGGATTCTGTGTCTCATTCTTTCTCTGCCTCTCCCCCACTTGTGCTCTGTCTCCCTCTGTCTCTCAAAAATTAAAACAAAAAATGTAAAAAAAATAAAATAAATGATGTCAGTGGTTCTTCTTTCTATTGTATGAATTTTATATATAAGTAAATATATAGCCATCTGAATTGCTCCCTCCACATTTTGTTCTATCATAAGCCTTGAATGCTGTAAAAAGTGCGGTTTCATTTAAAAAATTCACTTATTATTAATTTGGAGAACCAAACAGGGACTGATAGGAAAGCACCAGGATTTTATTTAATCACTTTGCTTTGAAAGAAAATAACTTAGTAGTCTCTGTAATGCCTTTTTGTAGTGCATTTTTCCCCAGGAAATTAAGTATTAAATAATGTATTTGCCCAGTGAATTGGAGTAAAAGCTGGATGGTGACCTACTCTATTTTATGATGGTGGCACTGTGGGCTCCATGTGGACATTTCTCTTGCCTTTGTCCTTTAAGACAGAATCCTGTTTGCAATTTTGGCATCTGCCCAACGACTTCCAGGGTGTGTGCTTTTATATACACTCTATCCTCTACCTTTTATTCTATTATCCTATGTCCATCTTTTTCATCCTGATATATACATGTGTATTTTCCTGTTTTATGTTTTTTTTTTGAGACTTCTTAAATATTTTTCAGAATGAAGTACGAATGAGTGACAAACGAATGAATAAGCTTCTCAGTGTGAGGGGTATATTTGTCTTATTCTCACATTTAAGTTTTAAAATTAACCAAAATGCTTCGCATTACCATAGCTCCCTAGGACAATCAATGCTAAATTAATTCGTGTATTTGTTGATAGCTTGTTTTATACCAGGTTCTGTGTTATGTGCTAATACAGTGGTATGTAAACAGATGTGGCCCTGACCTCATGGAACATATAGTCTACATAAATAAGGTTTTCTTCTAATTACTAAAACATCTGCATCACTATTTTCTCTTCAGTATATTTAACTTCAACGTATCTTGCAATGCCTTCAATATTTTAATATGTGTTTGCATTTGTGATAAATACAGCTATTTAAACTTGTCTGCAAAAGAATACAGCATGCCACAAAATCTTCCGTTTTTTGTTGAAGGTTGTTAGGATTGTCAATATAAGAATTATTGATTAGGATTCTGCCTCATATAACTCTCTAATGGATTTCAGTCTTTGTTATTGTAGTGGTTTTCAGGATAACATTTATTTTCTTTTGCTCATTATGGAAGGAGTTTTCTCTGAGAGTCATGGACAGTCTTTACGACCTTTAAGTCATAGCTGAATGTTCAGCTGTTAAACCAAATCAAGGAAGTGTGTTATTGTGTATGTGTGTACTCACATGTGTATGTATATATGGGCATGTGTGCCCAAGATTAGACGTGAAAAATATGCAGCAACTAGTTAACTCCTGATTCTCCAAAGCATATACTTTTCCTTATCTTTTCATTCCTTTACTCCTCATTAAATCATTTAGTTAGGTACTTGCTTATGGACTAAGTTGGTTGAACAGGCGTGACACCTGCCCGCTAGCATTATTTTGTCAAAAGCTTTTATTTGGCACATAATTGTACAAGGCTTTGGGTAGTTGCTGCACCAAAAGATATGTTTTTCTGGTCAGAGGTGATTCTCATGCAGCTTAATCTCCATATCCGTGGAATTAAAATATTGTTTTTGTATTTCCTGGAAGATTGATGTAACGTATATCCATCGTGCATTCTTCCACGTTCATAGTCATGTGGAAGTAGCTGGGTTTTTTTCGTGTTCTTTTACTTTTTTAGTATCTTGTCTCCTCTCTTCTCTCCCTGATTCAGTCTCTCTCATGTAAGCAAGTCTTAAGTATTTGAATAAACATTGTTGGGGAAATTCAGGTTAGGTTCAGGTTGGTTTTTATCTAACTGACCATTTGCTCAAATCTATTTGAGAAAAAAGCATCAATAATGATAACTTACATACTTATAATGTGCACCATGGCATCGCACAATTCCAGGGGGCACCTTTGCATTCTCTGTGACTCAGATTTGGCAACCAGATGTGACATGAGCCCTCAGAGCTCCATCTCTGGCTCTGATCTTGCTCCCGCATCTCCAGTTTGTCTGTGGAATCTCCCACTTTCTCAATAGCAACGTGTCTAAACATAACATTTTCTCTTAACTCTTCTCAACACAATCAACTCCTTGCACTGACTTTCTATTTTTCTTCTTTCGATGATTAAAAAAAAATATCCAGTATCTTGAAGCCCTCCTTCTTGCTTCATATCCAATTAGTTGCAAAAATGTATTGACTCTTTCATCAAAATGTCATGGGCATCTGTCTAGTCCTTTTCCTTGCTGGTTCTAATGCCCTTACTTTAGAGTTCTTATAATTAATTCATGTGTGGGTTATTGCCAGTCCTCTTGCTTAACAGAGCCTTTCTCTGTTTCACTGATCAGAACTCCACTTAAAACTCCCACTGAAATTAGCTGGTTACCACAACTCAGAGATTTATGCTTCTAAACACTGCTGTGGAATTTGTATGTTTATTTGCTAAACTGATCAATAAAGTTGACAGCTCCTTGAGGGGTGGGACTGCTCCTGATGCATCGTGTACCATCTGCACACCTGACACTGTGACTTTCACCTTGTTCATGATCAGGAAATAAACACATGTTCAGACCTCTTTCTGAACTCCAAATGCCTCTCTGCAACCACATTTTATACCTCTCTAGGTGAGAACATCAAACACAATGATTATTGTATCCTCATCCAGTGTCCCCTTATTTATTTCCTAGTTCTGTGAATTATTCCACCCTCCACCCAGTTACTCAAGCCAGAAACCTCAGTTTATCCTTAAATCTTCTTCTGCCTCAGTTACAACATCCACTGGGTCACTAGACTCTGCTGAATGGTGCAGCACTCTGTTACCTCCTTAAGTTTCCCTGATCTGTCCTTCATACCATTATCTTTGTATAAGCACTGTCTTTCTCACTTGCATTGCTACAGTGGTCCCAGTTGCTCCCCTTGTCCTTAGTCTTTCTTCCTTGAACCCACCCGCAATGCCATTTAGCGATCCGTACACATTGGGAAACTGATTCTACAACTTTGTTGCTTAAAATTGATTATTGTTTACCAATAGCCTTCATGGTAAAGTTCAAACTCCATAGCAGGACATCAAAGACTAATTTTCTGACCCTTGCTATCTTTCCACTTTTTTCCTCCCCTTACCCCCAAACCTCAGTGGTAATGATGATTGACGCTCCAAGGATCTTTGGCCCAGGTAATTTGTCAAAGCCAGTCATGATAGCCCTGCATTATCTTTTCTAATGATTATTTGGGAAAGGTTAAGTGATCCAGTTTTGGCCAGTGGGGTGTGAGAGGAAGTTTGCTGATGATATAGTAAGATTAATTCCTTATCTGAAGTATAGACCCAAGGGAAAGACAGCTTCTTTCTGCCCATGGGCATTGCGGTGGCTGGAAATGATGTCGAGACTTTGTGCAGCCATCTTGCTATAAGTACGAAAATGAGACTATAAAAGTGAGGAGGACAGAGCCAGGAGATCTGCAGAAAAGCATTGTTGGAGCCTCATGCACTGCTCCTGGCATATGCCCTATTGATAAGCATCCTTCCAGGTGAGATGACCCACTGCCTTATTGCTTAGACCAATCCCAGTTTCCTCCTGTTTGCAGACGAAGGTGTCATGGCAGAGAATTGTTCCAAGCATGCCATGCTTTCTCTTACCTTCTGATCTGTGCACCTGCTCCCTACTAAAATGCTTTTTTTCTAGACTTCAGGTCTTAAAAAAGAGTCAAGCCTTTCTCAATCGCCCAGAGTATACATGGTAGACTCCTTGCTTGCCCAAACCTTAGAACTTCTCACTATGATTAAAATTACTCACCCATCTCCTCCAGTAGTCTTGTTCTGGACATGTCAGTGACAGTCCTTTTATGCCCATGGTGCATTTTCGTTCATTCATTTGTATATTTATTTGACAAAGATTTATTAAGCACTCACCATGTGTCCAACATTGTTGTACATACTGGGGTACGAGAGTAAACAAAACCAATAAATTCCTTTCCATCATGGAGTTTAAATTCTAGTGGAGAAGGCAGCCAATAAACAAAGAAGTAGATATACAGTATGTATAAAGAGGTCAAGGAGATAGGGATAGGATGAAAGGTCATAATATACATAAAAGGTCTGAGAAAAGCCCTAAGGGAAATAAAGGAATTAGCACAGGGATGGCTGAGAGAGGAACACGTCAGGGAGAGAGGGCATTGGGGGAAAGACCCTGAGGAGGGAGAGTGCTTGGCGCTCTGAGGAGCAACAAGTCGTCTCTGTGGCTGGAGCAGAGTGGGGGGAGGCGCAGAGTGAGGAAATAGTCTAGAGTAGACGTGGGGTCTTGTAGACATGGATGTTTAGGTTCTATTCAGAATGGACTGTTTTCAGCAGAGGAAAAACATGATTTGAGTTGGGCTTTAAATGTGTTACACTGCTTTCAATGTGAGGAGAGGGCTGTAGGGGAGAAGAGTGGAAGCAAGAGACTATCATTGTGGTCCAGGGGAGAGATGGTGGCAGGTGGACCAGGACACGGGCATGGCAATTTTTAAGGGACATTGCCACAATCACTTCCTTGCTGAGAAAGGCAACCCCGGACTCCTGACCAGACAGCTCTCTTCCCACTGTCATGCCACCCCAGCCCCAGCTACTGGATTAGGTGTTGATGATCCCTCACAAGGCAACCTACCTATAAATGGCTCACGGACCTATGAAGCAGCCTGAAATGAAAAACACTCTCAAGATATGAATGAATCCCATGTTAAGAAGCAGGAAGAGAAGTGAGAAGAACTACAGAGAAGGAGATAGGAATGAGGTAGGTGGGCTGTATCAATGGCGGAGCGGGCGTAGGATTAGTGCGCTCAAGATGCTATGGTAGAGACAAATTGGATTGGTCTCTAGGGAAGAGGTGGGTGCTGAGTGGACTTTGAGTTCCACTCTGTGGGGCCCACCGTAGGACCTTGTGTTATCAGGAGTCCTGTTTTCTCTTGTTACCCTCTCCTATTCTAGCCTCACTATAACCCTTTATTAATAGAAAAATACTTGAGCGGGCCTATGTTCCTTGCATCTGAACACCAGGATTTGGGGGTTGCACATAATAACAACCTCTCAGGGTATGTGGGATGGGTAACATTTGATTGTGGCCTTAGAATGAGCGGGAATCATTGAGACACCAGCACAAATCTCATCATGGGTGCCAAGAGCCCATGGTTGGCAATGGCAATCAAAGTTTTGCCTGTGGTTTTAAACATCTTCAAAACATGTCTCTTTTGAAGGCAGTGACTTCAAAAGAGTGACTTGGCTACTGCTATGTTTGAGAAATGCCAAGGGGCTCAGAAATGTAAAGACAAAGGAGTAGGATGGTTACTTCTCTCAGTGTTAGGAGGCTTCAAAAATAAAATTTCAAGCTCTGTCCTGGGTTGCTCAACTAACAGCAGATAAGGAAACAAAGCACCATTATGTAACTATTGCAAGATGAATTTTCTGTCTGCATCCATATCCGAGGCAAGGAACCCATTGAATATTATGTTCAGAACATGGTTTTCTGCAATGAGGAAATGAAGCATTAAACACATTCTCTTTCTTGGTCATTTAAGTGTGAGCTGAGAAATAGTTGTTTTGGGATGCCTGTGTGGCTCAGTCAGTTAAGCATCTGACTTCATCTCAGGTCATGATCTCACAGCTCCTGAGTTTGAGCTCCACATCGGTCTCTGTGCTGACAGCTCAGACCCTGGAGCCTGCTTCGGATTCTGTGCCTCCCTCTCTCTCTTCCCCTCCCTGCATGCATTCCGTCACTCTGTCTCTTAAAAATAAATAAACATCAAACATTTTTTTAAAAAAGATATAGTTGTTTCATTGGTAGTAGGAATAGAGGCAGAAAAGACATATAGGGTAGTCTTGTACTTAGATAAATTTTTGAGTAAGAAGAAGAGATGAGTAATTAGAATCAAAGAGCCAGGGACAAGAGGGTGCTGTATTGGTGAGGAGTGAAGTTATAGTAGAAACAAGACTAACAGAAGTCCCATCAGTATGGTGGTAGAGGGGCAATGAACATTGTTTTGCTGAAGGACAAAGCAATTTTGTGGTCTGCAACCAGTGCTGTATTCTTCCAGTTCCCAGGCAACATTCCCATCATGTCAAAGCTTGCCTGTTCAGCTCTACCTGGTGCCCAGGGTGGTTCAACACGCTGTGATGTTGGAGAGCGTATATTTTCTTAATTGCTCTCAAAGCTCATAGTGAGGTAAATATGAGGCAGTTTTAACAGTCAATTACAAAGTGATTTCACATCTATTTTTCAATTGATACAAGAATCCTAATGGAGCTGTTAAAAGAGGAAATGTGTTAATTTGGCAGGTTCAGCTGGGTTTCCTTTGAGGAGGTTACATAGCTGGTGGGTAGTATGACTTACCCAAATCCCATGTTCTTGCCACCATTTCAGGGAACCATACAGCTTTCCAGTGAACAGTGGAGACCATTTAGGCTCCAGGCTGAATTTGGGGCTCATTTATCATTGTTATCTTAATGTCAGTTAATTGGAACTCAGTTCTCTAGATTTTAAGATTTTGGATGCCTGGTGATTAATTACATATATTGTTTGTTTTTCCTTTGATTGACAAGTTCCATTAACAGGGTCAGAAGTTCGTGAGTTTGCCACTGGCGATATACAAGAAAGCACAGGGGCTATCTGGTGCTCTAGGTTTTTCTCTATCTTAAGGACTACTTATATTCAACGGCCCTCAACAAATATTTTTTAAAAAATCACCTTCGTATGTTAGGAGGACACAAAATAGTTTCTTTTAAGAAATTTCAAATCCACATGCAGAAGAGTAGTAAAAATGACCCCCCCAAAGCAGGTTTTCAATAAACTAATTTGTATTTATTCAGTGCTCAGTGCCAAATCACCTTCTAACTTTCTTGTCTATAAACTACAAGCAGTAACGAAGTAAAAGCCTGTCATAGGCAACACTCTTTTCCTCTTCACTGGTATAACCACTGACTCAATAAAAGGGATGTCCTTTTTGTGACATTTGTGTTACTTTGTTATTGAATTATAGATTTTTCAGTCCTGGCAGAAACCGGAATGATTATCTGGTTCTACCACCTGTCTCCAGCTTATAGAATATCCTAGCAATTTCACTCTTTGAAAAGAGTAAATTCTTGTTTCCTGACTATTGTATGCCTGGAGATTGTTAGCAAGTGGGGCCAAATAAACCAGCATTCAAAACAAAACAAAATAACAGGGGCACCTGGGTGGCTCAGTCGGTTAAGCTTCTGACTTTGCCTCCGGTCATGATCTCAGGGTTCGTGGGTTCAGGGCCCGCATTGGGCTCTGTGCTGACAACAGTTCAGAGCCTCAAGCCTGCTTCGGATTCTGTGTGCCTCTCTCTCAAAAATAAATTTAAAAAAATTTTAAGTCAAAAGCAAAACAAAACAAAATAACAAATAAACAACGCCCCATGATGATACCAATTGGAAGGCAAAGTGTTTGAGATCCCCTTGCCCTGAAAAGGCTTCTGTGGTTGATCAACATGATGTTGCCACATGGACTTCATTATGTGAAGTCCCATGACCTCAGTAGAGACAAAATCTCTGCTCTGTAGTATCCAAAGACTACTGCGAAGTAACACATGAAGAAGAATTGGTGTGTACAGAATGCGGATCTAGGAGACATTCTTTTTTCATCTGGTAAAGTCCTCAGTAAATCTGGATGGAGAGATGTGAGGCTGCACTAGCAATTTAACAAGACTGAATGAAAAATTCAGTAAAAGATTGGCATGTTGAACAATGGGAATCCAGAAAAGTCTTCTTGTCAGGATATCCTAATAACCTTCTTTGGAACGATCTTAATCAATTGCACCATCTCCTCAAACACAGGATTTTAATGAGACACAGAGACATTCTCCTAATCCTTCAAGTCAGTTGAAGTTATTCCAAGAATAACAGTGTCAAGGAATCCACACATCACATATAACTGCCACGGATCTGTGATTGTGTCAGTAAAGGATGTAGGAAGGAGGGAAGCTTAATAGAGCCCACGTCTGCCTCACTCTAAAATCTACACTGAAAACCGCAGCGCTGTACTTTTGGTCAACGTGAAGTATATATTTGAAATGTTGTGTTATCAAACTTGAATAACATGGAAATATATATTTCTGTGTAAATGGGCAGCGTGTGTTGATGACATATGAACAACTTGAAAATGCAGGTGGTACAGATGAGAAATCCAAGATAATGGGGTAATGCTAACAATGATCATACACAACGTTTAACCCAGTACCACTATTTCCATGCACACTTTTCCACTTGGCCCTCACAAAAACCCAACCAAGGCTCAGAGGTATTGAATAATTATTCAACTTCATAGAAGTAATAAATGGAGTCAGTGAGACCCAATTCAGTGGTTCTCAAGTAGCTTTTATATTGGTTAACCTCTACCAGCTGTATTTATTTTATTATTTAAAAAAATTTTTTTTTAACATTTATTTATTTTTGAGACAGAGAGAGACAGAGCATGAACGGGGGAGGGGCAGGGAGAGAGGGAGACACAGAATCGGAAACAGGCTCCAGGTTCTGAGCCATCAGCCCAGAGCCTGACGCGGGGCTCGAACTCACGGACCGCGAGATCGTGACCTGAGCTAAAGTCAGACGCTCAACCGACTGAGCCACCCAGGCGCCTCTACCAGCTGTATTTAGATTACAACAGAGGCCATTATGAGATCAGATCATATTTGATGCCGCTTTTCCAACCTATACAATTAATGTTTCTTTGTAACTCCAGACATCAGGTTCAAGTTTAAGAAAAGTTCCCAGGGGGCAAATACTTCTGATTTAAAGATAGGATCTTCTGGTTTCAAAATAGTAGTCAGAGGACACACAGCACTCTGACCTGCCACAACAAACTCTAGAAATGAAAGCTTGTATGTGTACATATTTGTGTATGCATTTGTATGTATAATATGTATTATATCTTAATGTATATTTACATGTATTATATATATATGTATATATATGTGTGTGTGTGTGTATATATGTATATATATATGTATATATGTATATATATATGTATATATATATGTATATATATGTATATATACATATATATATACACACACAAGTACATAGTCACAGTCACCGCCAACAAAAGAAGAAACATTTTCAAAAGTTGTGATAAATCCCTTAAAACAAATGGATTCTGATTTTAAAGAGATAAACAGTAGCCCCAAACATGTGCTGAAGTCCAAGGGAGAGTGACACCACAGAAAGTGGGAGCAATACCAGACATGCTTCAAGCTAATCAGTGGTGGCAACAAGAAGTTGGAAGAGGCCAAGGGCAATTGAGATGATGCTTGTTTGGGCTATTGAAGAAAAAATGACTTGGCTGATTAACTATTAGAAAGTCTCTCTCTATTTCTTTCTCTCTCTCTCTCACGCACACATACTTTATTTTGGGTCCAGGAAGCTATGACAGGTGTATCTATTTCCTTGGGACAGAAAGCCAAGCCCTTAGTGACATGGAGAACAGGAACTGTTAAGCCCACACCAAGTGGCAAGATGTGCACCCGGGCTGTCCTGCCCTTCCTCCTCACTTATTTAAAGCCACATGTAGCCTAATCTCCACAGTAGATTCTGCTTTTCCCTCTAGAATTAGCATCATATACAGAGGCAGTTGACCACTTGCATGAATCAGAGCAGGAGGATAAGCTCAGGCTTAAGAATGATAGACTGAGAAAAGCCACCCAGTAAGAGAGAGGCAAAACACAGAAGTTAGTCTGAAAAAACAGATCTAATAAAGCCTTAAGAACAGGATGTGTAAAATGAATCTAACACTATCACTGGAAAGATTAGGGAAAGTGTTACACCTAGGAAACAACTTACAAGCAGTTAAAAGAAGTAACTAATCAGAAATTCAAAATCCAATACCCATATATGATTAAAACACACACACACACACACACACACACACACACCCCAGCTACCTAGGTATAGGAAAACCTTTCCTTCGCTTGATGAAGGTTACTTACTATAAATAGCTAGCAAAGATGATAATGTGAAACATAAGCTTTGCAAGTAAAACCAGGAATATAACGAGAATTCTGGCTGTCATAGCTGACATTCCATTGTGTCAAAAACAAGAAGTAAAAGGTATAATAGCTAAAAAATAGAGAAAACTTGTGATTATTTACAGATAATATAATTGTTTACCTGGAAAACACATGGTAATGAATGGTAAGCTACTAGAAGTACATGAATTAGTCTGAAAGTGAGTCTGATATCAGCAGTCAAAAACCAATGGCTTCCATATACCTGAGCAATTATCACTTAGAAAATCCCAACTACAATAGCAATAAAGACAATGAAGTGCTGCTGCTAGAAACTTATCCAAGGGATACAGGAGTGCTGATTCATAGGGGCACTTGTGCCCCATTGTTTATAGCAGCACTTTCAACAATAGCCTAATTATGGAAAGAGCCTAAATGTCCATCAACTGATGAATGGATAAAGAAGTTGTGGTTTATATACACAATGGAATACTACTTGGCAATGAGAAAGAATGAAATCTGGCCTTTTGTAGCCACATGGATGGAACTAGAGAGTGTTATGCCAAGTGAAATAAGTCATACAGAGAAAGACAGATACCATATGTTTTCACTCTTATGTGGATCCTGAGAAACTTGACAGAAGTCCATGGGGAAGGGGAAGGAAAAAAAAAAAAGAAGTTAGAGAGGGAGAGAGCCAAAGCATAAGAGACTCTTAAAAACTGAGAACAAACTGAGGGTTGATGGGGGGTGCAAGGGAGGGGAAAGTGGGTGATGGGCATTGAAGAGGGCACCTGTTGGGATGAGCACTGGGTGTTGTATGGAAACCAATTTGGCAATAAATTTCATATTAAAAAAAAGACAAGTGCTGAAGTAAATTATCGAGAAAGTTATGAAATGCTATTGAAGGATATTAAATAAGACCTTCATAAATGGTGAGATACCGTGGTCATTGACCAGAAAACACATTGTCATAACGATGTTGCTCTTTCCCAAATTAATACGTAAAGCAAATTCAGTCCCAATCAGTATCCCCATTAGACTATTCATAGAAGTGAAAAAACTGAATCCATAATTTGCATGGAATGCTAAATATGCAAAAATAATTCTGAAAGGAACTCAAATGAACTGTACCTGCCTTGTCAGATGTCAAAGTTTATCACAAAGCTAAGACAAATAATGTGGTATTGATGCAAGAAGAGACAAATGGATTAATGAACTGAAACAGAGAGCCCAGGGATGAATTCAGGTGCATGTGGATACTTGGTACACAAGAATGAGAGGAAAGAAAGAGTGAACTACTCAGCGGATAGTTTCTTGAAAGTTGCCTTCATATGTGGAAAAATCAATTAGACCCCTACAAAAAGCGAATCTAGCTGTATTATAGATCTAAAGGGAAAGCAAAATTAAAACTACTCAAAGAATATACAAAATATCTTCATAATTGGCAATGGAGAAAGTATTAAGAAACATTTTGTAAACGTGCCTACCTTAGATTATGAGACCTTCTAATCCACAGCGACTCCCTTAAAGAGCTAAAACATAAGTGACTGAGTAGGAGAGTGAATTTGCAATCTGAAAAACAAAGGATTCATAACTGGAATGTGTCAGAAAAGGCTAAGTAAAAGAGCATATTTTTCATTAACCAGTCTGGCAAAAAATTTAAACATTAGATAATATCAAAAGTTGGTGAGGTCTTGGCAATGATTTTTTTTTTTATTTGACACCAAAAGCAAAGGCAATGAAAGGAAATGTAAGCAAGTGGGACCACATGAAATTCAAAAGCTTCTGCACAGCAAAGGAAACCATCAGCCAAATGAAAAGCCAAGCTACAGGGACCAGAGGAAACAGGACCTCTTATAAACTGTCGGTGCAAATGTAAATTGATACAATTACTTTAAGGAGCAATTTGCCTGTAGCCAGTAAAATTAAAAATACTTACACCTAGGAGTTCTACTTCTGACATATACCCTTGACACAATGCTACACTTTTGCTAAATTCTTTCATAACATTATTTTTCATAGTGAATCATTGGAAGTAATCTAAAAACGTACCCACCAGGGATAGATAAATAAAATGTGGTATGTTCACAAATTGACGTCCCCGATACAATAGTTTAAAAGAATGTACTAGATTTAAGCATAATGACATGGGCTGATCTCAAAACAATGCTGAATAAAACAGGCAAAAACCCTACTAGTCTGGTACATGCAGTATCATAGCATTGAATGACTGAGGTCAATTTTTTTAGAAACCCAAAAACCTTACGTACTTTTACATATTTATGTTTAAATTAAAAAAAAAATCTCTTGAAGCCGATTGCCTTTTAGGAGGTAAGGAAAACAGAATTAATTGGGAGCAGTACAGAATGATCAAAGTAACTTCTTCATCTGTAATGTTCTATTTTTTTTAAAGGGGGAATATATTCTATGAACGTGCATAGTTGAAGTTCATTTTTCAAGCTTGCTATAAAAAGATATGTAGTAACTGTAAACATATATGCATATTCATTCACTTAGTGCAAATTGTTTTCATGATTTATAGTCCATTCTTGTAATAAAATCAATAGGTACTATTTTTTGGTCACCTACCACATACTAGGATCTGTACCAGGAGCTTTATATGCATGTCTTTAATCCTACCAGTAATCCTGGGAGTTAAGTAATATTACAGTACTGTGAATGGAAAGAAACGATTCTCTGAGAGGTCAAGCATCTGATCAGCTACATGGTAGGAACTAAGCTTGTAGGATCAGGATTCAAACTCACTTTTGTAAGACTCTCAAGGCCAGGCGGTTCCCACCGCCCGTGATTTACATTATGTCGTCAACTGACTGTAGCCGGCCACTTTCTTTAGCTAATGCAAACACCAGGATCATGGCTTCATCTCAGCAGGAAGCCTTTCTCACAGTCACCTTCCTCTGAACTCTTATTCCTTAGGCCAGTGGGGAACCCATGGCCCCACTTGCTCCTTGCATCCCCTAGTAGTTTATACTCCTGGATTTTCAGCATTCAAGATAAACTTAGCTAGTGTAAGGGCTTGTTAGGAAAATATCCCATTCTGTAGCCCTTAGGATCCTCCCAGACTAAGATGCACCAGCCTGGAGAGAGTGAGAGTGATGAATGAGGCTTCTGTTCAGGCTTGAGCAAGCTGTGAACTGTGCGTTACATAACACTGAGATTGATGAGGTGTACCTGGCTTAGATGTGGTCGTCTCTGGAATGTATTTTGCTAAGTCGTGTGCAGAAACATACTAGATTGATGTATATCAAGCTGGGCCTGGACAGGAGTAGTTATGCTTCTAAAATGTCACTCATAAACATTATCATCTGCAACTTTGAAAATGCTAACATAATGTATTGGGAAAGGATTCGGAGGCTGTATCTATCTAGGATAATGTAGTTCTCTCTACCCAACAGGGTGCCAAGTTTGAGAGTCCTCATGACAATGAATTGCAATTGAATGGTACCTCTGATATTGGGCAGTGCACAGTGTGGGCCGTCATCCATGGTGGTCCTGCTGCTGTGTGTCCTAACTGTGCTGACTGCTTTGGTGGCCTCTACTAAGTAAGCCCTGTTCAGCCCTAGCAGTGCCTACATGTGGTCTTGTCATAAATCTGCATCATCTATCGACATGGCCAATACAGTGGCTGTGCACACCTTATTCTGAGGCGTTGGCCTTGGTTTCGATGGATGCTCTGGTGATTCACTGTAAAAGCACGTTTGTGAAGTCACCTCCTCGTGTTTCCAAAGTTACCACCTGGATAATCTCTCAAACAGGCATGCGATCTTTCAGCATCACATCATTTAAATCCTTCTGCAGGGATAAATTGGATTTATAGCCAATAATTTATTTGCTAATACAATAAGTAATTATTTTATATATTCTCTACTTTTTAAAAAGTGTCTTATTTTCAGAGAGAGACGGTGCACACAGGCACACAAGCAGGGGAGGGGCAGAGAGAGAACAAGAGAGAGAATTCCAAGCAGGATCCATGTTGTCAGCACAGAGCCCGACATGGGGCTCAATCTCAAAAACTGTGAGATCATGATCTGAGCAGAAATCAAGAATCTTATGCTTACCTGACTGAGCCACCCAGGTGCCCCATTCTCTACCTTTATTCGATGCAGATGTTTTTATCTCATACTTCTATCATAGTTGTGCAAAACAAGTGCTGAAATCCACACGGATAGCTCAGATTGCAAAAGCATCCGTCAAAGATGTATGATGCGGAAGGGGATGAGGAGGGAGGCCCTCTTGATTCCTGGATAATAGCAAACCCTTTTTTGTTTGGCTTATGCTTCCGTTTTACAGGTGGTATTTTTCTTGTGCTGTTGGCAAGTTATATCTTAAATCCAATAGACAAATGATTGCTAAGCACTGTCCCAATACTGTAAATTGAAGCATAAGTGATAAGAAACAGGAGTTTTATCATGCAAACATGCAGTCATCGTAATGAACCAGCCCAGACTTGAAAGGCAGGAAATGCACGACATTCCTAAAATTGTCCTTAGGACAATGATTTTAACTCCATGGACTTTCCTTTCTAGTGTGAGTTGTAGACACTCAAAAAAATCTGCTTTAGAAAATATGAACAAGATAAAGTAAGCCCCAAGGAGAATAAAGTGATCTGATTGCTTATTTAAAAGGTACCTTCACCATGAATGCCATATGGCTTACTTTGGATGGGGCGACCTTACAAATAGACAGTTGTGTGCCTGCCTAGATGTCATTGACAAGACAGCAAAAATGGTGGCACGTTTTGTTTACCTGTGCCTTGAATGTGGTGTGTAGAAAACATGAACTGCTTGCTGTCACCCTTTTATAAACATATCCTCTGATAACGGCATCCCTAGGAGATCACAACAACAAGATTCTGCACCTGGAATCCTACGGAGACCATGGTTTCATAGAGCTTTTAAGAATTTCACACCTCTGGAAGTTGTAAGACAAAGGCCTTTTACTCAGAGTGCTCGTGGGTGACACACAACAGGCTGAATGTGGGGAGCACATATCAATGGCTGATAGAAGCTTTGAGAAATGAAGACCTTTCTCCAGCGGTGACAGGAGGGGTGTGACTGCCCCTGAAACGAGTGCAGAGAAAGAATCTTGTTCATCGTGCTCTTTGTCCCATTTCCTTGTGTGGCTTCATGCCAGCTGAACTGATCTGAGGATGCCTGGTCTGACCAGAGGCTGAAACTCTTCGTGCAAAAGGAACATTAACGGACTTCAAAGAAGTAGATTATCTCTGTCTCTCTTTTAGCTCCCAGGTCCCTAGATAACACCCAGGCAAAGATAATCATTGCTACTCTGAACAGCTCCTACCCTGACCCCATTAAATACGGAAACTACTAGAATGCAGACACAAACATGAATATTGAATCACAGTTACTTTTATAATACCAATAGTTTGGAACACAGAGCAGTTGATAATTAAAATTGGATAGCCCTTTTATATCTCTTATATCGTTTAATCCTAACATCCTATGAAATAAATAAGTCCCATTTTACAGCTGAGAAAAAAGAGTTGCAGCTTAACCCCAATTATATTATAAATAATGGGTGTGAGATTCACACCTGGCATTTCTTTCCTTTTTTTTAATTTTATTTTTTTAAATTTGCATCCAAGTTAGTTAGCATATGGTGCAGCAATGATTTCAGGAGTAGATTCTTTAATGCCCCTTACCCATTTAGCTCATCCCCCCTCCCACACCCCGTCCAGTAACCCTCTGTTTGTTCTCCATATTTAAGAGTCTCTTATGTTTCATTCCCCTCCCTGTTTTTATATTATTTTTGCTTCCCCTGCCTTATGTTAATCACACACCTGGCATTTCTGACTGCAAAGCCTGTTGTAGTTTTACTATTTCTTGTTAACTCTATCTTACTGCTCAACATTTAAGTGATTTTTCAAACTACTTTTCAAATGATATCTTCTTGAACAGATAATGTTTTACTATCACAGTAATAACAATAAATAAGATCTTTTCCCTATTTTGTTTTTTTTTTTTTCAACGTTTATTTATTTTTGGGACAGAGAGAGACAGAGCATGAACAGGGGAGGGGCAGAGAGAGAGGGAGACACAGAATCGGAAACAGGCTCCAGGCTCTGAGCCATCAGCCCAGAGCCTGACACGGGGCTCGAACTCCCGGACCGCGAGATCGTGACCTGGCTGAAGTCGGACGCTTAACCGAGTGCGCCACCCAGGCGCCCCATCCCTATTTTGTTTTTAAACTTTGCTTAAAATTGGAAAGCAAGGTGCACTAAAATTTGGATTTTCTAAATTGAGGTAACATCACAAGAGCAATTTTGTTTTAAACTGCTTTTCTATCATTTCATCAACTACAGGACATACTAAATTTCCAAAAGTAATTTTTACATTTCATTGAGATTGCTCCTCTCTGAATATAAAAGAGTGAAGTAAAAGGATAAAGCGATATAAAGATCAATAGCTATCCAGCTGTCAATCAGCTACCATATGCAACAAAGCTTATGTGAAGGTTACAGATCCTATTGTGAATCCTTACAAGAATCCTGTAAGGCACATTTTATTGACCTCATTTTACAGGTGGTAAAACTGAAGTTCCAAGAGTTAACAAAGGAGAACGGGAGAACACAGTTTTCTTTTTGCACTGCAATTAGTGTGACTGTAGAAATAACATGGTATTCATCGACAGATACTAACCACACAATTGTGTTTGTAACTCTCATGGGATCTTTTGGTGCAGATGGAAACAGCGAGTCCTAGAATATGCTAGAAATTAAGGAGAAGTGAGTCCACGTTTCACGCAGTCCCCTTTCTAGCTGAGAGACAGCTGCTTTTTCTGATGATAAGAGAAGAGGGGGATATATTATTGGAGAACTGAGGTCCCATTCTGGCAGGATGGTGTAATCCTGTTTATCAGATAGACCCTGATGCAATTAACTTCCACTTTAACAAGTATATGAAGTTAGGAGGCCGGGAGCCAGCCAAGGAAAAGTACCTCTCGCCCATCCTACGATAAAGAAAAAAGACAAATGACATCTGATATGTACATATTTGACATCTTCAAAGAAAAATAAAACAATGGATAAAATAAATATTCAAAGATATAATTCAAGAGAATTTTCCTGAAATGAAAGATTTAAACCCGTATATTGAAATGGTATGCTGTGTTTCGGAGATAGTTGGCCCAGCTCAGTCAATGCAAAAATATATCTTAGGGTGCTTGGGTGGCTCAGTCAGTTAAGCCTCAGACTCTTGATTTTGGCTCAGGTCATGATCTCATGGTTCATGAGATCAAGCCCCATGTCAGGCTCTGTGCTGACAGCATGGAACCTGCTTGGGATTCTCTCCCTCTCTCTTGTTCCTCCCCAACTTGTGCACGTGCACATGGTCTCTCTCTCTCTCTCTCTCTCTCTCTCTCTCTCTCTCTCTCTCTTTCACACACACACACACACACACACTCTCTCTCTCTCTCTCTCTCTCTCTAAAAATAAAAATAAGAGTAATATATATCTTAGTGAAGTAATTAGTCCTTAAAGTAACAACAACAACAAAAAGCCTTTGGTCAGCCAAGTGGAAACCATCTTTTCTTAAGAGGAAGAGGAAAATCAGCTAACCACAAAAGAAAACCAGCTGGTTTCTCCACGGCTATGTTTAGTGTCAGGGGACAATGGAGTCATTTCTACAAAGTGTGCATCAAGGATTTTATCTTTGAGCAAAATGCCCTTCAACTATAAAGGCTAGACAAAAACAGGTTTTCAATGCAAGGACTCAGGGATATTGTTCCCATGAGCCCTTCATCAGGAGTCTACTTGGAAGAAATGTCAACCAACCAAGAAATGACTGGGGAAATCCCAGCAAAATGACTGGCAGTGAGCATTGGAAATATTCAATTCTAAGACGAAGTCTAAAGCAAATGTGAGAATCTGAATGTCAGAACAGAATGTAAATACTATTTACAAAATAGAAATAAGATGAAAGGAAAGAGCGAAAGAAGGCAGGTGAACTAAGTTCTGTCCTATCTATAATGGGGATTCAAAGTTTATCTTTTTAAAAACTTTATTTGGGAATAACTTCAAATTTATAAAGTTGCAAAAATAAAAATAGTGCAAAGTACACTCTTACCCAGATTTACTGGTTATAAATATTTTACTCCACTTACTTTATACACACACACACACACACACACACACACACACACACACACACATTGGCCCTTTGTCCCTAAATAAGTAAATTAGTATTTCCTAAGAATAGGGATATTCTCTTATGTAATTACAGTACAGTTATCAACTACATAAGCCTAAATTGACAGAATATTTATTACCTAACCTACCTCTATATCCAGGCTTTGTCAGTGAACCTAAGAATATCATTATGGAGTATTTTCCCCTCCAATACTAGATGTAGTTAAGGGCCAAGTATTACATTTAACTGTCAGGCTCTTTAGTCTCCTTTAACCTGGAACATTTATATAGCCTTTGTCTTATATGACATTGACATTTTTGAAGAATCTAGCTCCCCCCCCCACACCCTTTCTTTCTTTTTCTTTTTCCTTTTTTAGTAGAATATTCCTTAGTTGTGTTTGTCTGATGTTTCCCCACACTTGGATGTAGGTTATGCATTTCCAGCCAGAATACTACAAAGGTGATGTTGTGTTTTCAGGATATCATATCTGGAGGTGTGTGCAGTTCATCTGATGTTAATTCAGCTGATGTTAATTTTGATCATTTGGTCAAGATGTTGTTCATGTTCTCCACCATATGATCACTGTTTTGTTTATTCTCCCTTGCAACTAATAATCAGTCTGTAGAGGAGACACTTTAAAGTTATGCAAATAATGTCTTCTTCACCCAAAGTGTATCTTTTAAAGTCGTCAAATCAAATAATAGAAGTGTGAACATATTTAAAAGTACAGAGTTAAACATTGAGAAAGATAATATAATTGACTAAAATAGAGTGGAGGAGGAGAGGGATGGGAGAGAGGAGAAAAAGACAATATTGCTCACAGTAATAGAAATTGTATAAAGCCTAAAGATAGTATATACAATTATAATTACAAATGAAACCACTAGAATCAAAATATGTCTTTCAATATATCAGAACTCTTTTTTTAAAATTAAATCTAAGCTAACCAAATAGACTACATAACGAAATACTTTGATAAGACTGTATAAACAAACCAAAAAATGACAAAGCTAAAACAATACATAGCTGTCATATCTCTTTGTAAAAAAAAAAAAAAGAAAGAAAAAGAAAAGTCTCACTCACCTATGAAAAGAAACAGGTTTTCAGAGGGAGCCACAAAGCAGTATCTAACTCTCTGTTCTCTGCAAGGGGTACTTAAAACAAATGGAAGGTGTTTGAATAATTTTAAATGGACAAATATATGTAAAGAAAACGCAACCTAATAAATCCCAGACCGAGTAACGTAAGTATGAGATATCCAACAGTACAAAGATAAATACTGAGCGAGATAATACCAATGACTACGACAGGGAGAGAAGGTGAGGGGTGAGAGAAGAGAGGAAGAAGAAATATCAGGTCGCAGTCCTAGTATCAGACAGACTGGACTTCCACCCAAAGACCATTAAGTAAGTCAGTGCTAAGGTGTGTAACTTACCGTGAAGATGGAAATTCCAGAGGAGTAACATTCACCAGGTAGAATTTGCAGAGATGCAAAACATAATAGAAATACAATAGTGCCAGGGGACTTTAATTCATCTCTCTTCATCTAGGGCAGATCAAATATACAAAACAAAAATGATAGGGAAGAACTAACACCAGAATGAAAAATTATTTATTAACAAGTAATATTAATAATTAATAACGAGATACAGTTAATAGAAAGATATAATTGATATATTAAAAACTTTTTTAAGTACCCATGGTAAAGATTCAGAAATTAAAATATGTTAAACAATCTTTAAAAATACTGATAAGTTCCAAAAAACAGAAATAGCCATTTTTCTAGAAAAATACAATCAAATCAAATTAATGGCAAAATCATTGAAAAGGCCCTTTCAATCGGAAAACAAAAATTGCAGAGTATCTTGGGGCACCTGGGTGGCGCAGTCGGTTAAGCGTCCGACTTCAGCCAGGTCACGATCTCGCGGTCCGTGAGTTCGAGCCCCACATCAGACTCTGGGCTGATGGCTCAGAGCCTGGAGCCTGTTTCCGATTCTGTGTCTCCCTCTCTCTCTGCCCCTCCCCCGTTCATGCTCTGTCTCTCTCTGTCCCAAAAATAAATAAACGTTGAAAAAAAAATTTAAAAAATTGCAGAGTATCTAGAAAAAAATAATAATGAAAACAGTATAGGTATATCCGCCCTAAAGAATATGTTTAAATAAGTGATGAGAGGAAAATATATTGGCTTGTATATTTATATTAATACAAGTGAAAGAACAGAAAGAAAGAAATTGAGCACCTGACTAAAAGGATTCGCAAAAGAAAAAGCAAAGTAAGATAAGCGAAGCAGAAGGAAAGAATTCTTCAGGGCAAAAGCAAAAATATAGGAGTTAGAAAACAGAAAAACAGCAGGATCAGTAAGCAAATCCAAAGCTGCTCCTTTGGGGGGGGAAACAGCAAATTATATAAACCACTGACTAAACCAACCAAGAAAAAATGGAGAGGGCACAAAACACTCAGATAAGATATGTTACAAGGAGCCCCACCCTGGTGAAACCATCTTCTTTTACACAAATCAGTGTGTTTAGGTGTTTTTTTTTTTTTTCTTATGTGATTAGTTTTCGCAAATATAATTCTAGAAAAGTAGCCACTGCATCAAGGTTTCCATATTTATTTGTATCATTGTGAGGAATACAGTCTCTCACAATACCTTCAATTGATTAGGATATACTGTACTGCCTGAAAGAAGAAAAGTATAGCACAAAGGTTCATGATTTATCTAATAGGATGTTGAATGGCACTGGTCTGTGTTTGAATTTCATTTAAAGCCCGAAGGGTGAACGCAGTAATTACCCAGGCACAGCAGGACCCAACCCATTAAACAGCAGCAAACTCAGGCCTGCTGCATCAGCACAGCCCTCTATGTAAACAGAAATCTCAAGATATTTGAAGAGTCGTAGATTGGAGAGCTGCGGGGCTTTCCCCCTGGGATGTGAAAGGACGCCTTCTACCATCCACCCCCAACCCACAAGAAGGTGGGCTCTAAAACAACTGCTCAGAATTGGGCACGGGGCACAGAACCGACATTGTACCTTGTGCTGATCTATTCTCTGCTTCCTGGATGAGAAAGGGATCAGAGTAGTAACATGGCAGTGGGAATTTCCCCCCCTGCTGGCATGCCAGAATGAACCATGTGGACACTGCAGAAAGCAGCCAGTCTTGGGCCATCTTGCTAATAGCCTCTCAAGGTCACAGGTCACTGGGTGAAGACATTACTGCAGCAACAGCTCCAGGTGTAAGCTGCCCAGGCAGGAAGAGGCAAGAGCAGATGTCTCAGGCCAGTGAGGACCAGAATCCCACTGGACCCCTAGAGGAGTTCCAAGCAGAAGCTGGAGAGAAGACCATGTGCCTTCTAAACTCCTGGTCCTCAGGTGGTGGCCTGGCTGGGCCTGGGGCTGGAGGAGGTGAGTGTTAAGTTGGACTGAAGTTTTGAATCAGCTAAACCAGGTTGGGCCTTTTATATCTAAAATGACGGAAAACCTATGGTTCCTGCTGAGAGGTGTCTTTAAGGGGCAAGAAAGAGGACCATCCTATAGCTCTTTTGGGTGCAGTGGTTGGAAAGGAAAATAAAGCAATTTTTGGCTGAACTTTCCCGAGTTTAGGCTGTTCCATGACGCATCTGAGGTAAAATCTGGGGGCAGGTTATTGTGAACATGGACACCCCAGACCTTTTGCTTTTAGAAACTGTTGGATTCAATCTGGTGGTTTATAGCTTAGCATAAACTGATCTATGTTTTAACATCTGCAGAAAAATGAAACATTATGAGATTGATGTGCAATATGCCTAAGACATTCTTTTGCTTTGAAGTATGTGGAATTCACAATTAGCAAATCCTGTTTTGAACTAATCAACCCATGTCCTACATCACGATTTTGTAGTGTATTTAAGATGAGCCTATGTTGCATATGAATATCTCAGACCGTATTTCCTACTTACGAATTTTTTCCTTTCATATACAGAACATGTATTTGTCCTAGAAAGGATTTTAACGTAAGAAAAAATAATGCTGGTTGCTTCTTACTATAGCACTAGCTACACATGTAATGTGAATTATGCAGATGTGTTCCCTGGTAGGGGCCACTCCACTGGTCAGATGGGAGATATCCAGAAACATGTACTCATAATCAATAACCAGAGCTCCCAGCCTGCTCCTGTGTGGCCTCTGCCATTACCATAAGTGTAATCACTGCCTCCCTTTGAAACAGAAACTTCTGGCAGCGGAGCTCACAAGCAGTGAGCAGTAACCCCCTCCCCTCTCTTTCCTAATCCACTTCGGGAGAGCAGACAGAAGCTGTGTTTTACTTGCTTGAGCTAAAAATAACGCATTTGTAAGTTTTGTTACCATGACTCAATCCTTCAAGGCAAAGGTAAAATAGAATTATACTTCCTGAGGGTGAAATTGCATAGGTGGAGGCAGGCAGGTGTGGAAAGCCATCTTCCCTTAAGCTGCCATGCATGGTTCTTCTGACTGAACACAATGTAGATCACAGCCTTTGGTGAAAGTATCACCCCTGCCACTTGCCAGCTGGTACTTGT
The DNA here is from genome assembly GCF_018350175.1 of Felis catus. Taxonomy (NCBI): domain Eukaryota; kingdom Metazoa; phylum Chordata; class Mammalia; order Carnivora; family Felidae; genus Felis; species Felis catus. The sequence goes on along the minus strand of NC_058372.1, from coordinate 117,461,475 downwards.
ATCAGACTCCCAGCCTAGCTCCCCCCAGGTAGGAAAAGCAAGGAAGAGAAAGGAAATACCAGCATCAAAACCTCTTCTACATAGGAAAATAGGAACCACCAGAAGGAGTTTAATGAAGGGTATGGGTGGCATAGGTGATGGAGTCTGGGAAGCCACCTGGGGCGTAATCAGACTCAGGCCCTACAACTAAGGCTGAGAAGGCAGAGGGAGGAGATGGTGTTGCCACAAGGGTGACCAATTGTTGGGTTTGCCCAGAACTTTGTTTTCGCACTGAAAGCCTTGTGTCCAAGAAAACCTTCAGTCCTAGACAAACCTACATGGTTGGTCACTCTCATTACCGTAGCCCAAGACAGTGGCCTACAGAAGCTAGAACCCCAGTGGCCTGCATAGTAGGTGCTAGAGCCACGGAGGGGTTTCAGCAGCGGCCAGAGAAACTGTGTCAGATAAGGAGGGGGTGGGGGGTAAGAGATACCCTGCCTTCTTCCTAATCCCAACCTTCTGGTTTCCCATTGGCGACTCCCATTGGCTAAACCTAGCTGCCAATTAGCTGACAAGGGAGCCTGGAAAGGCAGCCTTTCTCTCCTCAGATGGGAGCTGCACAAGGAAAGCCTGAAGAAGGGATCTGAGGGCAGACAGGCCCACGCTTGGTCCGACGACAGACAGAGGACAGATTACTTCACCTGAGATTGGGCTTCCCTGTCTGTGCAGTGGTGACGCAGTAGGTGGCTGTGAGAAATGAAGGAGAGATGCACAGTGCCCAGTACACAACTGGGACATTGCAGGCATTTGATATATGGTAGAATGGTGGGAAAATAGTTTGAAATAGCAGCCATTGGTTTTTACACTGGAATTTCTTTTCTTTGTCCTTCTTAGTTCAGGGGACAGATGGACAGGGGAAGTAACCTTGAGTGTTTTCCTGGCTTTTGCTTTCCACAGTTTAGGTCTTTGGGCTGTGGAAAGACGAGGCAAAATGAGAACACAGGTTTCTGTAGGGTACAGATTTCGTCTTTGTAGACCCAATGCCAAACCCTGAGATTTGATAAAGATTCTTCAGCAAAGGATTAAAAGATTGAAAGAGAGACAGTAACTGCGTCTCTCTCTGGTGGGCACTAGATTCAAGGACCCCGTGGCTTCCTTCTGGCCAGAGCCTCAAGTAGACATCAGAACCTGCATAGGATTCTGGTGTTCTCCCCCAGGCTGGAGCCCCAGGAAGATGACAAGGTTCAGCATGGTGAATGATAGGCTCTTTCCAGCTATCCCATCACCCCACAGGGCTCACACATAGCAGAGGGGGTGTAAACCTGAAGAGGCAGGCAGATAGGGACAGAATACTTCAATGGCAGCATGAATGAATGCTTACCCACATGTTTTTCTCCCTGGATTCTAGTGAAAAGCTTTTAAACTAGAGGTTGTAGGAAGAAAGCCCTGGGGGACTCTGACAATAAACACATCAATGTACTCACAAATAATTTGTAATTTATGGGGAGCCAGGCTAGACTGGGATTTGATTTTCAGGGGCATCTGTTAGTTTTCGTTCTCAGTCTCTGCATCCAGGCTCAGCCAGTCAGTATATTAAAAACCCTGCATGATGGCTTCAGTAGGAGGCACATAGTCTCAGGCTAAAAACACTCTTGGTTTTTAGCTATCAGGAAGTAGATTATTTTCTGATTGCATGGGCGTTCCTGTGAAGTGCTGGTGTGGGGCCAGAGAATGGAATCAACATAGAAGATGTTGAAGTAGAAAAGGAGAAAATAAGGTCTAGGTGACAATATTTGGACTCTGGAATCAAGCTATACTTGAAACTGGTTCTCTTCTTGGACCTCCATTTAGTTGAGCCAATGAATATCTTTTTTGTTTAAGTCCATTACTGTTGGCTTTTCTGCCTCTTGTATGTTGATGAGTCCTAAGTGATACGCTGTTCAACCAATTCATTTACTGCCCCATGTGACCTTGGGTAAGTTACTCAAACTCTGAGCCTGTTTCCTCTGGAGGATTAAATGCAGTAATATATGGAGCACCCTCAATTCCTGGGTGTTCAACAAGTGTTACAGTTTTGCCTGGTGTTCAAAACGCTTGGGTTTTCATGAGCTGTGCACCTGGGCCCCAATCCTAACCCTGTCACTTACTAGCTGTGTGCTCTTGGGCAGGTTGCTTGCCCTCTCTGTGCCTTAGGCTCTTTCATAAACATGGGATAGCATTAGTATCTACCTCATAGGTGTGTTCTGTGGGTCCAATTAGTTCATTCTTGTTCAAGGCTTAAAATGGCGCCCAGCACATAGTCAGAACTCAAAAAGCACGGTTGCTCTGGCTGCATATGGTTAGCATGGGGTCTTTGATGTACTAGGCACTTGATTAAGTAATTGTTATGTTAAATGATGAGAAGGTTTGGTGATATAGTGAATAGGCACTAAGTCCAAGAAGAACTTGGCTCATGCCCCAGCTCTGCTATTCACCTGCTCCCTGACCTTCTATAAGTCGCTTAAATTATCCGGATCTCAGATATCTAAGCTATTATTACTCCTCTCTCTTAATGTAAACTCTCTTCTTTGGAAAACTCAGCTCTTTGTCTCTTAATATGAGTGCGTTCTTGGTAGACATGTTATGAAATGGGATCATTTTAGAACTACTGATGAAGCAACAGTGCCCAACCTGGCAGATCTTTAAAATCACAGGTAGAACTTTTAAAATAACAGATTCCAGGGCCCACCACCATACATCCTTGTTGAGTTGGCAGTGGATGGGGCCCAGGAATCTGTATGTTAAAACAATTTCTCGGGGGCTCCTGGGTGGCTCAGTGGATTGAGTATGCGACTTTGGCTCAGGTCACGATCTCATGGTTCGTGGGTTTGAGCCCCACGTCAGGCTCTGTGCTGGCAGCTCAGAGCCTGGAGCCTGCCTCAGATTCTGTGTCTCCCTCTGTCACTGCCCCTCCCCCACTTGTGCTCTGTCTCTCTCTCTCTCTCAAAAATAAATAAACATTAAAAAAAATTTTAAACAGTTTCTCAGATGATACCGATTATCATCTAGGATTAGAAACTATTGTACAAAGGGGCTTGGTAATTCAATGGCGAGTCTGAATTCAGTAATAGCTTTTAAATGAAAAATATTAATTTAAGGATAAGTATTTTAGATAAACGTTTTTATGCATACATAGTGGGAGGAGACTCTATTAGCTCTGGAACAAGGCAGAGATTATGGAGTTTAATCCATTTATTCACAAATCATTTGTTTTCCAAATTCCTTGATGTTTCTGGATTTTAGAGATTTGCTCAAGGCCATACCTTTTATGAAACAGCTAAAATTAGGTACTGGGTCCTGAGTTCCCCTTTCCCCCCCCCCCCCCATACTACCACTGCAACAGGACATTTGCATGAGACATGCTCTCTGCCTCAAGAAAGAAAAGGCAAGATTTCAAGGCCACTTTCTGAACATCGTTCTTAGTTCTTTGGTTTCAGCGAAGATGGAGAACAGGAATATTGCCTTTGTTTTCCTCTTGTATTCTTTTCTAAACTCAAGTATGAGTCACTAGTCTGGGAAGGGAAGGAGGCTAAGAATTCCTGAACTCTGATTCTCTAATGTAATTTGAAACCTCTGAGGGCTACAAAGAGCCAGGAGACACTGAGCCTATGGGGAAGATCCTCTTAGGACAACTTTCCTGTGGCACAGAGGGGGGCTTCTCTGAATGCTGATTCTGCTCTGTTGGCAGGCTTCAGAAATATCCATCTGCCATGGACCATTTAATTTTCACACATATTTCACTTGTTCCTGGGGACAGGAAATGGATGAATAATCCTTCTTTTAATGTGTCAAGCAAAACAGATCCCTCAGTCCTGGTCTTATTAATTCAAATACCAAATTTGTTTTCTTAATAAAAAATTGTACTTATTTTGTTTTGTTTGGGTTTTGGTTTCAACATATCACTTTATGTCTTTTTAATATGAAATTTACTGTCAAATTGGTTTCCATACAACGCCCAATGCTCATCCCAATAGGTACCTTCCTTAATACCCATCACCCACTCTCCCCTCCCTCCCACTCCCCATCAACCCTCTGTTTATTCTTAGTTTTTTTTTTTTTTTAAATTTTTTTTTTTTAATTTTTTTTTTCAACGTTTATTTATTTTTGGGACAGAGAGAGACAGAGCATGAACGGGGGAGGGGCAGAGAGAGAGGGAGACACAGAATCGGAAACAGGCTCCAGGCTCCGAGCCATCAGCCCAGAGCCCGACGCGGGGCTCGAACTCACGGACCGCGAGATCGTGACCTGGCTGAAGTCGGACGCTTAACCGACTGCGCCACCCAGGCGCCCCTATTCTTAGTTTTTAAGAGTCTCTTATGGTTTAGCTCTCTCCCTCTCTAACATTTTTTTTCCTTCCCCTCCCCCATGGTCTTCTTTAGGTTTCCCAGGATCCACATAAGAGTGAAAACATATGGTATCTGTCTTTCTCTGTATGACTTATTTCACTTAGCATAACACTTTCCAGTTCCATCCACATTGCTACAAAAGGCCATATTTCATTCTTTCTCATTGCCACGTAGTATTCCATTGTGTATATAAACCACAATTTTTCTATCCATTCAGCAGTTGATGGACATTTAGGCTCTTTCCATAATTTGGCTATTGTTGAGAGTGCTGCTGTAAACATTGGGGTACAAGTGTCCCTGTGCATCAGTACTCCTGTATCCCTTGGGTAAATTCCTAGAAGTGCTATTGAAGATTGTACTTATTTTGAAAATAACTTTATCAGGTCTTTTTGGAATGTACACATAGTATTCTATTCCAGGATTTGTAATATATTCTTCCTCATCAATAATAACACTCTTAATGAGATCATCAAGCAAACCTTTTATTACTAAAAGCCTACTGATATTTCATACACACTGTCTGAAAAATGATTCCATTTAGACATAATTTATTTTAGCTATGTCTTTGCATTTGGTTTCAGTTGTAATTACAAAAGCTGCCATCTAATTCTGTGTATTGTTTTTGCTTCTATAATGAGGAAGCTTACTTAACTAGGAGAGCAGTGACAGAGTTCTTTAGACTAGTTAATAACCTCTGCAGGAAATATTAATCAGCATAATACAGACATTAATCTGAATAAAATCTTTTAATAATTTCAAGGATAATTTGGTTTTATGAAAGGAATCTGAGAAGACTATATGCCTACAGGGCACTTTTGTCTTGCACAAATAACACGTATTAAATGTAATGCTTTTAATACAACTTTTGATGCAAACCTTTCTCAAAACAGTAGAGTCCTAAAAAGAAAATGAGAGTCAGAAGATCAAAGTTAATGTCCACTTATAACAGACTGAGCTTTCTAAAGCAGATTAACCTCTTTGGAACGCAGTTCCCTCATTTTTTTTTATAAGGGGAAAAATAATCATGCATATTTTAATGCCAATGTAAGGATTAAGTGGTATAATTTAGGTGAAAGTCCTCTGTAAAACCCTACACATGTTAAAGATTATAATCACTCTGTAAAATTTCATAAGCAATTTTGGATTTCATGAAGATAAGAGGTTTCTCATCCTTTTGCAACAATCATTATTATCCCAATAATGACCTGATCCATTGTGCTTTTTGTAATCCCAAAGTTGGTTCATAATGTATTTTTGATTTTATCTTTAGTTTGCTCAGCTGTCTGATAGGGCGAATTTTATTTTCCTCATTTTATAGGAGAAGAGACAAGATGAAACATTTAGTTAGGGACCTGTTTTGTCCTCTCAATTAAAGTCCAATCCGAAACTTTTGCCTCACGGTCCTGTGCCCTTTTGTGGAGATGCCCTCTCTGGGGAGCTAGTGGATTTTCCTAGCATCCTCCTCCAAGTGATTTCCTCAGTGCAGAGATAAGAAGAAGAGAAAGTGGGACTATCTGCTTTCTGGGTGGGCAGAAGTGTCTTAGGACATGGGGTGGCCAGAGGCAGGAAGACAAGTCAGCAGTCCTTGGTACTGCTGTCCCCTGCCCCTGGTGAGTCAGGCATCGCTGGAACCACCAGACCCAAGAGAGCCGGGAGTCTGCACTGCATGGAGTTACAGTACATAGTCTGCTGGAAGATTGATATAAGGCAAATAAAAAGGAATTGTGGCAGCATACCATGTTGCTTTGCCTATCTGGCAAGACCCTCCCTATATCACAACCTCACTGGTAGCAGCACACAACTATTCGTTACGTTGAGGAGCCTCTGGAAGCTGGGAATTCACAAGTGGCTTCTATCCCTGCTCAGGCACAGGACCAAAGCAGGTCCATGGGCTTTGGATTCTGGGTTTGGATGCTTTGCCGATGCCGTGGCAAAGTTACAAAAGGTAGAGAAGGTTAAGGGCAATGTCACTGGAGGAGATGAAGTGGGGATCTTGGTCAGCACTGATTATAGAAAGAAGGCAGAAGTCCCGGTATTTCTAAGAGTAGCGTTTTATATTAGTGTTCTCCAGAGAAAAATAACCAATAGGATATATATGAGATTTACTATGGGAATTGGCTCATGTGATAATGGAGGCAGAGAACTCTCACAGTTTATCATCGGCAAGCTGGAGAACTAGGGAAGCCAGTGGTGTAATTCAGTCCCAGTCTGAAGACCCAAGAACCAGGAGCTCTGATGGCCACGGGCAGGAAGAGATGGGAATCCCAGATCAAAGAGAAAGAACGTGTTTTTGTTCGATTTGGCCCCTCAACAAATTGGACGATGCCCACCCACATGGGCTAGGGTGGATCTTCTTTACTCAATCTACTGATTTAAATCTCTTCCATGGGGCGCCTGGGTGGCGCAGTCGGTTAAGCGTCCGACTTCAGCCGGGTCACGATCTCGCGGTCCGTGAGTTCGAGCCCCGCGTCGGGCTCTGGGCTGATGGCTCAGAGCCTGGAGCCTGTTTCCGATTCTGTGTCTCCCTTTCTCTCTGCCCCTCCCCCGTTCATGCTCTGTCTCTCTCTGTCCCAAAAATAAAAAATAAACGTGGAAAAAAAATTAAAAAAAAAAAATCTCTTCCTGAAATATCCTCATACACACACCCAGAAATAATGTCTTCCCGGCTAGAGGGGTTTGTGGTCATCAGATCATGGGAGACTTGTGTCTCAGATTAAGCAAATTCATCTGCTTCTCATTTTACCAGAGCATAAGAATCAGTAAAAGTTCTTAACAGTTCCTTTGAGAACATTACTGGCCATGTCTTGTTACTCAGTGGGTTAGGAGAAGGAGAGAGTCCTCCCAAATGAACCCATCCTGTCTGTTGGCACCCTCATGACCATCGTCTCCAGCAGGACAGGCTGGTTGTCCTGGGTTTCCCATGTGATGATGAGTCATGGAGCTTGCTACAGATTAATACGTCAAAAATACCCAGCATAGCCTTATTCTATTGAGATTTTTTTTTTTTTTTACTCCCTAAACCTTCAAATGGATCAGTCTGTTTATCTGACTGAAGAATACTGGGATACCAGAAGAATACTGGAATACCAGAATACCAGAAGAAACTGGCTTAACAAATCCTTAGTGGCTCTGTTAGGGAGCACTTGCTAATGTTGTTTTTTCATCCAGGTGCTAAGACAACAAAGTGGTCACCGCACTGATATGAGTCAGATATTAACAGTGGCGTCCTTTGTTTTTATGAGAAGTGAAACGTTTCTCCTGGTGTCGCTAGGTAACAGAAGAGCTCTGGAATTTTTCACTCTACGGGCAGAATCCCTCTTTCCACCTATTTATAGCCATAGATTTAAGTTATTCACGGTGAAAAGATTTTGGTGCAGAGTCTAGACAAGAAGTCCTGTGTCTTTTTTACTATATGTTGAATGTAGGTCTTTGGCAAATCAACTTTACTGAATTCTGCCTCAGTTTTCTTATTGATAGAATGAAGAATTCTAGAAGAACTTAGGGGCGCCTGGCTGGCTCAGTCAGTAGAGCAGGCAACTCTTGATCTCAGGGTTGTGAACTCAGGCCCCACACTGGGCATGGAGCCTACTTAAAAAAATAATAAAAAATGTAAAAAACAGCACTAAAAAAATATAAGACAGGCACCTGGGTGACTAAGTCAGTTAAGTGTCTGACTCTTGATTTCAGCTCAGGCCATGATCTCAGGGTCATGAGATTGAGCCCCAGGTAAACCTCCAGGATGGGCATGGAGCCTGCTTAAGATTCTCTCTCTCCCTCTCCCTCTGCCCTTCCCCATTTGCGCGCACATGCTCTCTTTCTCTCTCTCTCTGAAAAGAAAAAAAAACAAACCTCATAGACAGACTGGTATTAATATACCCATTACACAGATGATTTAGCAATGCTCATTTAAAAAAATTAAAATAAATTAAAAAATTTAAAGTGAAGCTGCCCTTCTTTTACTCACTCAGCAAACATTTATTCAGTCTTTACTATGACATGTTTATTATATGTTTATTAGGCACAACACTAATCCCTGGGGATACAAAGATGAGAAAATGACAGTCTTTGCCCTCAAACTGTCTAGTATGTAGTAGGAGAATAAAAAAATAAATTCCAAACTGCTCAACAGTACATTTAGTGACATGTTGGGATAAAGTTCAGGGCACTATGGAAATGTGAAATTAAGGCATCAAAACATTGAGGTTATTGTCTTGTAACACCGACATCAAGTAAAAACATGTATGGAGGCTGTATTAAAAGGAATAAGAGAAAGGCTTCCTGGGTTTAAATCCTACACTTAAGGCAAACTCTTCTGCACCTTGTTTTCATACCTGTACAACTAAGAAAGAAACTGGCCTGTCTCATAAGTTTGCTGGAAATAATAAAATAAGTCAATGAAGGCTAGATGTTTACATAGGCAACTTATATTCTTTACTTTAATTTAAAAAATTCCAATACCTCCTTAAAGTCTCTCAAAGGAGAACAAAAATGGCTTTTAGCTTTAAATTCAGTTGTCTTTAGTACATGTTGCTGGTTCAAATTTAGAATTCTATCTCATTTCTCTCTGTTCACCAGTAGGAACCCTGAGAAGATGCAAGGCTGACTGAAAATGGTGCTTTTCACAATATCACCGTCGGTCTTGGGTCTGTACCTCTAAATTGAAGAAAGCAGTTAAGTCCTTAACCAAATGGTATGGCCAGGAGCTTCAGTACCTGGTAAAGTTTATATTTGAAGCTCTAAACAGGGGATCACATTTGTTGTTAAAATCCTTTCTACCACATCATGCAGATGAACGTGTTTTCCTTCCCTGGATTGTGTATGTAGGTGGCCTTCTCCTTATTCTCTTTTTTAATAACATTTTAAAAAATGTTTTAAGTTCTTTAACTTATTTATTTTGAGAGAGACAGAGAGAACACAAGTGGGGGAAAGGGCAGAGAGAGGGAGACTCCCAAGCAGGCCCTGTGCAGTCAGCACAGAGCCCGGTGTGGGGCTCCAAACTCACAAAACCATGAGATCACAAAACCATGAGCTCATGACCTGAGCCGAAATCAAGAGTCAACTGCTTAACTGACTGAGCCACCCAGGAGCCCCTCTCCTTATTGTAATTTAATGGCTCTCTATTTTGTTGGATTTTGATATAACACATGGTCTATCAGCTGTGTAAGATACAAAGGCTATTGTCCAAGGGAAAGGAAATCTCCAGGACCAACTGCATAAATGGGAATGTGTAGTTATTTAATCCTACTTAATAAGGCCTTCAAAACCATTAGGTTTTTATAGCTGTACCTCTGTTTCGTATCAAGAATTAGCTCCCAACCATAGGAGACATTCTGTCTTTCTGCAGATGAGACACCGAAATCCCATTGAAAAAGTGCTTCTCTGTAGATGCTTTAAATGTAAACTTCCAGATCTGTCCTTTCTGGATGCCCATCAGCCCTTTATCAGCTACCTACACACAGATGTCCCCTATGATTCATTATTTCCTTTTTCTATAAATAGCATTCTCTTTTTCATCATCCTTGCTGTCTTCCTATCTCAAAATAGCAACTTTTACTAATGAATGATAAACCCATTTTATTTTTTTTTATTTTTAATTTTTTTTAACGTTTATTTTTTTTTGAGACAGAGAAAGACAGAGCATGAACGGGGGAGGGTCAGAGAGGGAGACACAGAATCTGAAACAGGCTCCAGGCTCTGAGCTGTCAGCACAGAGCCCGACACGGGGCTCGAACTCACGGACCGCGAGATCATGACCTGAGCCGAAGTTGGCTGCTTAACCGACTGAGCCACCCAGGCGCCCCAAAACCCATTTTAAAGATGAGGAAATTGGATCCCAGAGAGAGTGTGACTATTGCTCATGAATTTAGTGTTCAGTGTTTTCTCTACCACCCTTTCTGACTATGGTGATCTGGCAATCTCTCATGATATCTGACACTTTTCCAGTATTTTTCCTTGTGTTAATGATGTTTCTACAGAGAGAAAGAAGTCAAAATTCGCAGTGAATACCAGGTCAAGTGTGACTAGTTCTATCTGACACCAAGACATTAACTATATTAACTGTAGAAATCATGACAGCATGATAAAAGTTCAGGGATAAGCAATGAATAAATGGAATTGTTTATGTCAGGGAACGGAATCATATAAATATGACATTACCAAGCAGTGAGGAAAGGGTTAAAAGAAGTAACCTTGTAAAAATTAGGCTCCATTTGAATAGAATGTAAACTTGGATTCCTATTTCAAATAGTGCCCATAAACAAATTCCAAGTGGATTTAAAGATGTGGAATTTTAGATGGATCTAAATGTGAAAAATGAAAATTTTAACGTTTTTTATTTATTTTTGGGACAGAGAGAGACAGAGCATGAACGGGGGACGGGCAGAGAGAGAGGGAGACACAGAATCGGAAACAGGCTCCAGGCTCTGAGCCATCAGCCCAGAGCCTGACGCGGGGCTGGAACTCACAGACCGTGAGATCGTGACCTGGCTGAGGTCGGACGCTTAACCGACTGCGCCACCCAGGCGCCCCGAAAAATGAAAATTTTAAATCAACAAGTGTTGGAGGTATCTCTGCGATCTTAAGCTGGAGAAGAAGTTTTTTAAAAAATACCCAAACATAAAGACTAAGACAAATATTAAAATTCAAAACTTCTTTATGACAAAGACATCATAAACACTGTTTAAAGATAAATGATAAATGAGCAGAAGACATTTCCACACATTGACCCCATAAAAGAATAATACCAGACTACATATTTTTGAAATTAAAAACCAATATGAAATAAACACAACCCAACAGAAAAATGAGCAAAATATATGAATGACCAATTCATAAAAAAGAAAGCACAAAAGGCCAGTAAGCAGATGCAAAGATAACCAACATCTCTATTAAGCAAGGAAATGCAAATTAAAACCACAATGCGATATAATCTCACACTCCTCAGAGTGCAAAAACTTTTAAAGCCTATCAGCCCGGGATTTAGCAGGGATGTGGAGTCCTTAGCACCTTTATGCATCACGAACGAGCAACGAGGGTCTCAACTGGAACACAGACTTTGGACAGCACTTTAACATCTAGTTAAGTAGGAGATGCGCTTACCCTCAGCTCAACAACACTTACATTCCTGAGACTATACCATGGAGAAATTCTTGCATCTGTACACAAGAAAACGTACACCAATGTTTACAGCAGCATGGTTTGTATGGCAAAAATTGGAAATATCATATAAAAGACTCTTAACAGAAGATCAGGTCACTATCATTGTGATGTCTTGACAGGCCAGAATATTGTGCGGCAATGCAAATAAATAAGTAAGGTAGACATAATTAACATAGTAACATAATAAGAAATAACCCTCCCAACTGTAATATTGAGTAAAAAAGGATACCTTGCAAAATACATAAGACGTATATAACATTTATATGGTTTAAGACATGTAAAATAGTAAAATATAATGCCTTTGAGATACACATATATAATCATAAGGAAGTGATAAAATCACACAAAAAATGCTGAAATATGAGATATCAAAATTAAAGTTGATTTGGTGGGAAATGGGACGGGATCTTAGAGTGTTACGTGGAGAAATTTCAACAATGTTGGTAGCGCTATTTTCTTTAACTGAATTATGAACATGTTGAAATATTTTCATAACTTTTTTAATCAGAGGGAAGACACATGAGTACAAATAACTTTTATTGGGTACATCATAAGTAGTCGGTAATGTGCCACCTGTTTTTACATGTATTATTTCATTCAATTCTCATAGCTGTTTCTCCCATAAACTCATGAATCATAAGGAAAACATTCTACGTACATTCTGAAATACATTCCACATTGCCAGGAATGGAATAAAATATCAATGTATTGGGCAATAAGAGTCATGGGTTCCATCTAACCCTCGACACCAACTAGCTCTGTGGCCTTAAACAAGTTACTTAACCTCTTTGGGCCTCTGTTTCCTCATGAATAGAGAGTTACCTAGATATGTACTTAAACCCTCCCATAATTGTTTTGTGAGTTAGGTAATTGATATTAATAATTGTATTATCTCCCAGATATATTTTAGTAAAACAAATCAGAGAGGAAATAATTTATAGAAACTTTCAGGTGAGACAGGTACCTTACAAGTATCAAATGACTGGCATGAATACTAGAGCGAGAGTATAATCTGATAAAATATGCCTATTGTAAAATATGTTTTAAAAAAAAAAGACTCTTCTTAAATATAGAGTAGAAAAACTATTCCTACATGAACTGACTCAGGTTCTAATTAAGCAGATTTTGTAGTGTCAGATTCTTTTTACTGCACTCCATTATTGTACAGTAAAACTGAATTAATTAGCACAATTATTTAAGAATTTGTCATTATGGTTATCCTATTTTAAAGAGAAATGGAATTTAAAAGAACTTAATTCACATGACCCCATCACCACAAAGCAAGAAATCTCTATATAATGTCTTTAAGAAACAGCCAATTATCTCTCCCTCTAATTATTACTTAATGTATTTTTTTATATTTTTTCCCTTATTAAAATTTTGTGACACAGCTATGGGGTATACACAAGCATAGATCTTAGAAATATCCATGAGGAATACTTCTGCAGAATCTTAGCGTCTCCAAACAAAACACCAGTATCCTGGCTACCAAGAGAAAAGGACTGGCAGATTCTCATGCATGAGCTCTCCTACTTTTAGACTTCAGCCAACTCCAGAGGTACTATTGTAAATACCTCATTATCCCAAATAGGCCAGATGCAACACAGTTTAGTAGAGTGTGGTTTCTTTACAACATTTTGATAAGTATGATATTCCAGAAAAAAACATCCTGACCCTCATGGAGCTCTGAGAAAGGAAACAAAGTAATATAGGAAACTCACATTCACTGAGAGCTGATTGCCTTTGCGTAAGAGAAGACACTTGTACATTCTATTGCATCTCATCAAACTATCTCAACAACACAGCGAGGGAGGTCATCTCAGAGTTAACTAAAAAATCAAAAGTTAATATCTAAAATAAAATAACAAAGACTTTTAAAATGAAGAGATAAGCATTTGCAACCAAATCAGGCACATAAAAACAAAACAAAAACAAAAAAGTGGTACTGTTAGTATCAATAAGAGTATAACTTACAACCATAAATCTTCAATGGTTCAGGTCTACTATAGCACAATGAAACATACAATGCACAAGAAAGCTACAAAACTTCGGCAACGTTATACAGCAAGCAATAAAGCAGCAATGTCAAAACTTTCAAAAATTCGAGATTTGATGAAATCAAAACAATAATACAGAATTTAATAATCTTTTGCAGAAATTGGCAAAGCTTGTAGCCAAAAATATGTATGGTTTTGGAGAATTTGAATAAATTTACTGAACTAAACATAATCGGTGTAAAGGTACTTACAGAATTTTATATCCTACATACATATACATTATTCTCTAATGCCCATCAAGCATTCATAAAAGTAAAGTACATACTAACCTAAAGAGAAACCTCAGGGCATTTCTTAAGGCAGAGATATTATAAAAACATTCTCTGATAAAATGTAGTAAAATTATAAATCAATAAGAAAAATATAAACACAGAAATTAAAACCATGACAGAAATTGAAAAACTAACTTCTGGGGGAAAAAATAAATAAAAAATAACAATTTACCTAAAAGCAACTAAAAGGATAAAACTTTTCCCACAACTGTCTGGTCAACTCATCCTCGACAAAACGGGAAAGGATATCCAATGGAAAAAAGACAGTCTCTGCAACAAATGGTGTTGGGAAAACTAGACAGAAAAATGCAGAAGAATGAAACCGGACCACTGTCTTACACCATACACAAAAATAAATTCAGAATGTCTGAAAGACCTAAATGTGAGACAGGAAACCATCAAATCTTAGAGGAGAACACAGGCAGTAACCTCTTTCTTTGACCTCGGCCTGAGCAACTTCTTACTAGACGCATCTCCAGAGGCAAGGGAAACAAAAGCAAAAATGAACTATTGGGACTTGGTCAAGATAAAAAGCTTCTGCACAGTGAAGGTGACAATCAACAAAACTAATAGACAGCCTACAGAATGGGAGAAGATATTTGCAAATGACATATCAGATAAAGGGTTAGTATCCAAAATCTGTAAAGGACTTATCAAACTCAACACGGCCTTCCCCCCCCCCCAAAAAAAAAAAACCCAGTTAAGAAACGGGCAGAAGACATGAATAGACATTTTTCCATAGAAGACATCCAGATGGCTAACAGACACATGAAAAGATGTTCAACATTACTCATCATCAGGGAAATACAAATCAAAACCACAGTGAGACACCACCTCCCATCTGTCAAAATGGCTAAAATTAACAACACAAGAAACAACAGGTGTTAGCAAGGATGTGGAGAAAGGAAGCCCTCTTGCACTGTTGGTGGGAATGCAAACTGGTGCAGCCACTCTGGAAAACAGTATGGAGGTTCCTCAAAAAGTTAAAAATAGAACTATCCTATGATCCAGCAATTGCAGTACTAGGTATTTACCCAAAGGATACAAAAATACAGATTCAAGAGGGTACATGCTCCCCAATGTTTATAGCAGCATTATCAACAATAGCCAAACTATGGAAAGAGCCCAAATGTCCAACAACTAATGAATGGATAAAGAAGATGTGGTGTTCATCAAAGAGAATGAAATCTTGCCATTTGCAATGGCATGGATGGAGCTAGAATGTATTATGCTACATAAATTAGTCAGTCAGAGAAAGACAAATATCATTTGATTTCACTCATATGTGGAGTTTAAGAAACAAAACAGATGAACATATGGAAGTGGGGAGGAAAGAAAAAAGAGATAGGGAACCAAACTATAAGAGATTCTTTACAATAGAGAACAAACTGAGGGTTGATGGAGGGAGGTGGGTGGGGGGTGGGCTAGATGGGTGATGGGTACTAAGGAAGGCACTTGTTAGAATGAGCACTGGTTGTTGTATGTAAGTGATGAATCCCTGAATTCTACTCCTGAAATCAATATTACACTATATATTAACTAACTAGAATTTAAATAAACATTTGAAAAGAAAACAAAAAGGATAAAAGTCTAAAAAATCAATGTCAAGAAGTGAGAACTCCAATGCCTTCAGGGGCCAAGCAAAGAGATAAAGGTGTGAAACGTTTTATTATGAGACAATGGAGACTGAAGGGGATAGATACCAGATTCAAGGAATTCAAACCTTAGAAAGAAAAATGAAATAAGAATTAACAAAATGGAAAGTAAGAACAAGGGAGGGAGGGATAGAAGAGACAAGAAGAAGAGAGAGGAGGCAGAGAGAGAGAAAGAGACTGAGAGAAGAAAAGAGAGAAAAAAAGGAAAGAAGGAAATTAGAATAGAGAAGTAAATGGGAACCAAATAAAACACACTTGTGGTTAGTCAATTTTTAACACCTATTTTATTAAATATAAATGAGAATAAAAATAAGACAAAAAAAGTAAGGTGATAAGTTCCATAAATATTGTTGGAATAACTTGGAAGAAAATAAATCTAGAGCTCCACCTTATACCACATATAAAGTGACTTCCCCATCAAATAAAAACTACATGTAGAACATATAAGCAGTGAAACAATCATAGGAGAATATTTACCAGCCCAGGTTGGGTATACATAACATTCCTAAATAAAAGAAGAAATCCATGGACCAAAAGGGAAACATATTGATAGTTTTTATATATAAGCATTTACAATTTCTATGTAGTAAAAGATTACTTAAGAATCAAATTCAGATAGTGTGAGAGAAAACACTCTTTTAAAAAGAGAAAAACCCTAAAGTTTAAGTTGCTTCTAGAAATTAATGAAAAATAGCAACATATAAAACTGAGTAAAGAATAAAAACAAGACAGTTCACAGAAAAGGAATTATAGATCGACAATAAATATATTAAAAGATGCTTGCCAAACTAGAAGTCAGGGACACATAAATTTCAAAAAATGCCTCATCATTTATAATTCACCAGATTGGCAAAAATTAAAAAGATTGACGCTATTGATGACAGGCAAAGATGTTGGGAAAATGGGTATTCTCTTTTGTACTTAGTGAGATTGTTAATTTGTTCATAGCAGTTTGGAAAATAATTCTTGCATAATTTATTAAAATTGAAATGTGCATAACATCTAAGTCATTTCTAGAAATATTTATGATAGAAATACACACAGGACTACACAATAACATATGTACCAAAATGTTTATTAATTCGTTGCTTGCCATAGCAAAAAAGAAAAATGGAAACAAACTAAATATCCATCAACAAGTCATAGATAAACAAATTATGACATATCTGGACTCTAAAATACTCTACTGTTAAGTGAAATAAATTCAAAGGAGACCACAAGTCAAGACGTATGGTTTCATTTTCATTTTTTCTCTCTGTACCTTTTATATGATTATTTGAGCACTGAAACAACATGTTAATGCGTTAGCATAAGTTACCTCTGGAGGGTGGGATTGGAATAGGGAGACACTTAAGTTTTTAATATTGTCACATTATTTGAAATGTTATAACAATCATGCAACTTAGATTACTTTCATATTTTTAAGTTAGTTTTTAAAATGTTTATGTATTTATTTTGAGAGAGAGAGAGAGAGCATGAGCAGGAGGGGCAGGGGGAGGGGCAGAGAGAGAGGGAGAGAGAGAATCGCAAGCAGGCTCTGAGCTGCCAGCATGGAGCCTGACTTGGGGCTTGATCTCATGAACCAGGGATCTTGACCTGAGCCGAAGTCAAGAGTTAGACACTTAACTGACTGAACCAACCTGGTGACCCAGAAGTTAGTATACAATGCCAATTCATATCTTATGATCATGAGAATTATGTCTTTAGGAGTAATCTCTACCTGTGTCAGTTTTCCAGGACTGCCATAACATTTCACAAATTCTTCCATTTAGACACCAATGGGAGGGTCGGGCAAAGTTCATATCCCTTCTACCATGCCATGTATGAGGTGAGACTTCATGTTACATCCAGACTTCAAATCCCAGCAATCTTTGTTTGCAACTCAAGTGACAAGATATCTCTCCTGCATTCTCGACTTTGATTTCCTCCTCAGGTTTGAGTTATGTGGAACCCTGTGAGCTTTCTTGTGTAAAGAAGTTTTGAGACAAGGCATGAAGGAAATGTGGTCTCTAGGGCTACTTGGCTTGTGTCAAGATCCAATGAGGAGGGTCTGCAAACGGTGTAGAGTGGCTTTGAGGAAAGAGAAGAAAGAAAAGGGCATTTAGTTTTTTCTATTGTTTTAGTGTTTGTCTATTTTTGAGAGAGAGACGGACAGAGCATGAGTGGGGAGGGGCAGAGAGAGAGGGAGACAGAATCTGAAGCAGGCTCCAAAATCTGAGCTATCCTCACAGAGCCCTACATGGGGCTTGAACTCAGGAGCCATGAGATCATGACCTGAGCCAAAGTCAGATACTGAACCAACTGAGCCACCCAGGCACCCTGAAAAGGCCATTTCTTAAAGCCCATCTCAAACAGAAGACTTCACTTAGCACAGGGAAGATTGGGGGTTGGGTGAGTGCCTGGGCAACAGGCATGGGCACTGGGTGGGGCAGCTCAGCACAGGGATGGCATGATGGGGCCTGCTGGGATCTGAAGTTCCAGTACTGGGGTTACAAACCTCCCCAAAATGCTCTCATAGGAAGCCTAGTCCTGGCTTGGCAGAGATGGGCCACTCGGTTGGGGTGATACACCATCCACGTACCTTGGTACTCCTCTGCATGCCAACAGTCTGGGACTTAGACACACGTTGAGGTGGAAGAGAAGTGACCCATACCCTGCCAACATGAAATATGGAGGCTCAGAGTCAAAAATGAAGTTGATTTATGGAAAATGGAGGAAGTAATATTTCTTAAATACTCATTCTTGAGATTTATACCTGCCACGGTTATTGTGTCTCCTCTCAGGGTGGTAGTGAGGGCTTAAGAGAATGTCCTTTTTTCCCCTGATATTGAGAAAAGTATTCCCTCTTCTCTTGACAGATAAAAGCTTCAGGACTAGATGTGGAATTCAGCCAGCGAGTGTCTTTTTTCCTCTCTAGTTCCTGGAAAAGAATGAAGAGTTCTCACTCTGCTTCTAAGAAAACCTTCCTTTAATGGATAAATTCAAAGAAAAAAAATATTTAGCTCTGAGGTTGACAGGGATTTTGCAGTGTGAAACTGCAGATAATAAATGAGATCTCTATTCTAGTTTTTAAACAGTTTTTAAAGTGATTTCAAAGGTAGAGGGAATCTAACTGTGTTTTCACTCCAAGGAAAATTCATCTCCTCTGCATTGCAGTCAGGTGATAAAGACCACATCCAATGTAGGAAACATCATTCTTTCAGAGGCTCCCAGGGCTGAGCACACAAGCAAAGCTAAGACGTGTCTCCTTGTCCTGCCCTTCATTGTTAATTTCTTTGAACCTAAGTGAAGGGTCTGATATCTAACTCTCCTGAATTTCATATAGTTGATTTAAATGTATTCATTCAATACACTTTTATCGAGCACTATTGCAGGTACTAGTAAGAAAGCAAATATTTTGAGTGTCAGTCAATTTTGTCTTATGAAAGTTTTGTAGCAAAATCTATATTATGAACCTGCAAAACAAAGATTATAATAATAACTACCTGAATGTGCTGGTCTGAATATTAAATGAAATTCATCTAAACCACTAGAGAATCTGGATTAGAGTAGATGCTAAACAAATATTGTTACTATTTTTGTTTTTTGTGTTTTATTTGCCTTTTTTTGTGATTATAGAAGATATTCTTATAGAAAAATACAAAAATTTCTAAAGAAGAAAATGAAACCTTATAATGGAGGGATATGTGATTTTCTTCCTTTATATTTAAATACATTGCCTGGAATTATAATATCATATATAGAGTTTTATCCTATTCTATTAAATATATAACAAGCATATTCTCATATTTATTAAACATTTTATGAAAAAATCCTTAATATCTGTGTGATATAATGATATCCATATGCCAGAATCTATTTAGCTATTCTCCTACTGATAGATTTTGGGGTTGTTCTCACTTTTGCATCATTATTATGATTTTTTTTTTTTTT
Organism: Felis catus; assembly: GCF_018350175.1. Taxonomy (NCBI): domain Eukaryota; kingdom Metazoa; phylum Chordata; class Mammalia; order Carnivora; family Felidae; genus Felis; species Felis catus. The sequence goes on along the minus strand of NC_058372.1, from coordinate 117,442,036 downwards.
ATTACGTGTGAGCATCTTTGTGTTTTGCCTGGATTTCTGCTTATTTCCTTAGGAAAAAAATTCTGTAAGTAGAATTACTGGGCCAGAGGTAATCATCATTTTTAAGTCTGATATGCTGCTTTTTAAGAAGCCTCAGTCCTGCCCCTCCCCTACTGGCACACCCACACGTGCACACGCTCTCTCTCTCCATCTCTCAAAATAAGTAAACATCTTTTTTTTTTTCAAGTTTCAGCCCTGTCATTTTTTGCAGCCAAGTTTCATGAGAAATTTATTATGCTCTCATTGGAACTTTATCTGACCCTACCTTTCCCACAATGGAGAACCGATTATATTTTTCTTTCCTCTTTTCAAGTGTTACTTAATAGTTACTCGTTTTAATTTGCATGTCTTTGGTAGTGAATTGGATGCTTTTTCTTAGTCATTGCTGCTTTTTTATATAAATTACTTATTTGTGTCCTTGGCTGATTTTCTACTTGGGATTTTCGTGGTATCTTAGAATTCTTTATGTATTAAGGATAGCAGCTCATGTCCGTCTGCAACACAAATCTTTTCCCCTCTCACACACTTTTTTGTTTGTTTGTTTTGGTCGTTTAGGTTTATGACTGTTTTTGACATCAAGGCTTTTAACTTTTAAGTAGGTAAATCTATTGACTCTCTCTTCATGAATGTTTTAAATGTTCTATGCGTTATAAAAGCAGATAAATATTCACTTAAATTTTCTTCATTTTGTGGTTTTCCTTTTTAAATTCAACTCCTTTAAATCCTCTGGAATTTATTGAGGGGTATGATATGAATAAGGGTCTTATTTGATATTTTCTTCCAAATAGCCATTTTCCCCGGTATCATTTATTGGCTAAAACAATTGCTCCTAATTGATTTACAATGTCTTCCTTTATTTTAAAGCTTGTCTAAATATTAGGACATGTTTCTGTTTTATTTTATCCCATTGTTGAGATGATTTTATATCTTGATTCTGTCACAGAGCCTCTAAGCTAGCTTTTCTAGTCTGGCTCAGAACCTTATTAGCTACACATGCCTTCTGTCGTCCAAGGAAAATATCTAATAAGCAAAACCATGTGGCATAACATCAGGTCCCTCCCTTCAGGTTGACAGAAACCCATTTATCAATACTTTTCGGACAAAGGCCTTTAATCAGCTAAAAATTCCTTTGTTTTATGTGCTTCTGTGCTTATAACAGCTTTATTAAATATCCATTACTGCTTAAGTCTTTACTGAGCCAGACACTGCACCAAAATGGAAGTACTCTGTAAATAATGAGTTTCTCTCAAATACCAGTGTAAAAATTCTTACACAACTGTTAACTATTTGTGATAATGTCTGCATAATATTATGTCTCCCCTTTTAAGCATATTTTCTGATTATAAATGAATATTAATAGTTAATATTCATTAAATAGTTTGTAAATATGTGCAAAATATAGGGAAGTGTCAAAAAATGAAATTAACCACAACCTTAGTACTTAGAGGGGGAAAAACTGTTGATAATATTTTGGTGTATTTTCAGGCTTTTGTACAAAAGTTATATACATTTTTAAATAATGCTCATTTTTCTGATTATGACAATAAGAAATTTTCTCTGTAGAAAAGACTATAAAGAATAAAGAGAAAAAAAATCATTTCAAAACTCATGACACAATTTTATTCCTGCTTTTATTTATTAATTATACATTCTACTATATGCATTCAAATATTTTTCTACATTAAAAACTGTAAATATCACACTAGTTTGCATTATATTTAAAGATTTCTCTATTGCTTAACATTTAGGGTCTTCCAAATTTTCCTGCTTTAAACAATGTAGAAAAAATATCTTTGAACATAAAAGGTTTTCATTAGTTTCTTTCAATTCATGTTATTTATTGGGATAATTTCTTGGAAATGGATTGCTACCATTATCCTAAATGAGACACATTTATTGCTAAATTGCTTTCCAGAAAGGTCATATCCTCTCCTTTCTATAGTTTCATAAAATATCATTAGTATGTATTTTTTTGTAATGTATGTTTCTTGGTAAATAGAGACATTTACCCATCTCCAGGCTTCTCTTTGTTGTTCTCAAAAGATTTTACATTTAAGCAATCACAGTTACAAGGTCCTTTATTTCATTAGGATCTAAAGACTTCAGAAGACCAGTGCTTGTAAAAATAGGAATCACCTGGGGATCTTATTAAAATGCAGATCCTAATTCAAGAGATCTACGGTGGGGCCAAGAGTCTGTGTCTCTGAAAAGCTTCCAGGGGATGTGCCTGTGTGGTTGATCTCTAGGTCACTGCAAAGTATCCAGATGCCTTGTTACTGTGTTATGAAATCTTGGGCTGCACTTCCTTCCTATGTTTATCTTACCTTTGAGGTTTGAAAATTATTTTTCTTGATGGAAGAGACCTAAGCAAAAGAGGGGGGGGGGGAGGAGGAGAGATGGAGCGGAGAAGGCTGTTTTCCGACTGTTCTATGTTAAAATTATGCCACATGACCTAAGATGTGACCCTCTCCTGTCCATGGTCTGAACACCTTTTCATCCTTAGTATTATAATGGATTGCAGCTCATTTTATTGAATCTCACTAACTTAATTGCAGTTTCCCCCCTTTGTCCTCATCTTTGTCTTTGTCTTTTGCCATTTCTGAGTGTGTCCACAGCTGTGAGCCATCACACTGGTGTTTTAAAAGTCCTCACATAACCTTCCTCACTGTACCATCAGAATTTAGCTTTATAGAACCCCCACCCCCAAATATCTTGAGCAATCTTAGTCTTTTTTTTTCAACGTTTATTTGTTTATTTTGAAAGAGAGAGGGGGAGAGAACAAGCAGGGGAGGGGCAGAGACAGAGAGGGAGAGAGAGAATCCCAAGCAGGCACCACGTCTAGCACAGAGCCCACTTGGGGCTCAGTCTCACAACTGTGAGATTCATGACCTGAGCCGAAATCAAGAGTCGGCCACTTAACCGACTGAGCCACCCAAGTGCCCCATGAGCTATCTTCTTTTTCCTCTATCCATGTCCTCTCACCTTTCCGTCCCCTCTTGGCTGTTGGAAATCCACTTTTATAAGTTCCAGCAAAATATATAGATTTTATACGGAGACTTTTCCCTTCTTTGGCTCTTGCAACCCCTAAGCTAGGTATAGTCACCTACTCCCAAATGTCTATCTCTTGCATGGATCTTCCCTATGGAGATTGGTCAAAATTGGGAAGCAACTTTGTGAAAATGTATGTGAAGGAAATGGCTTTGCACAATGTCACATCTTTGATGTATTATCTTGTATCCTGGAGAGTGAGGCCTTCCCCTGGTTCCTTCCTTCGTCTTGGAATTCTCAGCAAGGCAAGTAAAAATTATTAGTCTGCTTTTAACGGAAGAGACTTTCATAAGCCAAATAGTTGAAATCCCTTTCTGTGCAACATCTTACCTCCACATCAGCTCTGTGGCTTGTGTTAGGAAGGCATACATCTTTGCTATATCACTTCTATTTCTATTTCTAACCTCATGCTTCTGTCTCTGTACCTATAAAAAATATGTGAATCATTTTTTCACATACAGTGCTAAATATTTATCCTTTTTAACAAGTCTGTTTATTTAGAGTCATAAAATTCTATTGTCATATTTATGGAATAGACACTAATAGGTCCATATTCCTATGGATGTGCATTTAACTCTTTGTGTTCGTGTTTCTAGTTTACTTTGTTATCCACACATAGTGGATGCTTACAGACTGTGCATAGAGACTGTTCCCACATGCTTCATAAAATTACTTCAAAGCACTGAGTCAGAAGCTGCAGAGGCGATCTAAGGATATTGATGTGCAAATGACATTGAGCCACATATTGGGATTTTTGAAAAGAAGCCTAAGTAAATGATACACAAGAACAGTGTTCAGATTTATGTGAAAGCCCTAGCACTCAACCTGCTTTTGGAAACAAAACCCATCTATATCAAAGGGTCAAGAAAAACATTGTGTGCTTGAATTATTCATTTCAGATCTAAAACATTTTAAAAACATTTTTAATGTTTATCTTTTTTTTTTTTTTTTAAAGAGAGAGAGACAGAGCACAAACAGGGGAGGAGCAGTGAGAGAGACGGAGACACAGAACCCGAAGCAGGTTCCAGGCTGTCAGCACAAAGCCCTACGCAGGGTTTGAACTCACGATCTGTGAGATCATGACCTGAGCTGAAGTTGGACTCTTAACTGAGTAAGTCACCCAGGCACCCGGCTCTAAGGTACTTTGTAATGATGGTAGACATGTAAAGAATTATAGAGTTCTATTGAATCACTTGTGCATCAATTTACTAGCAACATTGAGATTTTATATACATCAAGAGGCTCTTGAAATGTAAACGTTATACGTAAACTGGTCGCAAAATTCATATTGCTTATTTCAAATATAGCATCGATGCAGTTCTAGTCATTAAGGAGATTGAGGTGTCTATCTAAACTTGCTTTTTGCCTTCTCCACCAATAACTTTAAAGCCTGAGGAACATAGAATTTGATATCTTTACTGATTGTTGAAAATTGTCCTCTTAGTCTCTGGGTAAATGGTAGCTTTTATGTTGCTGCCTGAGGATAATTGAGGGTAGAGTGAGAAAACAGACCAGAATAGCTGGTGAATATCTCAGATTATTAATTCATAGTATTTGTAGAATAGGAAAAATGTCATGTTCTACTGGCTGGGTCTGCATAGACAAATCCTGAGATCATATCCCTAACAGTGAACTGAAGAGTTGGAAGGTGAAAAATGCCAATATCCCTCCACAATGTAAAGTTTATGCAGTGGTTTTTAATGGGGGATGGGGTGGAATTTTTGCAATGTCTGGAGACATTTTTGTTTATCCTAACTAACCTGGTGGCCAAGATTGCTACTGGCATTGAACAAGCAGAGGCCAGGGGTGCTGCTAAACATCCAATAATGCACAGGACAGCTCCTCACAACAAAGAATTATCTGGCCCCAAATGTCAATAGTGCTGATACTGAGAGACCATGATTAACAAGATATTTGCTCAAACGAGGTACATGTCTTAATTGTGTTTTTATTGATTTGGTCATGGGAATAAAGTCAATAGGAAAAACATGAATTATTATCATTTGTTAAATTTATTTAACTTGTTTAGGAATGTATAAGATGGAGAACCCATATCTTAGAAAAATGTGCTCGGTTTCTGACCCTGCCATTTTTTTTAAATGAACGGTGCTTGCCCTGTGCTGTGGCAAACTAATCAGGTAAAAATAAATTTACGTAGACTAATAAAACATTACGGTTGCCTCAATATCACACAGGACAAAATGGAACTTGGCCATGATTTAGTTAATGTGACTAATATGGATAATAAGCAAGACGCTTCAAGGCCCCAGTGGAACATTTGTCCTGAATTATCTGGGTTGACTGTCCCCTCTCATTATGAGAACTGAAAAAGAGCCAAATCTTCTCTCCATGCAAAGCAGGCATGAACTAGATGATTCAGTGTACCAGGGTATAGGCAGGAGAGATAATTAACTAGGTATATTATTGTTGTTAGCTAAGAATGTAACTTAAAATAAGAAAAACAGAACTGAGCAGGGAAACATGACAGAATACTCCATTTATTATTGTGTGCTAAGAGATGATACTTTGTAAAACTGGCAGTTCATTTTTCGAAATTCTTCTGCGCAAGCTCAACACAGTTCCTTTTAAAATACGGAACAGGGATGAGGTATAGAGAGAGTTCGTAGGTACATTAACTTTGCAGCTGTGGTCTGACTACTTTTGACGTCGTGTTTATGCGATAAAGGACGGGCTTCTTTACATTGCCGCTTTCAACTTTTTTTTTTTTTTGAGTGTTTAGCAACATGAGTTGATAGTAATTTATTAGTTGTCTGTGGGTAGGAGAAATGAAATATCTTATAAATTTGGCAGATAGCTCTGAATAATTTTGGTAAGATATAAATTTTATACCTTACGACAAAATTTTAACATGTTAAAAATGTGAGTGCCCCGGGGGTGCCTGGCTGGCTTAGTCGGTAGACCATGATACTCTTGATACTGGGTCTTAAGTTCAAGACTCACGTTGGGTGTGGAGGTTACTTAAAAAAAATAAAATCTTTTAAAAGTAAAAGTGAGTGCCCCTCGAAAATACCCTTACGTGTTAGAAAACTCAGTAACACCGAACATTTAATAAATATAATGAATTAAAACATTTCTTATACTATCTTCAGTTGGTTAGGATATATTTTTTGTAGCTATTTTTCTTCAGTTCATGAAGATCTGTTCCCCAACTCACCTTGAATAAAAATTCAGGTAAAAAGCAAATTCCTATGGTTGTGCTTCAAATCAGGAGAGTACAGTTGAGTTTATACACTAAGCTTATGCTCCAAACCTATAGCAAGTGATAGATAAAATAGAAAACCAAAAAAATGCATGTCTCGGCTCAAAAACAAGATGAAGAGCTTCATGAAGCAGAAGTTGCCCCCAAATAAACCATTGGCATTCTGGGATCTGGTTCCAAAAGCCAGCGGTGGTGGCCAGGAGTTTCATCCCTGCCAGGTAGAGCCAGACTTCTCCACAAGATGAGGGATTGGAGAGAGGCTCGCCATGCGAAGCCATGGGCCCAGGTACAGCTCTCTGACCCACGAAATGAGAAGACACAAATGTTGCTGAACTGCCTCCTGGCTCTTCAACTTTATGGGATGCTGAGGACCCAGGGAAGTGGCCCCAAGCAAACCGTAACTTCACGATCATAAGCTAACACAATCCATCAGCTGGTTTGGGGGCCTGCCTTTGCTATGTCCCCAATATGGTTGTGGCATAGAGGTCCCCAAACATTATTACAAGTCCTTGTTTTGGAGTAGGAGCCCAAAAATGTCAAGTGGGAGCAATAAAAAAACTTGTAAGTAGGGAAAAGAGAGCTCAGTTTTGTGTGTGTTGGGGGAGGGGCAGCTGTTAGTGAGGAGACTTGAGGAGAAAATATGAGAGTGGAAAAGTGGGGGAGGGACGGGGGTGGAGAGGAAGGGGGACATCACAAATCTTTCACTTCAAATAAGCATTTAAAACAACACTCCAAATATGTGAACGAATAAAATGATAAGGGGCACTAACAATGAAAATAATCAGAACGTGAATTCACGACCTGTAATATTAAATGTGTTTAGAATGCTTTTTCAGAGAGATAAAGAATATGTAATTTCTGTTCTTGAATTGAATCTTGTTTGGGAATGATTATAGATTCACATTCGGGTGTAAGAAATGATGCAGAAAGATCCCATGTGCCCTTTACCCTGTGTCCCCAATGGTGACATCTTGCGTAAACAATAGTGCAATATTACGACTACCCTACTGCCATTGATAAAGGCAGACACAGAAGACTTTCATCATCTCAAGGCCTCCTCTTGTTGCACTTTTATAGCCACCTCCAATTCCTTCTCAATATCCTTGATTCCCCATTCTTAACCCCTAGCAACCACTAGCTGTTCTGTATTTCTTTTTTTTTTTTTTAATGTTTCTTTATTTGGGGGGGGGCAGAGAGAGAGAGAGAGAAAGGGAGGGAGAATCTCAAGCAGACTCCACACTGTCCACACAGAGCCCAACACGGGGCTCGATCCCACAAACTGAGATCGTGACCTGAGCCAAAATCAAGGGTCGGACGCTCAACTGATGGAACCGCCCAGGCACCCCTGTTCTGCATTCCTACATTCTATAATTTTGTCATTTCAAGGATGTTATATAAATGAAACTGTCCAACATGTAAGCTTTTGGGACTGGCTTTTATCACTCAGCATCATTCTCTGGAGATCCATCCTGGATACTGCATTTATGAATAGTCTGTTTTTGTTTGTTGCTAAATAATATTCCATTGTATGGATAGCCACAGTTTAACCATTCATCTGTTGAAGGACATCTGGTGGTTTTTAGTTTGCGCCTATTGCAAATAAAGTTGCTGTAAACATTCATGCATATGTTTTTGTATGAAAAAGAGGTTTTTTCCCCCAGAATAAATGCCCAGCTATACAATTCCTAGGTCATATGGTAGTTGCTTGTTTAGTTTTTAAGACACTGGTAAACAGCTTTTCAGAGTGGCTGTACCATTTTATATTCCTACCAACAGTGTACAAATTATCAAGTTTCTTACATCTTCCGTGCCTTTGGTGTTGTCACTACTTTTAGCCATTTCGATAGGTATTTAGTGATACCTCGTTGTGGTTTTTATTTACATTTCTCTAATGGATTTTTATGGGCTTATTACTGTCTTTATATCCTGTGTCCTGGAATGTCTGTCCATATCCCTTGTCCATTTTCTAATGAGATTGCTTTTTTACTATTGAGTTTTGAGGGTCCCCTATATATTCTAGATGGTAGTCCTTTGTCAGATATGTGATTTGTAAAATATTCTTCCAGTCTTGGGGTACCTGGGTGGCACAAAGGATTAAGCATCCAACTCTTGATTTCAGCTCAGGTCGTGATTTCATGGTTGTGAGATTGAGCCCCATGTCAGGCTCCACTCTGAGCGTGGGACTTGCTTAGGATTCTCTCTCTTCCTCTCCCTCTGCACCTCCCTCATTTGTTCTCTCTCTCTCAAAAATAAAGAAACTTAAAAAAAACATTCTTCTAGTCTTTAATTTGACTTTTTATCCTCTTCACATGGTTTTTCACAGACAAAAATTATTAATTTTGATGGAATCCTGTTCGTCAATTATCCCTTTTATGAATCATACTTTTGGTGTGAAGCCAAGAAGAGGTGTGTGGACTGCTGAGTGGTGGTAAAAATCCTCACCCTCCACTAGATTCCTCCAACAGCACTCCAGTGGAGAGGCGGAGGGAGACCTCTTTGCTGCCAGGTGGGCGTTGAAGTCTAGGCTTCCCACGTGGTCTCCATTGACACTGCATGGGGACAGATGTCACTGCTGCCCAATTAGAATGAGCCCTATTTCTCTGACACTGTGTCAGCATGGTCCTTGTAGCCTGGCAAGGATGGACATCAAAGGCTTCCAGCTCAGCCCTTGTGGGTATGAATGGGAGGGAGCCACAGTTTTTCCCATGGTGTTTGGCTGGAGAAGAACAGTTAGTGTCTAAAAGTGTTCTGTCTTGCAAGGCCGCCCGTTTTCTGATTATTTGGCTTGAGAGAGCAGGCTTGCCTTGGGACTTTTTTTTTTGCCCATGCCTGATGGTATCTGGATTGCTGACTTCTTCAGCTTAAGTCTGATATATTTGAGGCAAAACAAACAAACAAACAAAAAACAGAGAAACTCACTACTTTGTTGTTCCTTGCATTTCGAGATCTCTAGCTGATCTGCCTTATTCACTCCATCTTTTAGAGTTCTAATACATTGTTTATTATTATTTTTTAAATATAATGTCCAGGGATTTTAGTAGTGCTTAGCAGCAAGAAAGGGAAAAGTGTGACAACCCCATCTTCTTGGAAACAGAAGTGTATAACTTCTATTTTAATCTAAGAAAGTTTGAATGAAAATCATCAGGAGTAGAACTAGTCCTGGTAGATGTCAAAAAGGACAGATTATACCTATTAGAAATAAAATGATCGTCATAATCACTTTTAGTTCCTGTTTAGGATACAGAGAGCTGAAGGAGACATTGCTCCTACCATCATATATCACAGTAACAACACCACCAACAAAAAGCTTGAACAGACTCCAAGTTTATGACTTTTCTTGAAACTCTCAGAGATCTGAGGTCACAGTGCAACTGAGTGGCCCAAAATTTAAGGAAAGATAGGACCTGTAGGGAGAAATGGATGCTTCACTTGCGGTGGAAGTATCTGGAAAATGGTAAAAAGAATTCAGCTAGGGGCACCTGGGTGGCTCAGTCAGTTAAGAGTCTGACTTCTGCTTAGGTCATGATCTCATGGTTAATGGGTTTGAGCCCCACAACAGGCTCTGTGCTAACAGTTCAGAGCCTGGA